>NC_139699.1:49835990-49899205 GCF_964188405.1 Protomyctophum parallelum | reverse complement strand
CGACATCAACTCTGGGGGAGCCCAGGTTCGAACTGGGAATGCTTTGCAGATTGAAAGAGGACAATTCAAGCTTACCATACAGCTGCAATGTTGGTGAGTTTAACATTGTTTAATACGAACAGATGTACTTTTCTATTTGGATGGCATTGCAACTCTAGATTCAACCCATTATTTTAAATAAAATCTATGTTGCAAATTGCGGCTAGGTACACAGAGATGGAGGCGGCGGTGTAGGAGGGTGCATGTTTATCATTTTACAAAAAATAAATAAATGGATTGGCTGTTGAGCAGCAGTCATGGCAAGGTGCTGCAGAAAGGAACGTGTCTGGTAAATTGGAACTGTCAAACAGCCGATAGGAAATAAACCAGTAAGACACCAGCACGCATCTGCCTCGTTGACAGCAGACTGCTGGGCGAGCGCTGGCGCTTTGGCATGGGGGGTCAGATCAACTTGGAATGAATTCTGTACTGGCCATATATGGAGCATGTCTGTCAGAACAGGTCAGCTCAATACAGTATAGAGATCTCTTGAGTGTACAGGTTTTGATGAGGGCCCAGGTAGGGCCGGGCCTTAATTTTCGGGCCTGTTGAGAAGTCTAGTTTTCGCCAGCTGCCGTGCGTGGCTACACTAATAACTTTGGGGCAGGCCCGTCTAGAGTTTGAAATTTGAATGGACAGGTATAAGTCAAAAGGGAGACATCGAAGAGGAAGGATGGATGGGGAAGGATCAACATATGGAATGTCAGAGCAGGTTCTGAAATATATCCATATATGGAGATCTAAGGGTTCGAGGTTTGAGGTCAGATGTAGAGTTGCTGGGCAATATCAGGGATCTCCATATATGGGCTTAACTGCGACAGCTGTTAAAACCTTTGAAACCCCACGGGGGTCCGGGAGGGAAAATCTAAAATATCGGAGTTGGAACCTGAGACCTTGACCAGCCCCATTTACCCGCTGAGAGCTGTTCATGAGGTGGACAGAATCTAGCCCCTGCCGCCGGGGGATAGGGGCTCAGTTAAGCCTGCCCGACACCCTAACTGACTGGAAATGCTCAATTCCATAGTTAACTGCGACCTTTAGTCGCAATAAGATTTTAAACAATGCAACAGAGAAAAGCTTAGTTAATTAAACTAGCAGTCATATATAAGTGGGGTGAGACATAAGTAACAGGCAGTAGTAAAGGTCTTGTAGTCCAGACAAACAGTCAGCACACAAACTACACAGGCCAGAGCACGTCAATAATGGCATAATGCATGAGCAGCAAACACACAGCAGGAGCCACAGCCACATCACTACCGTACGTGGCTTACAAGAAACAAGGTTCGTTGCCTTTTAGGTTTCCAGCAGCAAGAGAGCGATCAAGCTTAATCAATCAAAAACATCAAAAGACGTCAAAAGAAGTCATTACTACGGGGAGCGTGGTTGGAAAAAAGATTTCAAAAGAAGTCATTGGTGAGGAACGAGCTAAGTGGTTCAAAAGAGCATTAGAATTGATTCATACATGCTGCGATAGCAGAAGCTGTACTCATGTTGTTCTTTGTCCACACTGTGCACAAGGATGCTAACGCACACCAAAGTCCTTTTAGCGGTGCCGGCCCACGGGAGAGAAGAGGGAATCTTGAAAAAACAAGAAAGTGGCCGCACACGCAACACGCACAGCAATGTGGCTTCATGGCTTCGTTTGACCAACCAGACTGTGGCTGAGGCCTGTGCTTTTACAGGGCCAGTGATTCTCAATCAGAGCTAATTGAGTGCAGGAGGTCTCTCCTCCTCTGCGCTTGGGGCTGGCCTTGCTCAGCCAACACAGGTCAGATGTGCACATGCAGCACAGACGTGAGACACAAACACAGGGTGTAATTACACCCCTTACTTGGAGTTGTAATCCCGTTCAGCATTAGCCTTTTTAAAGAAATATATAATAATGAATACAATAATAAATTAATACTAGTATCTCATATTGATATTGCGTTCTTCTAAGTACCCACAGATGCTTTACATGCGGGAGGGAAAAAAACAACAAAAATAATCAACTTTATTAGAATAATGTATAGGGAGGAAAAAATCTCTAGAGTAAAATCAATTCAAATGCTGGGGGGGGGGGGGATTTGAGAATATAGTCTAGTGTGAGGAAGTAAGGGGGTATGCACCCACCGGAAATATATACTTAAAATCTGAGATTCTAGATTGGAGAAAATGTGTACAAAATGATGAGCCATGTTAAACACATTGTCAAACATGTCCCATATACCATATGAAAATGAGTGCCGTCATTATTGAAATATTGCCCCCAAGACCCCATTTGAAAAGGATGCCCAGTTTGACATGCATAGGCTACTGACCCCCATGTAATGCCATTTATAAAAAGAATATTTTGTAAGAAATTCTTCCAGGGGCCACAAGGGGGCGCTCCGCGGGCCGCCTATTGGGGAACCCTGACATAAGGTGTCTAGACTCTACTAGACATGAGCATCGCGAAGATATGCCATGCAGGGACCCCCATGAGAGAAGATATTTATATATAGCAGTGATTTTCAAGCATTTTCATTTCAAGGGCCCCCGGTTTGATATGCATTAGGCTACCGTCTCCAATTTAATGGCATTTCTATCCCTGGGACCCCAATGTACAGTATATTGTAAAATCAGTTAATTTGATAATTAAGAGTGTACACATGGTCCATTTGGTTCCATTTGTAGAATCTCTGAGTTACAGACCCATAGGGGTCCATTTGGTTCCTAAATATCATTCAGCTGGGGACCCACTGGAACTCCCTCAAGTACCCCTGGGGGTCCCAGGACCCCACTTTGGGAACCACTGTCCTAGAAAGTAAAATGGAAATGCATTAAATTTGAAAGGTGATCGAAGAGTATGTCCATGTTCGTGACATCAGAACAACAGAAACAGAAATTAATCTATTACCCCTTACCTGCATGCTAATTATCTGTGTCTTGACTCTTGTTCCCCACACCAATGTGGTACATGCGACCATTGTGATCCTTGACCCTCAAACCCGTATTTGTTCAATTAAGTGCAATATTGATTTATTTAAGTGCAATATTGATTTATAGTGAAAATAGATGTTTCGGCTCTAATTTGCATATAAATGGTATATTGGGCATTTTGACGACTTTGTGACCGACTCCTTGATTCATCTAACTGCAACCCACACAGGATCCAGCATCTTCATTTGGAAAGACGACACACACACACACACACACACACACACACACAACACAAGCCTTTGAACTGATTCTCACTGCTGATGAATGATGAAGTAAGCCTCGTCGAGCCATGAGGCCCATGAGGAGCCTATCTCCCGTTTCTGTAGCGTGAGACAGATTGATGTACACCCTCGTAGGGAGTACACCCCCTACGAGTACACCCCCTACGAGTACACCCCCTACGAGTACACCCTCTGGACAATATGACGCTAGTATGTCACAGGGATTTCCCCAAATCCAACCCTTGTGCTGGGTTATTGTATTTAGTGCTGAGTGTTGGAGCTCTAAAGGGTTTTGGTAGTTTTTGCTACCAACATTGCATTGACCCCATCAGCAGACTAGAAGGCAACAAGTTGTGCTTATACTATTTATTTCTTTCATTGATAAGATAATGATGTGGATGTACAGTACGTATAATCAATAAAGACGCAGGAGTGCAACGAGCTGCAGGCCAGATGTATGGAGAATCTAGTAAGTATAGGCTGGCGAATATGCAGGAATCACTGCTTTCAATTCGTTTTCTAAATATTCATATACAAGGCCAACAACGTATGGTTTTATTTTAGGATATTCTTTATTTCCACTTGCACTATAATTGTGGGGTCACCCCAAAGATCTCCACCACACCCCTCTGTACTATACACCACCTCTTTTATCCCCTCTTGAGGAAGTTCCAGGAGGATAGTTATAGGAACCAAATGTAACTCAGAGAGTGTACAAATGGAACCAAACACAATCCCCACCAGGATTAATTAAAGAATGATTACTATATGCCAGGATATCTCCCCCGTTCAACCCTTATTTTGAAGATCCAAAACATGGCGACTGGAACCAGATGTTGACTGAATGGTGTGTTTGTGTCGGTTTCACTAGCTGATGAGAAGTAGGCCTACAGCCCGGCACCATTAATGCGACCGCTATGCCACTAGTGCAATAAGCGTTGTTTTGACCAGAAACGCTGCCTCGGACGGACACACAGTCACACACACACACAGTCACACACACACACACACACACACACACACACACACACACACACACACACACACACACACTTTTCCACAATCCCCTCTCACCTTTTCTGTCTTTTTTTCCTCTACCTCCCTCTCTCTCTGTCTTTGTCCCCTTGGCACTACATTGATAATGAAAGCTAAAGAATACCTTGGAGTTTTGACTCCCCTATTTCTATCTGCACCCTTGGTCCAGACATTATCTCCTTCTTAGGCACGCATGCACGCATGCACGTGCGCGCACACACACACACACACACACACACACACCCTACCCACCAAGCACACACCCACACAACATAGGTGCTCCAGTATATCAAGATGTGACGGAATTACATTTTGACTGATAGCACTCTTCAGGGCAAAGCAATACTTATCTGTGTGAGTGCCTGCGTGCGTGCGTGCGTGCGTGCGTCTGTAACTTTACTTAGGTAGCTAGGTTTGAGGATTTACGAGTGTGCGATGCGTATACAGTACCATGTGCGCTCATTGCCCAGGGCTAGCATGATAAAGGGCTAGCTAGCTTCAAAGACCTGATCTTTACTGCATTGCAAAGGCAGTAAGGAAACGGTGATAAAACCTTTAAACGCTCTCTCTCTCTCTCTCTCTCTCTCTCTCTCTCTCTCATTCACCACACTTTGGATGACACATGCATGTATCTAGCGTCTGAATGGTATACACTGCAGGGCTGCAACTGTCCGTTAAATTGTTAGCAATTATTCCATCTTTTATAATAATTTTCTTTGTCCGATTTATTTTCTAATAATTATCAATGAATGGCATACGATTGCTTTTTCTTTCACCCGGAAAATAACACGTGTAACCACGATCATCGGTTCTCTAGTTATGGGCTGTTGAATAAAGCTTGTTTTGACCAAAGAAACGCAACCTGAATGGGAAAAAGAATCTGAGACAAATGTATTTTTGTAAATCACTTCAGGTTAATTTCCAGTGTATCCGTCACCTACATTGGCGAAGAGCGCCATCTATCTTAACCATTGGACATACTATACTATGTGTGTGTGTGTGTGTGTGTGTGTGTGTGTGTGTACAGTATGTGTACATTGTACGTGTGTGTGGGTTGTCATTATGTCACAATAAATCATCCTGTCACTGAGCATCGTATCTCCTTCATACCCTAAGATATACAGAGGAAGATTTAATTAACACACACACACACACACACACACTCAGTCACGCACGCGCACTCAGTCACGCATGCACGCACACACAGGCAGACACACACATGGAGCTAGCTTTAATTATCCCACTCATGCACACAGTGAGGGACAGTGCACGTTTCCTTTTTATTGTAACGAACACAAAGCTGAAACAAATGTAGCAACATACCTACACCTGAGGAGGACCCCGCAGTATGCACACACACACACACACACACACACACACACACACACACACACACACACACACACACACACACACACACACACACACACACACACACACACACACACACACACACACACAGGATCATGCTTGATCGGTAAAATGATTAGCTGCCATTGATCTTGTAGACTAAATAAAGCTGTTTTTCTTCTGTGAGATTATAGTGACCTTCAGTTCCAACTTCCACAACAAGCGTGTATGGAATATGACCTGAAAACAATGTGACATATATACACGCACCCATGCGTGTGCACGCACACACAGAATTAACAGAGGTGCCCGTGGGGCCTCTATACGGTGGTGCCCATTGGGCACTGGCCTACTTGGAATGATGTAAGTTGGAAATGCATGCCCCACCCAGATATTATATCTGTGTCCCTTTTATGCCCGAAGTTAGAATGATGTCAGATTTCTGTATGTGTCTCTCACGTAGAGTATTAAAAGGATACCGGAGCAATACCCATTATACATCATTATATGCCACCCTGAACTTATTATATGTACCTTTGCTGTAGCTGCACCACAAGTGGGCAGTATACAGTGGTGTACAGTAAGCTTTAAAAAGGGCTATCTTGATGTAGTGAGTTGATCTTTCCAAGACATGTGATGTGACTCCCCAATCACCCATATTCAGGACAGCTGCTGACTGAATAAAGGGGAGCCACACCCAGCCATCAGAGTAGCTGGCTGGCTTGTTGTGGTTGCCTGGTGGCGTGTTGGGTCTAGGTGCAACAAGAGACTCATTGATGGTATGCAGTATGCACGGTGTGTGTTTTAATAAATGTAAGTTTTGAGCAAAATATGAATGTTCCTTAAATCTTGCAGGGCAGGCATTGACAGTGGCAATCCCAGATTCCCTGGGATAGGCTGCTTCTTCCCCCCACATGTCGTAGGCTTAAGGCCTTGTCTGCCATTGGCTGCTGATGGTTCAGTGGCGTGGCGCCTCGAGTCATGGCCTCGTATGCCGACTGCATGCGGCGCCCTTCAGCTCCGGTTCGGTGTCACGCTGCGTTTATGGACCAGAGCACTGACGTCATGGCATAGTGTGGCCCTCTTAATTTGAGGTAAAGAGCTGCCTATTGTATTTGTATGTTTTAAATTGTAATAAGTATTTGTTATTAATATTGTCCTTTTGTTTTATTAGGAGGAGCTCTTTAACTCTGCTGTTTTTGTCCTCTTTAATTACTTGCGCAAGCAGAGCACGCAAGTAATATTTTCGCCCGGTCTCCTTCGTCGTGACAGCTGTTCCGCCATTCGAGGCTTACGCAGAAAAACATCAAATCTGTGCCTGTGTTGCTGGACCAATGATGACGAAATGACCATATTTCTTACGTCATCATTTAGAGCTAGTCATACGTATACTATATACATAATCAGTAAAAAATAAAATAGCAAATTGTGCCTGATCTGCTGGGACCAGAGTACGTGGTGTGTGTGTATGTGTATGACTAGCTCTAAATGATGACGTAAGAAATATGGTCATTTCGTCATCATTGGTCCAGCAACACAGGCACAGATTTGATGTTTTTCTGCGTAAGCCTCAAATGGCGGAACAGCTGTCACGGTTTTTGGCGCAAAGTAACCACAGTATACCGCTAATCAACTTACAACTACACACTTTATACAGTATAGAGTATAGAGTATATATGTATACATATATAGTATATGCCTATATACTATATATATACTATATATATTTCTTACGTCATCATTTAGAGCTAGTCATACACATACACACCACGTACTCTGGTCCCAGCAGATCAGGCACACTTTGCTATTTAATTTTTTACTGATTATGTATATAGTATACGTATGACTAGCTCTAAATGATGACGTAAGAAATATGGTCCCAGCAGATCATAAAATAGCAAATTGTGCCTGATCTGCTGGGACCAGAGTACGTGGTGTGTATGTGTATGACTAGCTCTAAATAATGACGTAAGAAATATGGTCATTTGTGGTCATTTGGTCCAGCAACACAGGCACAGATTTGATGTTTTTCTGCGTAAGCCTCAAATGGCGGAACAGCTGTCACGGTTTTTGGCGCAAAGTAACCACAGTATACCGCTAATCAACTTACAACTACACACTTTATACAGTATAGAGTATAGAGTATATATGTATACGTATATAGTATATGCCTATATACTATATATATACTATATATATTTCTTACGTCATCATTAAGAGCTAGTCATACACATACACACCACGTACTCTGGTCCCAGCAGATCAGGCACAATTTGCTATTTTATTTTTTACTGATTATGTAAATCTAATAGATTTAAAATAATTGACAATTTACAATAAATAATACTTTGTTAATACAATAATTATACTGTATAATATATTTTAATTCAGTTTATATACTTTTTTTTTCAAGGTGTTTACATGCATAAAGTAGATAGTTAGTAAATAGTTACACCTAATAATTAGACATATCAAATGTTCCTTCACAGAGATATTGAGATTCCACCGTTTACAGAAAAATTATACTGTATAACATATTTTAATTCAGTTTATATACCTTTTTTTCAACACATATAAATGATTTATTTGTCTCTGAAAAACTAAAAAGGGATCCAGAATATATCTACGACGATAAAACAGTATTTCTTATATAGATAGAAACTTGAATCATACTTAATAATACTAGATGTTTATATGTATAAAGTAGGTAGCAAATAGTTACATCTAAACATTAATCATTTCAAACGTTCCTTCACAGAGATACTGAGATTTGACATTTTACAGCGGTCAAAAGGACTTGCGCGCTCTGCTTGCGCACTAGTTGGCCATTTATGGCCTACTAGTGTGCAACAAGCAAGTATGCACTCAACAGAGTGCAGTTCTAGTTTGGTTATGATTTCGTTTTGTTTGGTTTTATTTTGTTTATTGTTTGGTGCAAACCTAGCCTCTCATGACTTAATTGATGCGCATTGATAAGGCTTGAACATATATAATATTGGGCTCTGCCTCAGTTTATAGTATAGTGCCAGTAACTAAGGGTGCTGTAGTTGTAGTCCCGGCAGGTGGTGGGTCACGTGGTCCTGTAGGCTGTCTTGGGGGTTTAACTATAGTGCATGATATTTGTTTAATGTGAGACCAGTGATGTGTGTATAATTGTATTCTCTTTTCTTGCAGTGCTTGTTGTGAAGTGTGTGCTCTTTTGGTGGCGGTGACCTTTCCCCTCACTCCCTGCCTTCCTCCTGTCAGTAAGGACACCTTGGCACCCCCTGGCTACTGGTATACAGTTTTGAGATTGTAGGCTATTGCCTTTTTAGATCCTTTTGATATTGACCTGTGGTAATAAAGTCACTTATAAGTAGCATTTTGTATTAAACATAATTCAATAAAACAATATATATTACTTTCAACTGGAACTGCACGTCTCTGCTTCCCTTCTTATCTTTGCCCAGTGGGCTTGCAACATGTATTGTGTATTATATTCTCTGGGTGAAATTCCCATTGTGACGTAGTCTGGCTCTGTTTCCGGGTCTTAGTGCCCAGGTTACATCATCAGTACACGTGTAACATTTCCGAGATAACATGTTGGCTTGTGCATACGATTTACAATACTGTCTCTGTACATCATCACTGAGGTTATCCCTAATGATGTGACCCAGATATCTGACCTAGTCTACAACATTGATCACCTTGTCGGCCAGATAAAAAGAGGGAAATGTTGCCTTTCGATCCTCCTTAGTTTTCATGATTAAAAAAAAAAAAATCAAGTTCTTTCCAAAATGGCGTTTGTGCATAAAGCCCATTGTGTTGGTACAGACGGCCACGACCTCCGTGGTGGTGGACAGGGACTTTACCACTGCGCCACCTAGTGGTGGTGCAGAGCCATAGAGTAAGACAGCCTTGGACAGGGACTTTACCACCCGCCACCCGAGCGCGACAACTTTAAAGGACTGAGTGCATTGTTGGAGGCATGCATGCAGGTGTGTGTGTCACACACACACACACACACTCACTTATGGTTACCAAGGGTCCTTTTGGACAAGAAGAAATACATTTACCCTTAAAATCTATATCTGTATTTCTGTAAAATCTATACTTAACAAAGGCATATCAGAAGGCTGTGCTAACAGGGAAGCTATACAGTAGCTTGGAGGCATATCACATGTTTTCCCCCCACACACACACACACAATTTAAAATCTATAGTTAACAAGCTGGATGATGATGATGATGGAAGGTTTCACCATGTTTTAAGTACTCCACAGGGTCACACAGTTCACTGTTTTAGTTCTTTCACTTAACGAGGGGCGGCAACAGGAACGGCGGGTGGCATGCAGGTGACTCGTTGTTTTTCAACATACACAACAGTACCCATAAAAAAGGGCTTGGAAAAAGGCCACGATAACAAGCACAGTGGTTGACAGTGACTTGTTTTTATTTTGTTTCCAGGCCTGCATTTTTTTACCCTTGAAAAATGTATAGTCGTCTGGTGGTGAGCGACAGGTGAGAAATATAAGGCAACAGAGTGGGCTGGGCTGGGGTGGGGGTGCATTCCGTTCCCACTTCCGTCTATCAAGGAGGCATGCGTGTACAGATTTGTACTAACAGGGGGAAAAACGTGGGCCGGTAAAATGTTGCACAGACCATCACAATCTGTCCTACCTCCAACACCTCCCCCCACCCCCCCCCCCCCCCCCCACACACACACACAAAACAAAAACCTGAACCGGTGACAGCAGAGCCGCAGGCTGTGCATGGTGCAAAAAGAAACAAGATGGATGTCCTCCCTTTCATTTCCGTCAAGCAACTAAAACCGCATGTGTATACTGAGAAGAGAAGGAAAGGAGAGAGGGGGAGAGATGAGGAATAAAACGGCGAAGCAGCAGAGAGAGAGACAAAGACACAGAGAGAAAGTGAGAAAGAGAGAATGAGAGAGTTTGATTGATTTATCAAATCGACAGACAGACAGAGTCTGGAATTCTAAATGTACTTGATTAATGTACTAACATATTGGCTTCAAAATGCTAAAAGAAAAAGTACTCATTGTGCACAATGTGCCATTTGTGCAGATCTACAAGCTTAATGTGTCACATCGCGACACATTGTGAGCTTGTAGATATGCTATTTTCAAATGGGGCTGAAGTGAAATCTACAAAGTAACTAGTAACCAAAGTTGTCAAATAATTGTAGTGGAGTAACAGCACAATATTTGGATCTGAGATGTAGTGGAGTAGTATTTGAAAGAAAGTACAAACTACTAATTATTTTTTACTTAAGTTAGTACAGTACTAAAGTAAAGTTACTTTACACCACTGCTAAAGAGCTAATTTCCAGAGATATGTGTGTGTGAGAGAGAGAGAGAGAGAGAGAGAGAGAGAGAGAGACCCAGACAGCATAATTATTGTGTGTTCCAGTAATGAGTCTGTATAGACACTAAGCTGGCCTATCATCCAGTCAGTCAGATGGATGTCGGCCCACCAGACATTACATTTAGCCATTATCTACAGTACAATCATCCCTCGACTGACCATCCATTATATCTACAGTACACGCATCCCTCCACTGACCATCCATACGTCTATCCATCCATCCACCTATCAATCCATCTCTCCATCCATCCATCCATCTCTTCCTGTCTCTCTGCTCCACTACAGACATTATCTCCTCTCCTCTCCTCTCCTTTCCTCTCCTCTCCAACTATAGTCCCACCCCCTGAAATGTCACTGGTTGATGTGCCCAGTAGCCCCACCCACTGAAATGTCACTGGTCGATGTCCCAACTATAGTCCCACCCCCTGAAATGTCACTGGTCGATGTCCCCACTATAGTCCCACCCACTGAAATGTCACTGGTCGATGTCCCCACTATAGTCCCACCCCCTGAAATGTCACTGGTCGATGTCCCCACTATAGTCCCACCCCCTGAAATGTCACTGGTTGATGTCCCCACTATAGTTCCACCCCCTGAAATGTCACTGGTCGATGTCCCCACTATAGTCCCACCCCCTGAAATGTCACTGGTCGATGTCCCCACTATAGTTCCACCCCCTGAAATGTCACTGGTCGATGTCCCCACTATAGTCCCACCCCCTGAAATGTCACTGGTTGATGTCCCCACTATAGTCCCACCCCCTGAAATGTCACTGGTTGATGTCCCCACTAGTCCCACCCACTGAAATGTCATGGTCGATGTCCCCACTATAGTCCCACCCACTGAAATGTCACTGGTCGATGTCCCCACTATAGTCCCACCCCCTGAAATGTCACTGGTCGATGTCCCCACTATAGTCCCACCCCCTGAAATGTCACTGGTCGATGTCCCCACTATAGTCCCACCCCCTGAAATGTCACTGGTTGATGTCCCCACTATAGTCCCACCCACTGCAATGTCACTGGTTGATGTCCCCACTATAGTCCCACCCACTGCAATGTCACTGGTTGATGTCCCCACTAGTCCCACCCACTGAAATATCACTGGTTGATGTCCCCACTAGTCCCACCCACTGAAATGCAGAAGTGCCGTTCTCACTCCCGGCTGCTAATAGGTAGACGTGTCTGATAAATAAATAAAAACATTGAAAACAAGGCAGGCGCGAGACAAGCAAGCCATTAAGCCTAGCGAGAGGCTGCATGTGTTTGATCGGTGCGTTCATATCCACTTCTGATGACTCAGCGTACATTTGAGTTGAATACCAAACAGGCGCAAATCATCATCATCATGGGTCCCTCTTCAACATGCAACGATACCAGAGAGGCCCATGGACACAACGTGGTGATGCACACATGGTCACATGGTCCTCAACTCATCAACCGATTGGCTGGGAGAATGTGTTACGTCTTGCTGTACTCTCCTCTCTTCTCCCCGTCCCCTCGTCTCCTCTCCTCAAAATGTATACTTAAGTACAAAAGTATGATATGTAGTATTGGCATCAAAGTGTTCTTAAAGTAGGTAAAAGCAAATGTATTAACATAATTTGAAAATAGCAGATCTACAAGCTCACAATGCGTCACATGCGGCGACACATTGTGAGCTTGTAGGTATAGGCTATTTTCAAATGGTCGAAATGTCTATATCCTCTCCTCTCCTCTCCTCTCATCATCCACCTCTCCCCTCTCCCCTCACCTTATCATCCTCCTCTCCTCTCCTCTCCTCTCCTCTCCTCTCCTCTCCTCTCCTCTCCTCTCATCATCCACCTCTCCCCTCCCCTTATCATCCACCTCTCCTCTCCTCTAATCTCCCCGTTAAAGATTGATGCCTTGAGAGTTTCAAGCTGCGTGGCAGCAACACAGGACCCACTTTGTCTCTTCCCCGAGCAGCAAAACAAACACAGGAAACAGCGGAGACTGTACTGCGGAACACTGTGTGGTAAAATAATGAGACACAGTGTGAAAACAGAGCTAAACATCTACATATTGTCAAACATCGCCCCGAGCCTCACGCATATAGAGACAGTGACACCTGATTCATACTATACTGTAGTCATGCTGGCCAGCAATAAAGAATTGCCGATCTACACACCAAATCCAAGCATGTTCTGAACACTTGATTGTAACACTTTTTAACCCATTTATAGACCTGAGGACAATTAATCTAAATCCTAATACTAAATGACAGAACAGAAATTGGCCATGCACCGAACCCTATATCTGAAAATATGTTGTTCCAGGGACCCCCCAGAAGCAAAGATATATGAGTTAAAAACGTTCACTGTGAAAGAATATATATATTCAAAGATTTGCGCCACATTTTCACGATTTTTCAAAAATAGCAGATCTACAAGCTTGTAGCACGCACTCAGTGCCGCGCTATGAGCTTGTAGATCTGCTATTTTTCAATAGCTAAAGTATAGCATAATGCAAAGGGGTGACTGTCCTGAATGTGTTAAACGTGTCACAGTGTTTAGATTACAAACCGAAGAAGATGTTTAATTGCCTGTAACACTTTTTAAACGCATTTATTCAGGTGTTT
Source organism: Protomyctophum parallelum (assembly GCF_964188405.1). Lineage (NCBI taxonomy): Eukaryota > Metazoa > Chordata > Actinopteri > Myctophiformes > Myctophidae > Protomyctophum > Protomyctophum parallelum. The sequence continues at coordinate 49,885,636 of NC_139699.1, read as the reverse complement.
AGGTATAGAATCAAAAGTCAGTCACACACAACACATACGTGTTTATAATTAGAACACTAAATTGTTGGAGGTGTTTGAGGTGTACCCCTGCTCTAGTACGGCCATAAACAAACATGTGGCATTCTCCGGTAATTATTACACACTGGTGTTTTGCATTTAAAACGTGTCACATGTTCCAGGATTTTCCACGCCTGCACGTCGCATTGGCACGATGTGATGGTCTGAGCTTGTATACTGTAGCGCGGCGGTTTTAAAGGTGTGAAATGTGATATTCAACCACGTGGACATTTGGGGGCAGGACAGATGAATGCCTCACAGGACTTATCAGTGCATGATGGGATGTGGTCCCACTCCAGACTGTCTGGGCCCATTACCATTCTGTGGCTTACACTGGGTATTATCTATCCTTCTGTCCATTCATATCCCTGCGTGCGCACGCGCACACACACACACACACACACACACACACACACACACACACACACACACACACACACACACACAGTCTCTCTCTCTCTCTCTCTCTCTCCCCTCAGATCCAGATTATCCACATGCCACTCTCTTCCTGCCACATCCCTCCATCCTCTCTTCTCACCCTCAGTGATACTAAACTCATGTTTAGCATTCTCACCCTCCCTCTTTCATCATCCATACATCCATCCATCCATCCTCCACCCACCACCACACATGTCTCCTCTCCTCTCCTCTCCTCTCCTCTCCTCTCCTCTCCTCTCCTCTCCTCTCCTCTCCTCTCCTCTCCTCCTCCACCAGCAGCCTATAGCTGCCTCTTTCTTTCCTGTCTCTGGTCCTCTTAAAGTAAAGCATTTACAACATGTCATAGATGAGAGATGGACATGCATTCTATGACCATATCTCTCCTCATCTCCGGCACAGTTAACCCAGTCAATGCCAGATTTTGCACACACACTCCCTGGATGCCAAAGATGAACCTCTGCCACACATTTTACAGAACGGCCTGTTATAGCGCCACCAGGAGGCTGACTTTTGTAAAACAATTTTTTTGATATTACTCCTCCAGATCCAAAAATCCTGCAAACCGTTACACACTATCTCTATAGTCTGCGTTTTGTGTTCAAGACGGATCTGTCTGATATTTCATATTCCATCCTAATTGGCTAACATTGGCTTTCAAAGTTTGCGGGATCTCTCTCTCTCTCTCTCTCTCACATATACAATGCACGTTTTCGCCAGAAAATGAATTTATTTCACCGGAAGGAAAAATCTTGTCAATGAGAGTAATGGAGTAACTAATTTTTTTTTTTCCGGTGGAAAAAAAAAAGATTCTGGACAAAAAGTGCATTGTATAGGCCTACGTGTGGTGGGGATCTCAGACACTGCGTGAAAAGAGGGGTTAACGGGCAATTATGGGCACTATAGATTTGCCTGCAAACCTCAAGTCTAGCAGGCATATACAGTAATATACAGGGGTGATGGTACATTATGGGAGTTTACTGGAGTTTATCCGGAGTATCCTGTAATATACACAACCGTATTCCATGCTTTTTGCGCAGTGAGAGTGCGTCCAGTAAAGGGAAAGTAATCTTTCTTCATCACAAAGCCGTCTTTCTATTGGTGAGTGCATGCAGGCCAAATCTGAAATGGCACGGATGCTTTTGCCGTTTTCTAACGGTTTAACTACCGGAGTGTGTATGAAGAAAAATGGTCCAATTTCTCCTGCTCTCCCAGAGAGAGGCGAGCACTGACGATGTGTTTGTGTACTTACATGAGGTGCTTAAGCATGGGGTTGATGCACTTGGGTATTGAGCTCATTTGCATAATCACTGCATAACTGCAGACTCGTGCGACGTGCGTATACTGCACACGCACAAGCGCGTTCACATCCAATAGCGTGTGGTGTTTACTGATCAAACAGTACATTTACTTAAGTACTGTACTTATGTGCAATGTTGAGGTATTTGTACTTTACTGGAATCATTATAAATTCCAATAGGCCCACTTTTATTTCCAGTCCACTACGTTTATTTGAAAACTTCAGTTACTTTGTAGATTTTGATTATCTCATTATTACAAAACATACATTAACCTATTTAGACTGTATGATGTGTGGGAATATCATAACTAATCCAACCGACGGACACATGTCCTAGAGCATTTTCATTGATATCAAACGAGAGAAAAATATTCTGAATTTTTCTCTTTTTTTTTTTTTTTGGCCTCCAAGGCCACCATAGCCTACTCCTTGCTCTTCGCACATCCGCGGTCCCGTTCACTTCCCCGTTCACCGCTGCAGAAAGAATCCCTTGTATCTCCTAATCTAGGGAGCTCTCCGTGGTTTTGATCTGATGGATATGCTAAGCTCTTGAAGCAGTTGAAATGGGACATTCTCCACAATGAGTACTTTAACTTTTGAATTCCATGCAGCCATTTACTGCAGTATTGATTGTTTGTTCAGTAACAGGGGTCTCCCTGTCTCTCCAGCTCTTTAACTGGTTCAGACGTGTGGGCACGTCATAACTAATCCAACCGATATAATTTTTTAGTTGAACCATACTCCTTGCTCTTTCGCGCATGCGTGTTGTCGCTCACTCTGTTTACCGCTTACAAAGAAAGGCTCTGCGCACGTAATCTAAGGAGCTGTCCGTGGTTTTGACCAGATGGATATACTAAGCTCTTCATTTCTGACTTCCAACATGCCTCTCGTTAAAAATATGAAGCGAGCGATCATCAGCGACTTTTATCGTAATCTTTAAAGGTAAGCAAGCAAAAATATGTCTCCCGTTTTTTTTCCGGAACGGATGTGGGAGGGGCTTACAGAGTAAAAGCGGAAATATCTTACCGGCACCCCGAGCTTCTATTTTGAAAGAAATCCCGGCGCTGATTGTGTTAATAAACAGAAAATACATTGTCATGCAGGTGACAAAATGTCAGCCAATCAGGAGAGAGTAGCTATTTATGAGCTTATATTTTATAGTGTTCAGGTTCCCGCACACTTCAAATGCAGTGAAAAAACTTTAATAAAGAAACAGCAACGTTTCGGCCTTATGCGGCCTCAATCAATCAATCAATCAATCAAAACTTTATTTGTATAGCACATTTCATACAGCAAGTGCAACCCAATGTGCTTCACAGATTACAAATAGAAGAGACATTAAAATAAAACAAAGAACGCTATCTTTAAGAACATTTACATAAAGATAGCCTGATGAAGGCCGTATACTGCATAGGCCGAAACGTTGCTGTTTCCCTATTCAAGTTTTTTCACTGCATTTGAAGACAGCGTTTTCATTGTCGGGACTTTACCCTTTCCTACGCACCTGTCGCCTGTAGGTGTGCAAAAGCCTTGCTTTTTATAGTGTTCAGGTTCCAATTTTGTGTGCTCATTTCTTTGTTTCATCACTTACAATTCCACTTGTTTAATCTGTAACCTGAATGAGTTCTCTATCCTGATTGGATAAAACTAGTATCCGAGTTTAAGTTTCAGTTCCTGAAAATGCATTTTCTGTTCCATAAAAAGCTGGAGAGACATGGAGACTCTCTCTGAACCAACACTCTATAGCTAAGAGTACTATCACAATATAGAGCCTTTTAACAGGACATGGAGAGAAAGATGGCCGAGCCCACGGCACACTGCCAGACTGGACTACCAGCCAAGGTGCCTGGACCGCTGAGCCACGGCCCAGGCCTTTAACAGTTATTTTAACCAAAGCAAATCACTTACACTACCTTTAAGTTAGCCTGGCCCAGCCAGCGTGCTTTCTGGTCTAGAGGGGTGAGTGCGCTGCATGGAGCAAGCGCTGGAGAATATTGGTTCACCGATTGCCCGCCCCTGCCCCCTCCGCCCCATCCCTCCCTGGTAGAAAACAGTGAATATAACTGACGTCACCAGTATTTCGATCGGCGCCCCTCTGCACCGTATAGTTCACTCCCACTCCTAGAACAGGAAATGTATCTCGTTCCCCCAGGCTTTCATTTTTGTGAGCCTTTGCAAATGAAAAAAAAAGCCTGCATGCAGGGTACCAAGGCTACAAAACAATTGAGTACTTTTTCCACCACTGAGTGAGACTGAAGGTGCTCACACAGCAAACCGAAGCAAAGTACCATATACTGCACATCACCGTTCCTTACAAATATACTGTACCTGCATGCATTAGATTATAGATCTAATTAAAAGTGCAAAAGTCAAAGAGAGAAATGAAAATGATATGGAAATGATTACGCAGGAGGAAGGCTGTGTTGGAGGGGGGGGGGGATTAATATTGAGAGGGAGATTAAAAAGTTAATACAGTCAAATCAGAGATTATGGATCAGTATGAGAATAGGGGCCTCCACTGTGTCAACCTTTTAAAGTCAATAACTTGGCAAACAGAGCAAAGAAGAGCACACATGCAAGCGTGTGCACGCACGAGCGCGCGCACACACACACACACACACACACACACACACACACACACACACGAGAGAGAGAGAGAGAGAGAGAGAGAGAGAGAGAGAGAGAGAGAGAGAACCCAACCACTGCTGCGATACAACATTTCAGGAATCAAAGCAAAGAGAAATCTATGAAAATCTGGGAACTAAATCGTTACCAAGAAATTTCTTCACCAATGTGTTTCTAAATGTGTCTAATAACATGTACTAAAACAGCACTATAATTGTATTGTATATAGTCATAGCACGCCATAGTACATATGTATAGCATAGTAGTGAATATGTATAGTTTATTATGTATAGTGTATGTATAGTTTCATCATGATATTCCACTGTTACCTTCTTAGCTTACGCATGTTTCATGATAAATGCTTTTATGTGATGTATTCCCATGCTTTTGTTCTTGCTTAAATGTAAGTCGCTCTGGATTAAGAGCGTCTGCTAAATGCCTAAATTGTAAATTGTAAATTGTAACTCCTGTGGGAAATTGAGTTATTAGCATAATATGTGACCATAGCCATAACATCCTAAAAGTCTGATGACGGCTATGGCCGTTTTCCTCCCAAGGAGTGTTTTTTGTGCAAAACTAATGCTTGGAATGGATTCAGAATCATGAAAACCCCCTAGTTTCATATGTCACATGCTACTGAAAGAATGATGAAATTTGGACGTTTTTTTCTTTATATAGGATGTTATGGTCACATATTATGCTAATAACTCAATTTCCCACAGGAGTTGAATTTCAAACTTTTAGTACATGTTATTAGACACCTTTAGAAACACATTGGTGAAGAAATTTCTTGGTAACAATTTAGTTCCCAGATTGGTCAAATACCTGATAAAATGCCCTTACTATATACAACATTCTTCTTGTCTTTTGTATGATCCTTCATGGTCTCCCAGAATGTTCTCCAGGGGTTCAGTGCCAAGGTGTTATCCAACAATTCAGAGAATGGAAATAAACTGAAAAGAAGTATATGTGCTTCTTTTTAGGCTAGTGATGGGAGAAAGTGAACAAACACATATTGATGTAAAGAAATCGTGAGCAGGAGTTTGAATCAAGACTCGCTCCCATCAGGGAGATCATGCTTTTCCATTATGACTCATAGCTGAAGATGATAAATGCCTTAAATTGCGGTGATTCCGGTGTACGCCGCGTTGATAAATGAGGGCCATAGTGTGTTCTCTGCAATGTTATATGCTTCAACAACATGACATGAGTCTGCTCTCTATGAGCGACGTGCCTCTCGAGAAACTTGTATAATATTAGTGCATTTTAGCACACCGACATTCTTACCAGAGCTTGACAATCACAACAAAACCGTCCCACATTGCTCGTCATTGCTTTGTGTTTCACCTTGCTCGCTCAAGGGGGCTGCCATGATTGCATTAATATAGCCAGCGTGCGTGCGTTAGTAGGGCGGGTCATACTTTTTTTTTTTTTGAAAATCAAAATGCTTGGGTGTCTATTTTGTGTGTTTTCTTCTGGATAATTCAAATATGAAATTATTTTTTGGATAGGACAACTCTTACCTACATGAATTTGCATTTTTAAATCACTAATTGTACCCGTTCTACCTCATTTATAAGATTTAAAATCCAAGGGAAATTCTAACATGTGGGGTGTCTAAATTATTTGTTTTTTTATGGAGAATTCAAATATCACATTATTTGTTGGATAGAACAACTCTAACCTACATTATTTTGTACTTCTAAGTTGCATATTTTGCCCGTTTTAACCTCTTTTTACGATTTTCAAAGACATAAAGGAAAGAATTTATATTGACAATGTCAAATTTACATTTATTGACAATTCAAGTGCATGTATATCACTGGATAAAAGTACAATTATCAATCATCACTTTCTGAACTTTACAAGGTTGAATAAGTCCTGCTTTGACTCAGCTTTAGACATCAGCCTCCTGCTGGTCTCCTGAGCCCTGATTCCTCCATCCCTCTTTTCCAGAGAGAAGTAAATAGCAGAAGCCTCAGTCACCATTTTGACCACCCTCTCAATGCTTTGAGTGTGGCAAGGCCTGTCTATGAAGTTCTTAATCTCTGAGGTGATTAGTGTGCAGGTGAGAGGTGGCTCTGACACACCTTCTGACCAGCGAATCAATCCACCAATGCTGGAAGCATCATGATTGATCTCAGGTGTACTTCTGGATCTTACAGAGTTGTCTCCCAGCTGAGTGTCTGGGTCTCCTTCTCCCCTGATGGCCAGGATTCTCTCCACCCCCTCAATCCTTTCCTTCTGATCCTTCGAGCACAGTAGTGTTTGGAGGATGGCTTCACTGTGGGCATACCAAGCAGATCTTCTAACAGTTGGCATCACAATGTTCAATACCTGCTTCCTCTGGGACTTGAGACAGTCCAGCTGAAACAATATGTGCCTAGGCCAGGGGTCGGCAACCGGCGGCTCTTGAGCCGCATGCGGCTCTTGAGCACGCCCCTAGTGGCTCCCTGTAGCATTACAAATAAATCTATGAAAATGTATAATGTTTATTTTTTCACATTTTTATTTTTCATTTATGGTTTCTGTAGGAGGCCAAACGTGACAGAAACATTCTTAAGTTTCCCAATTTTGTAAAAATGTGTAGAATAAATATTATTATGGATTGCCTGTATGCTTAATCTGCAGTATAGCCCTGAAACATGACTGTCAGTCATGACGCAACAGCCTGTTTTACGCAATCGCAGTCCAAACGTGTATATAAACATTCCGATATAAAATATAAAGTACTCGCCACATGTGCCACGGGAGTTAGAAATTTGCTGGTACAGCGATTAGCATTGCTGCATCCCGCGTTGTTTAATAAAAAGCATTTTTATCCGAGCGCCCCTTTTCTCAAACGGGGTTGGGAAACAGTTGCACACCGGGTGGGGGCGCGTAGTTGAAAGCCAATGGCAAAATAACAGCTCGGATAAAAATGCTTTTTATTAAACAACGCGGGATGCAGCAATGCTAATCGCTGGAGCTGCAACTAACTAACACCCGTGGCACATGTGGCGAGTACTTTATATTTGGAATCTGAATGTTTATGTACAGTACACGTTTACAATGTAAATGTAGCGATTGCGTAAAACAGGCTGCAGTTGCATGACGCACCATGGCTAAATCTGCAGTGACAAACTATCAAACAATAAAAAAAACGTGGCAAGCCATTCACAGACGGTGACTGTATGAAGGAGTCATATAGACGTTTTATTATCTCCCGGGTTGCCCAATGTTGAGAAGCTCTCCAGCGATGTCCACACACAGAAATCACATTAAACGGGTAAGAACACAATGCAAAAAACATGGCATAATAATGGAGGGTGCGTTGACTGCGTTCAGAAATGCGCACCGGGAGCGCACTCGCCTATTAGTTTGCATTGCACAGTGCGCTCAGTGCGCTATTTCCGAACGGGCCGTAATGAAAGTTAAACCATAGCGCACTTTTTATTTTGATAGATAGGCTAATATCCACTTGCAGCCCTGTTGTCTTCATTATATAAGCATTTTAAGGCTTACATTTTTTTGCGGCTCCAGATAGATTTTGAATTAATTTTTTTGGTCGAAAATGGCTCATTCAACATCTTGGGTTGCCGACCCCTGGCCTAGGCCCTTCAATCCAGGACTCCTTGACCTTCACATTGAACCAACAGGGATAATACACTCCAATTATGTATTCAACAATGTCCTTCAGTTTTGTCAGATTTTTTCCTTTCAGTCCATGCTTTGACACCCAGATCCTGAGAAGTCCGTTTGCTGTGGTGAGCCAGCGGCTGTGGTTTACTGGCCCGGCAGGCCAGTGGCAGGTTGACTTCAGTGTGTGTACTGTACTGACTGACTGACTGACCCCAGGCCAGTGGCAGGTTGACTTCAGTGTGTGTACTGTAGTAGGGCCAGTAAACGTATGTAATAATTACAACGCACGCATGTCTATTTTTTAAACCTATTTTTAAAGTTGAAGGCGTTAATATATAAAGTTCGGATCCTCACGGGTAATTTCGGGTAACTGCATTTCAGATGATCTGAACGAGACCCGCTGCAATTTGGAATGGATTCGACCTGCCCCAGGCAATATTTTGGGCCCGAACCGGCTCGGTTCTCGGTTCGACTCTCGGGTATTGGGTTCCAGGTGGACCCGTGCTGCCCTCTAGTGTGAACAACTTAGTGAATGGGGCCCAAAGTGACTACTGGCCGATCACAGTGCATCTTTTCTGGGAATTAAATTAAAATGTCCCCTTCTGTGACGCAGGCTTGCCTTTCCCTGAAATGGCGCCTGAGATACAACTGCCCCAGAACCGAAGGAGACATAGAAACGTACACGCCGGGGCGCCTGATGGAGGGGAAAGGAACTGGTTGGAATAACGTGTTCCTTTCCACGCGCTACGTCCAACCAGGGAAACTCCCCCTGTCAGGTGTAAAGGAGCAACTTGGACACTCAGGCATGAAGGAAGCATGAGTTCAAGTCCGTTGCTCTCCCCTTGTCCCCCATATATGGGGACTAGGTTGGCGGAGGGTTTGTAGAGCCCAGGATCACATTAGATAATTGACACAGGGGTGAAAAACGGGTTACACAATCATGGGATAAAAATTATATATATATAAAATAAAATAAAAGTACACGTATACATTCTATGTCTATGGGCTGCACTACAAACATCCACTCATCACTCTACCTCAGTCCCAACTGGCACGCCTCAGTGAAAGGACGGGTGCTCAGGCGGAAGACGATTTCCACTATTCCCCCCCACATGTATGTTGATGGTGAATCACCTATTGACACATTTTGAGTTTCTCTTAATTTGTACTGGACACATGACAAAACGTTAAACAAACGTATATGGAAACCCCCGGACTATAGGCATGAACTATAACCATTACTTACTTTGGTTATTGATTCCCCTCTTCCTAACCCCATTCTCATGAGTCCTGGTATGAGTCATATATATATATATACTGTGCACACACGCACACGCACTCGCACTCGCACACACACACACACACACACACACACACACACACACACACACACACACACACACACACACACACACACACACACACACACACACACACACACACACACACACACACACACACACGATCGATCGCACAGCAGCAGCCTTGAACACATGTTGTGTGTACTGTACATACACGTTCCTACACCCTCTCTTATCTCTGCGTTCTCCTCTCCACTCCTCCGCTCTTGGCAGCTGGAGCGGGTATAGCCCGGGAGAGCAGCAGGAGGAACAGGAGGTTAAGATAAAGAGGTCAGTAACTATGAGGATTCCTGCACTATTTTTTCCCTTTAACATAATGTACCACGGGTTGTGTGTGCGTGTTCGTGTGTGCGTGCGTGCGTGCAAAGGAGAGAGAGAGAGAGAGAGAGAGAGAGAGAGAGCAGTCACCGCAAGGGGCAAGATTTTACATTTTGGTTCGATGTATAGTCGGGATTGTGGCATGGTTTGTTTTATCTTTGATATGGTTTGAATTGTGTACAATGGGGCAGTTTAGGAGTTGACATCTGCCTGCTCCCTTTACTGACACAGTATAATCATTAAGTTTAATGTATAGCTCTAACATTAAATATGGACCTACTGTAAATGAGCCTTACACTCTCAGAGTTAAATTAACACGGACGGTTAGCTGTGTACTTTCAGGCCTATATTTTTACTGTTTTGTTCCGTGCTCTAATCCTGTTCCAAATGTCCCATCTTGATGTGTAGACACACGTAGAAAACAATACAACAAATATATCTAGGGAATGCAAATCTGAAAAGGTCGGTTTTGAGTGTGGTTTTCAACGTGTGAGCTGGGATTGAGTTCCAGAGGGAATGATGACCACGGATATTCTCTAAAAGTGTGAAAAACAAATTTATAATTTCCTTACGTCTTTAACTTCTACCCATGCCCCACCCGGATGCCCATTCCCCATTCTTTTTTTGGGGTGTTTTCTGCTTGTTTGCTGAGACAGAACTAAATAATTGGAAGAGTGCAGGCGTGTGTGAGAGTGAGTGCATATTATGTGTTCTTATGTATATGTGTGTATGTGTGCCAGTGTAATGTTTCATTACACTGATTCAGGACGGCAGTCGGCAGCTGGCAGGCTTGACTCTGTTGAATACACAAACACACAAGCTGTTGGCTTAGCTGCATCAAACACCATACCACTTAAAACTATACAGCTAAGTATCGTACAGATGTGTGAGCAACTGTTTACCAGATTAAGCCATATGTTCCACTTTTACCTGATCCTATAAAGACCATTTTCTAGCTAGTAGCCAAAGGGCCCTCTGGATACCACTTGGACAAAATAAAAATAAAAAGAGTCTGTGACTCCCAGATGACAAACACCACAGGCACAACACTACAGTGGAAATAGAGCCTCCAAACAGACAACAAGGCGGCACAAGAGATGCTGCGTTCCATCTCGGAGGACTTATCCATCAGTGCATGACTGGCGGCATCTAGGAAGCAGGAGTGGGAGTCTGATGGACCCTCCCGTATGCATCGCTACATCTGTGACCCGGGTGACGGTGTTGAAGGAGAGGACCTACCACGCCGGCAATGGACCCTACTGAACCTCCTGCGCCCTGGGAGTCGGCTGCTTCAAATCAGCAATGAAGAAGTGGGGCTTGACAGACAGTGCAGCATGCAAGTGTGGCGAGCCTGAGCAGTCTGCCGAACACATAATTAACACCTGCCCCCTGTACAGACCACCTTCGGAGGCCGGCCTCTTCCACGTGGGACCAGAGACAAGGGTGTGGCTACTCGATACTGAGTTGGACATTTGAGGATGATACACGAAAGAAGAAGAAGATGACAAAGATTCTTAGCGGTACTAGCCACTCCAACATTTCACTATGTGCTTTGTGGTCCAAAAATAAACAAACTGTCTCTGCAAAATTGTCGGGGAGGTGTCTGTATCGTTTACGACAGTCAGTCAGTCATATATCATGTAGTCCATTTCTAGCGACAATTTTACTAATTCAGCAGCAAATTGTGTTTTCTCTCAGTCAGTTGATTCTTCATATCCATATGAGTGAATAAAATTCCCCTATGGGGATTACAATACAAATTAAAAAGTACATGAACCAGTGGACTTAGCGCCCTCTACCGGTATTGACGGGTGCAATACTTAGTTTAGACAGTATTTGGTTTAGACTAGTCATTGGTTAGACCAGTCATTAGTCATACAACTGTTGGATTTATATCCAACAAAGACTTTTATGATACTATAAAATAACTATGAAAGGACTGTATTAAAATAGATTATAATTAGCTTCGACAGCGAGAGCTAGATACTAGAGTGCTGAGAGCTCTGGAACACCGGAACTCCCAAAATACTTTTAGAAAGTAATCAAATTACAATATATACTCAGCTTAGCTTTAACCAGGATACTTTAAGAGAATAGCCAATATAAAAAATGTTACTTTAGGATAATTACCTTTTAAATACAAAAAATGTTTACCTGATAAATACAAAGATGAATAACCAAGTCCACCAAAGAAGGGAAGTCCATTCAAAGCAATGAGGTTTTAGCCATATTTTATATTAATTCAGAGAGGCAGAATAGGATTCACATATTCAGCATAATATTTACAATAAGATTCCCTCAGACCCCAAAGGGTCTGGTGGAAAATGATCTCTCCCCCGTTCCAAAATGGAGCAGGGTATTTATTCTTTTTTTTACTCAAAATGGAGAACAGTGTACAGATATACGTGCAGGGCTCGACGCTTAGCATTTTTCCAAGTAGCACGTGTGCGCCTAAGTTGAAAAATCTAGTAGCACACAAATTATTTTAGGAGCACGATGTTTTTGAGGGGCGCTAGCCCCTCCTATATACAGCTTTAGTCCCCACACGTCTCAATATTTTCCATTGACAATGAACGGAGAAATTAGGTCAAAATTCCAATAATTATGACGTAAATTAAACCATGATGTATGATGATAAGAGTGCCCCTCACTTCACACAGGTGTGATTCTTCTTTAATAAAGTGATATGAGGTAGGGGCAGGCAATATGACAAAATATTATATCACAATATATTTTCAGAAATGATCACAATATTGATATTCATCTGGATATCATATTTTTTTATATAATCTATTTAATCAATTTGTTTTATACTGATAGACTATTAGTTTGGTATGCAGAATTGCAGATAGATAGATAGATAGTCAATTCATTTTATGAATGGATGGACAGACAGACTATCCGTTTTATCTTGCTGTTCCATCATGTGAGTGTGACATTTAGAAAGTGCAGAGGCTACTCTGGTATACCAATCAATCAGTCTACTCCATGTGCGTGTGCACGTGCACTCTTTACGTGCGTGGCTGCACGCTGTTTCACCCACGTTTGGTTAAAAGTTATATCAAGTGATGTTTTAACATTACAAACTTTCTAAATAACTTTAGTATTCAACGTGTCGGGGTCCTAGCAACTCCTTCTGTCTTCTGTGCTACCCTGCTGCGTTCGCTCCGCTGCTCAGTGGGGAAGAGAACTGAGCAAGCAGCAACAGAGGAGGGGCGGTGGGAGCAAAGGGGACAGATCTCCAAATGAACGCCGCATTGAGCCTCGACACGTTGTTAGCTTGTAGCTCTGCTCTTTTTGGCGAACGACACCGCCGTTCAGAAATATAGATTTAGGTATAGAACCGCGATAGAAACTATAGAATGTGCACTTGCTGTAGACAGACTTCTCACGATTGAATGGTCAAATCATGTAGTCGCACCTGTGCGACAAATTACATTTTACAACTCGCACGGTGATATTTTTAGTCGCAAATGCGAGTACCTAGTCGCACTGTCGAGCACTGTATACGTGGCAAGTCACACTTCCTGGGAATTCCAGGAAGTATGATGAATGGGAAGTGTACAATTTGAGTTCAGAGGTTATCAAACAGTGAATTACAGCGGCACCTCTTATTGGGAGGATGGTGTTGGAGACTAAAATAACGTTATACCGACGTAATTAAAGCAGCGAGCGAGACGAAGTGTCTGCCTGCCCAAGGTCGAAAAACATGTTGTTTCACAGAGGGAAGCAGTCAATTCAAAACAATACTTTATCTCACGCAGGCTACATGGTGGGACAGCGTGACATGTACCTCACAGGGCATAACACCTAAAAACCAAAGGGCTCAGGACCATCACCCACAAAACAATAGAAAATACCTAACAACAACTACAACCTATCTCAAACCCTAACCCCCCACGGGGCAGCACACCTAAACCTAACCTTAACCCATGTCTAACCAATGTCTAGTCTAAACTAAGTATGCACCCCGTATTGACGTCAGACTTCGGTGCTCTATGGTCGGGTGCAGTACTTAGTTTAGACAGTACTTAGTTTAGACTAGTAATTTGGTTACACCAGTCATTAGTCCTACAACCTATCTCAAATACTCACCCTAACCCTAATCTCCCACGGGGCAGAACACCTAAACCTAACCTTAACCCATGTCTAACCAATGACTAGTCTAAACTAAGTATGCACCCCCTATAGTCATGTCCATGTGCATATTGGACCGACCGACTACAGACCTTAATTAAATTAACTCATCAAAGGCACTGCTCACACTGGGTGTGATTTTTGAGTGGTGCAACCACTCAATTCAATTCAATTCAATTCAACAGGCTTTATTGGCATGACGTTTTACAAGTTTTGCCAAAGCACAATCACAGATATGACAAACAACAACATAACAACATAATATCAATGACATGAAAAAATAAAAAATATATATATAAAATAAAGCAGGTGGTGCAGAAAATAAAACATGGCATACTGTATGTGTGTCCTACTGGTTGTCCCTTTTCTTGTGACAGGAATTGACATATTTTGCAGCCAAAACTGCACATTCTTTCTGTTCCCCCAGAAGGACTGGTAATCTTTCCCTTTCTGTCATACTTCGGAATTCTGGGAAATTTGTTTCAAATTTTGGGAAGAACTCCTCTCTAATATTTGTGTAGTTTTTACATTGTGTTAAAAAGTGTAACTCTGTCTCTATAGCTCCATCATCACAGTGACAGCACAGCCTCTCCTCTCTGGGCAGCCAGGTCTGTCTGTGTCTGCCCTTCTCCATTGCCAGACTATGATCACTCAGTCTGTACATTGTCAAAGTCTTTCTCAGGTTTTTATCAGTTACTGTGGTTACCACTCCCTTACGGAGCTATGTGTGTGTGTGGGTGGGTGGCTGGGTGGGTAGGTGCGTCTGACCACGAAAACAGCATGGTTGTTTTTCACCATGCACTTGAAACTGTACTGTGCCAGTACAGTACAGTGTACAATGAGTGGGAGGACGTATAGGACGTAGGCCGGGCCTTCGTTCTACTCCTCCCACCCAACACTTCCTGCTGACCAGTGCCTGAGGATGGTGAGCAGGGACTTCACCACTAGCTCTGAGGATGGTGAGCAGGGACTTCACCACTAGCTCTGAGGATGGTGAGCAGGGACTTCACCACTAGCTCTGAGGATGGTGAGCAGGGACTTCACCACTAGCTCTTTGGATGGTGAGCAGGGACTTCACCACTAGCTCTGAGGATGGTGAGCAGGGACTTCACCACTGCACCAGCTGAGGATTTCATCACTTGAACCGCAGCCTCGCTAATATATTCTGGGCATATCGGCGAACAGCTTGGCAAAAACAGCAGACCTACAATCTCACAACGTGTCAAAATGCAATGGGTTGTGAGCTTATAGATCAGCTATTTTCGTTTGGTGTAGACAGAAAGTGACTGGGCCATGGATAGTTGATATAAAGGGCTTAAGTGGTTAATAGGGCTGATCCCAGGATGAGCATTTAGAGATCATCTATATTTCATCAAGGTATTTTAGAAATGGATGATATAATCTGGGTTAAAGTAAAGGCCAAGTGTTTGTTGTAGCTACTTTTAAAATGATCTCTCAAAGAAGACTTGGCTAATATCTTTGCCTTTCCACTTGAACTCACACAGTCCAATCCTTTTTCAATCCCTGAAAATGTCCTGAATTCACAACGTTCCACAGTTCCACTGACTGAGTGCATGAAATTATTCTCAGAAGCCCTGTATCCCAAGTTGAATAATGCATGCAAACGTGACACCATGTACAGTATATATATACACTGCACACGTCCTCGTGTGCAATAGCTTCTCGGGGAAGGAAACCAAATGTATGAATTATGAATATCCTTAAAGGATGTTACTGTATGTTTACATTATGGCTGATAGAGTTTTAATGAAAATCCATTTCATCATAAGTACTCTGACAGAAACGACTGGAGGGAAGGAGGTGTGGGAAAAGATGGAGAGAGCGAAAGAGAGTGGGAGAGAGCGAGAGGGGGAGAGAGAGAGAGAGAGAGAGAGAGAGGACATGTGACAATGTTCATCACAAGCGGTAACCCCGGCAATTTTTCTTTGACAAAACTGCTTTTGATTCGGTGTGGTATCTGGTGGGAGAGCCCCGGAAAAAAGTTGTGACGCGGTACGACAGAGCAGATGAGATGTTGCGATGTTCCCCAGGTGGGACTTTGAATAACAGTAGAACAAAGGCAGGCCTTGGAGACGAACTGGCTTGCATAATTAAGCCAGCCAGCTATAGGCTAAACCTAGGCTTAGGCTGAGTACACAAATTGTCCATGAACATGAAATATTGTATAGAATTATGGAATCCCAGATATCACATATCCCCCTCATGACAGTCCACAAGACTGTCATGCCAAGACGAACAGGGAACCATAATTCTTTCACACCCCCCTCGATCCTCAGCTGAACACTTTCAAGGACACCAAAATAGCCAGCATCACAGTACAGAAACTCCCCAAAATGGTTTGCAAACACAGACATTTAAGATATTCAGCTTGTCATAAATGATTTTCATTATGTACATAATTATACAATTTCGGATCAGTGGAGAATTCTCTTTGTGTTACTTCAAACTCTTATGGCTAAAAATGTTACACAGGACAATGAACCATATCACAAGGACCTCTTTTCTTGGAGATGCACATGAAAACCTCACATGAACCACTCTGGATTCACATGAAAAACGCCGTCACTTCGTCAATTTCGACAAAGCAAAGACTAATATCTCAGCTCGTACGTATGCGCACAAACAAAGAAAATAAGAAAATCACATTTTAAGCCCTAGAAAACCACAAAGAGTCAAATGAAACCCTCTTAAACACTGTAAATATTCGGCTGCCAATTGCCTTGTAATTTAATCACTATTCTGACAAATAAATAATCTTAAACAATGAATAATGGTAAAATGAAAATAGTACAACTGACATTTAAACAAGACATAATTGCCGCTTTCAGCTCCATTGTTACAAGAGCATTTATTATATGCAATAACCTACATGTTTTACTAATAAACTCTGCTATCCCAAAGGCTAGGTACATAGTAAATTTACACAATATCAAAATAAGTCACTGGACTTACCCTGACCACATCACAAAAACCACTCTTTGGTGATTCCCATGACAACAAAAAGAAATAAAAAAGAAATAACATTGAAAAGCCAGAGTCAATCTATGATAACACGTACTCTCTTCATATATCTAGAGGAAAAAAACTCATTGATTCACAATTAGGCTACTTACGACTCAACGTATCTGATTATACGACAAAACATACACCAACATTTATGTTGAAAACAAACGCGACGCTCAATTTGTAATCAGAGAGAAGGAAAGTTCATCTGAAGGTAGAGGATCATGATGGCTTATGAGAACCGACAGATCACATTTCCATATTTTCGTCGGCGCTGCTTTTAAATGACAGGACTTATTAGCTTCAGATCGTTGATGTCGGCCTGAAACGTTGTACTGTATTGTCCATATACACAATACAGTACAATACAGAGTGCGTGTGTGTGTGTGTGTGTGTGTGTGTGTGTGTGTGTGTGTGTGTGTGTGTGTGTGTGTGTATGTGCGTGCGTGCATGCATGCGTTCACATGCAGGCGTAAAGTGGGTGAAATATCTTTTGTTTTGTGCTAGCTCCATCATGTCTTCAGGAAGAGAAAAGAAAAAGAAGAAAGAAAACAGGTAAAAATGTAGTTGGTGGCGAGACACGGTGTATACAGAGCTATAGATATAGATCGCTATAGGTGCATACATATATATATATATGTAAAGCCAGAATCTAAGCTCTATTTTATTTGATTCAATTGTTTTGGTTACTATTGTTCCTTATTGTTACATCATGTGTACGAGTGCATGAGAGTAAAGTTATATTGTACTGGTTCCTCAGACAAAGCAGCAACAACAATAAAAATACAAATCTATACAAAACAAAATAAATAAAGTGGAATAAAAAAAAGAATAACAGCAGCAGAAAAAGACAAAGTTTGTCCGTTCTTACCTGAACCTCCTCCTGTGTTTCATTCTTACTGCTGCGGCGGCTGCAATGACGCCTGAATTCCCCCCCCGGGGATCAATAAAGCTTTATCTTATGCATTGCAATTTCTTTGGGCAATTGTTGTGCCGTATTGCTGCCAAACTAAAACAACTTTGATGTTAGAATTGGAGAGGGATGAATGGGAGGGGAGTGAAGAAAATGAAAATATCTCTGCTGTCGGGGACAAACCACCATGCAGGAAATGAAGAAAACTGTTTTTTTAAACAATGCAATACCGCCTCTTCAAAGTTGTAACTGTGACTTTATATATTGCATGAGAGGGGGAGAGGTGATGGAGTTAGCTGTTTTAGCAGACAGTTTGAGATATAGGGTCCAATGGAGTTAAGAGGTTTTGTCCGAAGCACTTTTTAATACTTTTCATTGGTTCAATATTTTGTAACCAACAGAACACACAGACGTAACGGTTGTTCAATACCATTGATTTATAAAACTGATAATACTAAAAAAGAAAAGAAAGGAAAACTCAAAAATGGAGTAAGGTGGTTTCCTCCCGACAATATTAGATAGATAGATCAGACAGACAGACAGACAGACAGACAGACAGACAGACAGACAGACAGACAGACAGACAGACAGACAGACAGACAGACAGACAGACAGACAATAATCTCTAGTTGTGGCGCTATAGTACATTTGTTCCTGAGCTGAAGTGACAAGGAGATGGACTGTTGGCACAGCGCCAGCCAACCTCAGCTAACGTTCTATCTCCGTGGCCTCTCCAAAGTGCTGCGTTCAAGGTCAGGGGAAATGGGTGAACTCCCCCTTTAATAACGGGTCCATTAGAGGGAATTAGAGCCAATACAAGGACGGGAACAAACGTCCATCTCTCCTCGTCTTCCCTCTCCTCCCATCCTCTCTGAACAAACGTCCATCTCTCCTCGTCTTCCCTCTCCTCCCATCCTCTCTTCTCCTCCTGAGTGAACAAACGTCCATCTCTCCTCGTCTTCCCTCTCCTCCCATCCTCTCTTCTCCTCCTGAGTGAACAAACGTCCATCTCTCCTCGTCTTCCCTCTCCTCCCATCCTCTCTTCTCCTCCTGAGTGAACAAACGTCCATCTCTCCTCGTCTTCCCTCTCCTCCCATCCTCTCTCCTCCTCCTGAGTGCACTGACCTTTTGTCATCGTCTTTCACATTTCTGTCTGCTTTCTCTTCATTCTCCTGCCTTGCTGTGCCTCATAGTCACCAGTTGACATCACACACACACACACACACACACACACACACACACACACACACACACACACACACACACACACACACACACACACACACACACACACACACACAGGCCTATAATGACACGCTTAGCTGAAATGCAGGCAATACTGCAGACAATGCAGGCGGTACTTGATTGCCACGTCATGTGAAAAATGTTGCTGACAATTTAGCGTAAAGCTTTATAGTCTTTGTCCGAGCCAAAGTATCTCCTACAGTGCGAACACATGATAACATCACTTTACCGGATAGTGTCACAACGCGAGAAAGGTGAAACGTACATATAGGTTGCACGGTGATGGCGTGCCGACTACAATGCAAGTTGAATTAGCTCCCTTTAAAGGGAGAGGGTGGGCGAGAGATAGAGAGAGAGAGAGAGAGAGAGAGAGAGAGAGAGAGCGACACAGCTGTCCATATATGATTTAATAAGTGGCCGTTTAAAAGAAGAACGAGTGAGTTATTAAGTTGACATGTCAAGATTAGATGAGGAGATTTTAGGCTATAGAAGCAGCACCTGAGATAGGAGGGTTGCATGCAGACATACATGTTCAGCTGGTGTCTCAGCAGTTATCTCTCTCTCTCTCTCTCTCCCAATCCAATCATCGCTGACAGACACACAAAGCTGGGCATATTGGAGGGGCTAGCGCCCTCTAGAGGAGTGCCCCTCAAAAATAAGTCAGCTGGCTCCTTCAATGATCTCCTCTGTGTGACTGAGTGAAAGAGACTGTATACAGAGTATGTGTGCACTGACCTTGAATCTGTTTCTCTGTCTGTCTCTCTCTCTCTCTCTCTCTCTCTCTCTCTCTCTCTCTCTCTCTCTCTCTCTCTCTCTCTCTATCACGCACGCATGCACGCACTTACCTAAATAAATAGGCTAAATACATAAGGTCAGATTTCATGTCTGTATAAGTGCACCTTCAGCACCACGGACCACTACACATTGATAACATCAAAGAAATGCCCTTTAAAAGCCGTCAATAAATGGAATAAATGATATTTTTGTTTGGAATGAGAAGAAGCCTCATCCTTCTCTGGAGTCAGTGGTTGTTCTGGCCCAGGGGTCATTTAAAAAAAAATCTTTGGACTTTTACATGACAGAGGAATCAAAAGGGAGTCACTTTCAACGCGAACCCCCGATGAGGATGAAAGACCAACTCTACCGCAAGGAGGTTGTAATGAAAAAAGCCGCAAGCTTTGGAGCAGTGGTTCCCAAAGTGGGGTCTGGGGACCCTTATGGGTCCTTGAGGGAGATCCAGGGTGTCCTTGAGGGGGGTCCTTGAGGGAGATCCAGGGGGTCCTTGAGGGAGTTCCAGGGGGTCCCCAGCTAAATGATAGTTAGAAACCAAATGGACCCTTATGAGTCTGTAACTCAGAGTGCACAAATGGATTTGGTTCCATTTGTACACTCTCAGAGTTAAATTAACTTTATTTAATTTGACAACATACATTGGGGTCCCAGAGATAGACATGCCATTACATAGGGGTCATTCAGGTCAATCCGGGGGCCCTTGAAATGAAGATGGTTGAAACTCACTGCTAGAGCCGTACAAATGTTCTCTTATGGGGGTCCTTGGCATATCTTTTCAAATGGGGGTCCGCAGGATAATGAGTGTCGATTTGGGGGTCCTTGACATGAAAACGTTTGGGAACCACTGCTTTGGAGGACCAACGCAAGTTGAAATTGAAGCATTATTTCCATGTTTATTATTTACAGGTCGATACCAGATCCAGGGGGATTTCAGTTCCCAGAGGGCCCCTGAAATGGGTGAAACAGAGCTAAAGGATGTATATTATATACACGTGTATCGATTGTAACCTTGTGTACACACGTGTGTTTTGTGTGTGGACCTTGGGCTATTTGTTAATGCCGAGCCTGCTGCCACAAATTACTGCCATGCACTCTCCACTAACACAAGCAGTGTGCATGTGCGTGCGTGCGTGCATGTGTGTACTAATGAGCATGTGTTTGCTGTATATATTTGTTTGGCAGACATACAAGTCTGCATGCGTGCTTGTGTGCATGCATCAGAGACATTCTAATTGTCTCACCTTAGGAGTTATAACTTGACTTCAGTTCTATATGCTATAGTTTCACAAATATTCACTCAATCTAATTAACCAGTACATCATTATTTTGGCTCCGATTCCCTGCTTTCAATATGACATGAAGAAACAAAAATAGAAATAAATCAGAGTAGTCACATGTGTCAGTATATGCTGTCTCCTCCACACTGGATTACATGGACACTAGTGTCCCTATATCTGGAGTGAACATAGGAAAATAGGATATACAGGCCTGCTGTGAGCTTGTAGATCTTTCGGGGAAAGAAAATTCACCCACTTCGAATGTTATCAACCGATAATCATCACCAGTAGGTTACTTATCAAGACGATTCTTATTGATCTACTGCATGTATACTGGAGCATGCTGGCTGCGATTAGGAAACACAGAAGTGAAAATGACTTACGTGGCCGGTTAAAACTGATATGAGGTTAGGGGATTTATGTGGCCAGTTTAGACTGATATGATGTTACGGGACTTACGTGCCTGGTTAAGACTGATATGAGGTTAGGGGACATATGTGGCCAGTTTAGACTGATATGAGGTTAGGGGACTTGCATGCCTGGTTAAGACTAATATGAGGTTAGGGGACTTAGGTGGCCGGTTAATTAAGACTGATATGAGGTTAGGGGACTTATGGCTGGTTAAGACTGAGGTTAGGGTTAGACTTAGGGTTCAATGCGCCCACGGCGCATTGAACAGTAGGCCAGTAGGCTCCAGTATGCATTAGGTCAATAAGATCGTCTTGATAATACTGGTGATTATCGGTTGACTTTCATTAGAATCCGCAAACACTAGTGTCCCTATACTCTGGAGTGAACATAGGAAAATAGGATCTATACAAGCCTGTTGTGAGCTTGTAGATCGCCCTATTTCGGGCAAAGAGAGTTGGTGTAGAGGGAAAGAAGAATTTGGCCATGGTATAGAGCCCTGTGGAACTCCGGTCAATTAAGTATAGCAGTGGTTTCCAATCTATTTAGCCCGTGGACCCCCATGTAAAGAGATATGCCAGGGACCCCCATAAGAGAAGATTTTTACGGCTCAGTGATTCTCAACCCGTTTAATTTCAAGGAACCTCAGTTTGACGTGCAGTATAGTCTAGAGTCTACAGATCCCCATTTAATGGCATTTCTAACTCTGAGACCCCCATTTATTATTGTAAAATGTAACTCTGAGAGGGTACAAATGGTTCCATTTGTACCCTCTCAGAGTTACAGACCCATAAAGGGTCCATTTGGTTCGTCCATTTGGTTCGTCCATTTGGTTCGAACTCCGGAACTCCCTCCCGGACCCCACTTTGGGAACCACTGAAGTATAGGGTATGAGTGATTAGTGGTGAGGAAGAAGCGGAGTGCATGGACACAACATGTGCCCATCCCCCCCGCCCCGCCCTCCATCACTTACCCCTCTTTCCATCTCTCTCTCCTTCTCTGTTTAAACACATATGACACTGTGCCAGATTTTGCTTCTTGATCTTAGAGGCTCTCTCATACTTCTTTCCCCCACTTTTACTTTCTCTCCCTTGAAAATCACATCTAGCACACACGCACGCACGCCTGCTGTGTTAGCGTGTGTGTGTGTGCGTGCGTGTGTGTGTAGATATAAGTGCATGCTTATAGTCCTTTTAATATTCCCTTTCATTCTCTCTTTCCCTCTTCTTTCATGTCAGGAGGCTGTCAGTTTATGCTCCTATAAGCTCCATTTTCACACACACACACACACACACACACACACACACACACACACACACACACACACACACACACACACACACACACACACACACACACACACACACACACACACACACACACACACACACACACACACACACACACACACACACACACACGGTCTCTCTATAGCTCAGCTCATGTTGTCCAATAGAGACAAACTAAAGCGAGCTGGCCAACAGAAAGCCACGGGAGAGCGGTGTTCACTTCCTACACATTCCTACAGTCATCTGGAGACGATACAGACAATCTACTGGCAACAAGTACCAGCTTTCACATGCAGGAACACCTTCATGTTGCCACACCCAAGCTACAGTTTGTGCTGCTGTACAGATCACACACACGCGCACGCACGCACACACACACACACGCACACACACACACACTTCCATCACACCATATATCTTTCACATAGGCTATATTTGGAATATTCTCATTGCCCTGTCATGATATGAGCAAAGTTGACTATGTCCCCATTTCTTTCTGTGCCGCTCAAACTTTCCAAAAATGGTAACTTGTTTAGAATAACAAGCCAGGTTGCACTCAAACACGCCTTGACATTTTTTAAATGTCACCATCAAACCCCCAAAGTAGTGAATTCATGCTGCCATTAGAATCCAATTAGAATAAAAAATCAGCTCGTAATCATTTCAAGTTTATACAGCTGGCTTGTGCAACCCTGCGTGTTTTCACGATCCGCTATTGGCTGATTTCACAAGCTTTGTGTGACATTTAGCTGCCCCAGATAACAACCAGGGGTGTGACAGCAAGTCGACGAGGTACTGCATGATGCTGTATCATTTCATGCTAGCTAAAGCAACAGACGGAGGCGTTGAGAAAGATGGGGGGGGGAATTATATATATATATATATATATATATACAAGACCCTATATGTGAACAATTATAGTATAGAGAAATAAGCTGAAATTCACAATTTCCAAACGGTATCATTTAAGCCTTGACACATTAAACGATTTGCATATTGGTACAATAGCTCTCTGATTGGGATTCAGTACCACGGCATATAAATGCAATCAGAATAATTCTAGATGCAAAACAGCCTATTTTTTTTAAGTTTGACAAATTAAAGGTTTCTTTTAGGTTTCATGACCTCAATCACACCCGAACAACCTGGAATTTGAACATTCAGTAGATGTTTTTTTCTCTATGCCCTTTGAGCTGCAATGAAAACATAATAATTTGCCAGCAGATGTCACTGTTGAAAGATTTTGCCTGTCAATCATCACCTCTGCTCCACGTGCCCCCCCCCCCCCATTGAGGTCAGAAAACCTAAAACAAATAAAATTACAAAAACGTTAGTTCCAATTTATTGTAAAAATACAGCGTGACATTTCCCCCCATTCCTTTGTAATAATGTTATATTATCATTCAAAACTTGCAATACCCTCACGGCCCACCAGTGGCCCCCAGCCCACAGACTGAGAACCACTGGCCTACGGAAGCAGAGCTACTCAATCAGTTCTCAAATGAAGTGAGATGTCGTCGTCGTGCAATTGTGCTTTTAATGTATTATTTACTAACACACTTAAGCATGCTTCCTCTGCTCTGTTGAGAGCTGACCTTAAACATCCGTTAAGTGTTAAGTCACTTCATTGTGTGGTTGACATTTCCGCTAGATCTTTAAGTTCCTTAACCATAGCATCCAAATCCCTAGTCTGGGCATCATGTCATAATAGGGCAACATTCCCCCAAAATGAGCACATATTCACACCAAACAACTGCTGCTCTACAAGCACACCATGCGTTGCTGCGATGCAGCAGCACATTATGAGCTGCAGACCAGCTATTTTTGGATAATAGAATTAGTTTAGAGAGGGGGGGGGAAAGGAAGTAAATACCCCTGCCTCAATGTTGCTACAGTAGCAGCCCTATTGTAAGTGCATGTGACAGTAAATAACCTTGAACTTGAATTTCACGTCTCTAACACGGGTGCAGTCATCCAGGTGCCTATAGATCCAGTTGAGATGACTTGCAGTTCACACCAAGCATTACGATGCCTATCAAATCCTGGCTCCAAATACAATAACCACACAAAAAACAGTCTATTCTATAGCTTCCACCATAAGGCCAGATGTACTCGTACTGCAAAAATGGAGCAGCCCACGCGTAGCCCTGTATAATAAGCTGGTTGGTTGCAGGAACACTAAACTGAATAAAAATAAATAAAAATAAGATATAATAATAATAATACATTGCGGATCGGCCCGCATTGAATAAACATCACCATCACCACCACCATTATCAATGTATAAGAGACTAAATAATAGGAGAAAGTCACATCATTTGCAATGCATTTTGACAGAAATGATTCAGCACAAGCCATTCTTAGAGTGGCTTAATGCAGATACCAGCAAGTGGCTTAATGCAGATACCAGCACCTTGTAACACATTGAGCACATTACTGTTTCTGGCACTCTGTTTACTTGACCGCAGCTTACCCTGTTGTTGGCTGACTACTCAAATCCAAGCTTACTCCAATCTTTGTACAGTCCCTCCGGAGGCTATACCGGCTACAGTAAATGCCCACATTTTAATGCTGTGGACTATCACCTGTAGAACATATCTGTATAGTGCTGTCGGCGCGCCTTTATTCAGTGTCTCTATTCCACGTCTGGGCTGGATTGGTCAGATTGGTCATGACTGACCATGCTATTTATAGATGGCAAAATATCTGTGGGAAACTTTTTTTTTAACTAGACAACTCACTCTTTAAAATTAGATATGTCAAAAAAGTTATTTGGAAAATAAAACTTCAACCAGCCATAACTTTTTTTGTTGTCCTAGAAACACTACACGGTGTAAATGCAGGCTCTTTTAAATGGCTTCCAACACAAACGTATACTCAGTTAATATAGTGGTTGAGCCCCGGAGCAGCTTTTAACATTGATCCAGTTGCTATGCACCAGCTATGGGACGTTACAACTCCTCTCCATTTTCAAACCTCCATAACTTGGGAATCTAGGAACACTGTCCTTGGTGATCATCAGCCATCCAAAGTTCAGATATCATTTGTGACTTTGTCTCGCATCGCCCCCTGACATGTAAACGTTTCTGGCGAACAGTGTGCGCTAATGCTAATGATATATAGCCAATGGTTACAGTGAGGGTACAGCGGGGAGGAAACTGATTATCTTAAAGTGGACGCAGGCGCTGGCACAGCTTAACTGCATTTACAGTATACTACCATCTAGCAGCAAAGAAAGAGTCAAGGTAAACCACACCAATGCAACTCAATGAGTTGCATTGGTGTGGTTGACCTTAAAAAAACGTTTTGTCCCGACCCGACCCTTTGGTGTGGTTTGGGCTTAAGAGTATGAATCAATAGTGCAACATCAATGGAAACTGGCACAGACTAGCATACTGATACCAGCAGTTTAGGCAGCTTTCCCGATACTGGCATCGTAACAAGTCTACCCACAAGGCCACACAGTCACAGCCTTGGAGGAGGAAAGGGGACTGGACCAAACAGCTGTCCAAACATCTGTCTGACTGGACCTAACAGCTGTCCAAACACCTGTCTGTGTCAACATGACAAATGTCCAGAGAGACAGTGTTGTCCAAATGTTTTCTTTTCAAATGTTATTTTTTATTTTTGAGAGAGAGAGAGAGAGAGAGAGAGAGAGAGAGAGAGAGAGAGAAATGGATCAGCCCATTCATTCATGATTTGCACTATATATAGTGGCAACAAGAACGTTCTTTAAACCTTAGTTAAATGTCTATAATTTATGTACATATAATGGGCAATAAAGCAGCTAATTCAATCCATTTCAAAGGCTCTCTTTATAGGTCGCCCTCGGACGAACTCCGCAATCTTCCATGGGTCTGGACTCTGGCAAGCTTGCCACAGTATTTCTGCCCTTGCATCTTTCTTTAGTACGTCCCTGTATAGTGTATACGTTGCTGTGGGATGTCTTCATGATCGATGCCTACTGAACTGTATGTGTTGGCAGTGCATGGGCAGCCCACAGCACAAGTTTGCTGCCTGGGAGCTTCTGGTGTCTGTTGCAGTGACTTGGTCAGCCTCATTCTCCTGGATGGATGCTAGTAGCTCTACTTTATCTTCTCACTCATGCTTGGTAGCCCACAGATTCTTGTTTGTAATGTACTAATTCTGGTTTCCGCTTAGTACTACTGTACGTGTGTAGCAGAGTGGCTCTCAGCCTCAGCCGGATGGCCTCAAAAATCTATAGATCTCCGCTGAAGATGTTGGCTTTTCATGCAGCATTTTGGTGTAGCGGTCACATGCACGTCGGATCGGGATGTAGGCATTCTAGTACAATTTGTTTTATTTATTTATTTTGAATGCTGGATGAATGCTTATAAATCAAATCAAAATCTCGTAATTTTGTGGATCGCTCAGCGAGGGAGATCTAATTGTATGAAGATAGGTTGAAAATGGATGAAGTGGTCCTTTAATGGAATTGATGGAAGGGCACCACCAGGAGTGTAGCCTGCGGCTTAATTTGACTCGACATGAGGAAGCTCACCCGGCCAGCCCAGGACACAGAAAGGAAAGGTGATAACCTTGACTTTCTTGGCATACAGCCCTGCAAGACTAAACGTGGCACACTATGTCTCTGTCTCCACGCGGGACAAGATCTCCTGTACTATGTCCAGATAGCCAGGCAGATTTCATCTACATCTATACTATAGACTGTAGATATACTATATGGTATAGATTCTATACTATATACATTTGAGAGAATTCTGCCTACGTGTGATCACAATCGGGTCCAAGTCATAGACCATGACGTAATTGACGTATGCGTGGGTGTATGCGGAAGGGCCGTTTTCGCCGGTGCTCATCATGACGTCACTCACTTCACCTCTGCGTTTACAACCGGCATTTTGCAGTTTCCGTTTCCGTGATGGCACTTGGCTTCTCTTCTCATTGTCACTCCGTTGCACGACTCTTCGACACACGACATTCACGGAGAAGCAATAACATGGAACATTAGCGACACCACAGCAGTGTTGATTTCGTCGACTAAAACTAAGACGAAAAATGTTCGGCGACTACCATTTGTCACTGACGAAAACTATGCCATGATGACTAAAACTGAGACTAAATATATTGACAATTTCGTCAACAAATAAAAACTAGACTAAAATGTTAGGAAGGGACGAGTGGACAAGATCTGCTATTTTCAGAGTGCGTAAAATCAGTCATTACGACGGCATCATGGCCCGCCAAAATACATTTTACAAAAATCGTATGATATTTAGTCAACTAAAACTAGACTACACTACACTACACTAAAACATTCCAGGTGACTAAAATGTGACTCAAACTCAAGCACACGAGGGTCAGTGAGCAATGTGTGTGTTACTGTTGTTAAGCTGTAAACATAGCCCTTTATCTCAACCTGAGCCCTAAAAATGCTTTGACCGCGTGCGTGTGTGCGAGGACGAGGACGATTTTGGATATTCGATGACGTCACAACATGGATGACACCGGAGGCTAGCCACGGATGCTAAAAACGGTAATTAAAATACTATGAATTCTGGATTAAATTATATTAAATAAACACGAGATTTCTCGGGTTGGCAAAGGAGGTAAAAAGGATTAGACCCGAGAAATAGCGGGATTGGCAAATATTGTGTTAAAAGCCATTTTGGTTGTTCCTCTCGTGTGGGTTGATGCCTGGCACACTTGTACATGTCTGCAATGATTTAATTCATATTGGACTCGGCCAAATTGAATTATACTGTGTGAGAACATAAAAAAACCATCACATTCATAATATTGTTCCTGCATGCATAATTCTCCTCGTGACTTATTGCTGCCAAATAACTCACCCTGACAATGTGCATGCACTACCTACAGAGTATGTGAAGAGGTAAGCTCCATCTCGCCTGGTTTCCTTAACATATACAGAGCTCTGAATCATATGTATGTATGTGTTGTGTCCTTACTGTACAGAATGTATGGCCACAGGTCAGAAGGCCAAGGATACATTTGCAGTGATGACATACGCTTTTATGATCCTTCCACCAGATCACAATGTCTTGTTGCTGTGTACAGAATTCAACCAGTGACCTTGGCAGTGTTTTAGACGAGGCCTCATTGCTTAGTGATGAATAAAGTAGCACCCTGTACAGTAGCATTCATTGTTGCCCGAGGTGATATACAACCGAGGGCCAGTGTATCGCCCCCGAGGTGATATACAACCGAGGGCCAGTGTATCGCCCCAGAGCTGCAGCCGTGCCCAAGGTTAGATGCCAATAGATATATGGGACAGAGATATACATCATCATCACCACCCACATGCTCAAGCAAGCAGGCTATATATAGGTCGGTGTTAAGATAAAAGGTGTTCTGGATACGATCAATAGGTGGGGCAGCAACCGCTTCAGGGTGTCGGGTCAGAAGAACGCTATTATCAATGCTCAGTTGAGTTTGCGAAGTAAAAAGGAATGCGGTCCGCAGGCATTAATGCCCATGTCTGCATCTACGACGTCAAGGACAGTCGCGGGTATTATCTCGACTGAGAGTGTTATCTTTGGCAGGTGAGTTGCCGTTGTCTCAAAGGCTAAAAGGCGAATGCACTAATTATATGCCAATAGATCATTTTTGACAAAGTGTTCTCTGTTAAGGTTTTCACTTTCCTTTATAAATGTTTGTCATGATGTTCTTGTGATGTAGATCTTTAGGTATACCTATTTTTTTATTTCTGTGTGGAGTTTGCATGTTCTCCCCGTGTCCCCTAGGGTACCCTCACAAAAAACATGCAGTAATCCTGGTCTCTAAACTAACTCCCCCTGGCCAGCCGGGGCGCCTGATGGAAAATAATGTGTTCCTTCCACGTGCTACGTCGGGCCGGAACCTCTGTCAGGTGAAAAGAAGCAGCTTGGACTCCTCATGCATAGAAGGAAGCATGAGGTCAGTCTGCTGCCCTTCCCAGGTTGGCAGAGGAAGTGTAGCGCCCAGGACTACATTAGATAACTGCGTGAAAAAATGGGTTGCAAAATGGTGGGACAATGAAAAAAACAATACCTATTTTTGCATGGCACTGGACAACCTATTTACATAATCAAGTCATCACAATCGGTGGTACAAACACACACACAAAGTTGTGCATAGAAGGGGCTAATATAATATAAAATAATAATAAAATGTGTCGCAAGATATAGCAGAGCTTGGATCTGCGTTTTGCACTACCTTTGTGTCCTGCCCTTGTCCCGGATGTTCCAGGACAAGGGTGCCGGCCCGGTTCCGGCGAGCTGCCCCGCATCCAAAACTGGAGAGAAATGAGAGTTACCATCTGGGGGTCCCCGGAACATCCAGGCCCCCAGGAACGCGCCCAGGGGCCCGGGCCGATTCCGGCGAGCCGCCCCACGTCCGAAACGGTTGAGAAATGACAGAGTTACCGTGTGGGGGTCCCCCAGGGGGTCCCTCTACTGTACTGTACTGTCACACCTGAAATCATATATACACTTAATGTGTCTGTCTGTCTGTCTGTCTGTCTGTCTGTCTGTCTGTCTGTCTGTCTGTCCGTGTGCGTGTGCGTGTGTGTGTGTGCGTGCATGTTAGGGCAAAGTGGCACTTTCGTGCTCGGGCAGATCCAGCCAGGGACAGACAAACATAGCTAATTAATGGAGTGGTTGCACCACTCAAAAATACGGAGATACAAGGTGTCTGCTTGACAGCAACGATATATGCATATGCATGCATGCACACACACACCCACACAGACAGAGGGACCATTTCTATTTCCAACTGCAAGTCGATCATAGTTAAGGTCTATATCTACACACATGCACACGCCCCCACACATACAGTACACGCACATAACACACACGCGGATGCACGCACGCTCGCATGACCACCCACACGCACACAGCTCATTTCTCGGAGACAGTAATAGCAGGTTGCAATTCATGCAATTTATCACCCATTTCACCAGCACGCACGCACACACACAGCAGGATACATTTCACATTTCATGTGCTCAAGCACATGAAGGCAAATGTGTATCGGCTCTGACAGATGCTGTGTACAAGTACATTTGTAACAACTTGGTTTGTTCAACCACCTCTCTCTCTGTCTCTCTGTGTCTCTCTCTCCCTCCCCCCCCCCCCCCTCCCCAACACATCACATCCCTTTGAGGTGCAGTAATGATCATTCATGTCACGCACGCACGCACGTACGCACACACACACACACACACACACACACACACACACACACACACACACACACACACACACACACACACACACACACACACACACACACACACACACACACACACACACACACACACACACACACACACACACACACACACACACACACACACAGAGGAGCAGTGGTGGAAAAAAGTACTCAAATGTTTTACATAAGTAACAGTATAAAAGTATCAGACTTATTGTAGTTATTTACTTATTTACTTATTGAAGTATTGTACTTAAAGTACCAAAAGTAGAACATTGCAGAATGTCTCATTTAAAGTTTTCAACATATTTTTGAAAATAGCAAATCTACAAGCTCACATTGCGGCGCATCACGACGCATTGTGAGCTTGTAGACCGGCTATTTTCAATTGGCCGAAATGTGTATAGATCTCCGGAGTAACTAGTAAACTAAAGCTGTCAAATGAATGTAGTGGAGTAAAAGTACAGTATTTGCCTCCGAGATGTAGTGGAGTAGAAGTAAAAGTACTGGAAATTGTGAATGCTCAAGTAAAGTACAGATACCAACATTGTACTTAAGTAAATAAAGATACTTTACACCACTGCGGAAGAGAGACGCTTGCATGCAGCAGCATGCCTCAAATACGTTTAGGGTTTAACCAAGCCCCCAGTAAGGCTATCCAACGTTGAAGATGCCACTACCTACCGGCAAAATTAGGAATTGCAGCACTTTAATGGAGGTGGACGGACGTTCATGACGTCACGTGCGTAAGCCCGGACCTCAAAATTGAGGCGCTAAAACTCCCACTGAAAAACAACCCATTTCTCCATGCATGAACATTACCTGTAAGCAGTGGTTCTCAAATGTCTTCATGCCCCACATGGTCCCCCACATTATTATATTATTATCTCTGCTGATGGGATGGTCTGGAAGACTTCAAAATGTTCATTTTTCAGGATAAAATTAAAAACATGCTAAAGTGGAGATTTAGGAGGTGTGTGTTTAAGTGCTTTTTAATACATTTCATTGGTTCAATATTATTTTTTAACCAACACACACAGACTTAAAGGGTGTTCAATATAGCATTAATTTATGGAAAACAAACTGGAGCGACGAGATTATATTTGCCCGCGGGAGCTCATCTGAAAATGTTTTCTGCCAAGGACCCCCAGAAGATAAGATTTGTGTTCATCAAACAACTCTTTTCAAAGCTCACAGCGTGGCACGAAGTGAGCTTGTATATCGTGTATATATGCTACTCTTAAATAAAGACTGCAGTACACCCGTGTGAAGTGAGGGGCGCGAATATATTAAAGTCTAACTAGTGTTGATTAGTTGATGTAAAACAAACGGTGCCAACACAAACATTAAACGCCATTAACAATAAAGACACAATATGACATAATGAGGCACATTATGACGGAAATTCTCTCTCTCTCTCTCTCCATGCCATCCTCTCGTACCCTGCGTTCTTCCGTTCTCTCCCTCTTTCTGTGTTGAAATGTTGAGTCACTCCTCGGGGGGAGGTTGGTTGGAGCAGAACAATCCCTCTGTCTCTGGCCTATCAGCCGTCCTTTGATAGAGACTCGCTTATTGATTAAAATGTCTGAGAGCTCGGCCTTCTGGGGCTCAAAAGCCATTCCATGTCCGCTCTTTGCTCCGTCTCCCTCTCCCTCTCCCTCTCCCTCTCCCTCTCCCTCTCCCTCTCACTCTCTCACTCACTCTCTCACTCACTCAAAGGAACATTTCAGCCAAATTGAACTACTGTCTGGGTTGTAATGAATGCCGTCAGTACCTCAGTCAGTCTCTCTGTGTCTCAGTGTCAGACGCAAACTCATTTGGTGCGTTGGGGTACAACATTATGTTATCAAAGGGCGTACTAAGAGATAAAGACTGTGTGAAAGCAGGCGATTATATACATTTATATTTATGTTAGATTGTATTATTATTATCATTATATAATTATGCAAAACAACTTATAACAAGGTTTATGATGTATAAGTGCTGGTCACAATGCATTATAAGAGGACCAATACATTATGAGATAACAAACAGTGCCTCTAAACTATCAGAAATCTGTCTGATGATATGATAATGGCTCTGAAACGATCGGTGAACTGAACTCAGCTTTGTTTGCTTGTCCAGAAACTGTTGTTTGACAGTTAAATTTTTTTCATAAGACCACAATAACATTATTCTATTTCTATTATAATTTGCGACCGCAAATGTACTATGAAAGCGTGCATTTCCCATTGGTCCGCCACGCGCCCATACAGTATGGTCATGCCTCGTGACGTCACGTCAGTGACGTAGAGTCTGTGGGGGCCGGGGGGCCCCCATGAGGATTTTCGGGGAATTCCTAAAATTTTAAACCTCTTGGCCCCACCCAAGTACTCAAATGCTAATCGGGTTTCTTTTGTTTTCACGTAGGATTATGAAAACTATTCGTCCCTGCATCACGTGATCATCATCAGGGATCTCCACAGTCGCGACGTAGACGACATCGCCAGGGGCCTCGTGACATAACACATGCTCCATACGGTATGTCATTCTGACATCATCAAACACTGTACACTCAAGACACGCATCCATTAACCCATGTTGGGCGGGAACCCCTTTTGGTGATAGCATTATGTTATGCTTTAGCTATTGAAAAATAGCTATAGCTTGTAGGTCTGCTATTTTTGAAAAATCGAAGAACGACTGACATAGAAACATAGCTTTTTCAGAAAACTGTCATTTTCAAACAGACATTTTTAGAATCTGATCTCGGGTCAAAATGGGTTAATTGAACCCACCACTAATAAAGGTTAGGGTTAGTTTCTACTCTCACACTCATTGTGCCTCATGGGACATATTGTGTCTGACACACCGCTATAACGGCAATCATTCCGTTATAATGCCCATCACAGTAAACTCAGACAGATACATTAAGTCAAGACAAAACAATCATTCACCGTGCGCTCCAGCTATATCAGTGTTGTTTGCAGTACGCCAGCGGTAGTTATTATGATAAAGAGAGAGGTAAGACAAGGAGACAGATAAAGGTGTCCTACCATCGCTGATGATGGCCTTACACTACTAGTTAATAGATGGAGACGCATACTAAGTGAACTATGCTGTCCGAATATTATTAAGCTGCTAGTTAATGGGTTGTGACAGCTAGTAAATGAGCTATATATGCTGTGAAATATCTAAGCTACCATTTAATGGGTTGAGACACATAGTAAAGTGCCGGCTAAACGCCTCCTATATGCGTCTCGTGTTGAAAAAGCCATTCGAGAAAATGACTGCCATTCTTCTAAGAAGGAGGCCCGAAACACAGCGATTACACCTGCTGTGTGTGTGTGTGTGTGTGTGTGTGTGTGTGTGTGTGTGTGTGTGTGTGTGTGTGTGTGTGTGTGTGTGTGTGTGTGTGTACAGTATGTGTGTGTGTATGTGTGTGTGTGTGTGTGTGTGTGTGTGTGATGAACATGTAATCACAAAGATCACACACACACACATATGCATGGCACGCATGAGCGCTCGCATTTCGCTCAGACAAAACAAGTATGCACAACAACCCGTGCATGCACAAGCAGGTACATGGCACGCGTACACACACACACACGCAGACGCACACGCACACGCACACGGTAAATGGTGCATTTGTATAGCGCCTTTATCGAAGGCGCTATACATAGTACTGCATTATTTACAGTACATTCACACCGAGGGCGGAGGAAACCATGCAAGGCACCAACCTGCTCAGTCTTCAAGGACACTTCGACACTAACTCTGAGGGAGCCCGGGATCGAACACTCACACTCACACACACACACACACACACACACACAGGAGACAGCCACAGTCAAGCCGCTGAGGAAAACGACGGATGAGAATGGACCGTTCTCTCCATATAATTATAGTAGGATATATGATGAAGTTTACACGTATGTTCCCATCCATCAAGAAATAAACTGTGTGACCATGAAAGGAGCTTGCGGCCATTTTGAATAACTTCTGGACGGGAACCCCCCATGGTGTTTTATAGCATTATGTAACTTTTTTTATTTTAATAGCAGATCTACAAGCTACGTAGCGTGGCACCGGGTGCCGCGCTACGAGCTTGTAGATCTGTTTCTTTTTTTTTATTGTGAAAATGTGGCGCAAATCTCTGAATATAGATATATTCTTTCAGAGAGACGTTTTTGGGGGTCCTTGACATTTTTGAGCACATAGAAACATGGGTTTTTCAGAAAACTGTCAGGATTTAGAAGGCATTTTGTAGAATTGTCCTAAGGTCTAAATGGGTTAAGGGTTGGTTGAATGATAAATAAATGTGCCGCTCTCCTTCAACAGCAGCAGTCAAGGTGCCCTTGAGCAGCAGGGCACTCAACCCCTAACTACTTTGCTTACGCGAGACTCTCTCTCTCTCTCTCTCTCTCTCTCTCTCTCTCTCTCTCTCTCTCTCTGAAACATAAATACAGAGATAGGTCACTTTGTGTTCAGGCTGTGTTCCATGTAGCGTACAGTGGACCCTGTGGTTAGCTGAGGATCAGAGTTTAGTCGTACATCACTGGCTCCTGTCATCAATTATATACAGTTGGTTATGGTATACTGACAGGGCAAAAAAAAGGAAAAGAAAATGTACTCTTTCAGAATTCATTATTATATACTCATTATCTCAGTCTCGACCCCCCCCCCCCCTGTCTAAGTCTCTCTCCGTACATCTTTTGTCTGTTCATTGGCAGAATAGTTACGTATATCGATAGGCTGAATTTTGAGGTTTTTTTACTTTACTGGAGTATTTCCAATTTCCATTGCTTTTACTTCTGCTCCACTACATCCCAGAGGAAAATATTGTACTTTTTACTCCACTACATTTATTACTAGATAGTTATATATAGATTATAGGCCTGCTTATTACAAAACAGATATTAACCACTTCAGCCACTATATATTTCGGCCATTTGTAAATAGCCGATCTACAAGCTCACAAGAATCACCAACATTCTCTTCATAGTCATGGCAGAGTAACCTGTAAATCTAAATGTATTACATTCCAGCCATTCTTAAAGACAAGCGGAAAGTAAGCAAGTAGGCCTATACAACAATACACATCAAATATTTCACATTTTGTGTGAAAGGGCAAATCTCGCGCATGCCCAATCCACAAGACTAGATTAGAGTATTAGAGTATTAGGAGATTTACATCTTAAATGGTAAATGGTGCATTTATATAGTGCCTTTATCCAAGGCACTACATAGATTGTGTATTACATTCACCCATTCATACACCGATAAGCCTTGCTCAAGCGGGACACTTCGATCGAACTGGCAACCTTGCGGTTGCCATCCGCCCCATCTTAATGCGATATACAAGCTAATGAGTGTTTTGTATTCTACAGTCTCTGTGCAGCCTAGGCCGGTGGGGGGAGGGGGGGTGTTCCCTAAATCATCTGCTGGAGGAGAGATGGAGGTGTAGTGATCCAAGTGAGAGACAGCCAGCAGGTCACAGACTGTCCTCTGAGTCCCGGTCGCTGTAATGACAATAGAGCTGGATGGATGGGGCTGCTGCTTGACTCCCAAGACCTTCAGGAACGTCTGGCACCACGCAAAAAAAAGATTTGTGATGTCATAGTCGCACGCGGACAGACAACCACGCTGTGACACCATATGTCAATGACGCGCTATGACACCATGATGAAATAATAACATGGTACTTTTTTTTTGTTGTTGCCCTATGCACCCCCTCCCCTCACCTCGGTCAATGGCACCGGGTAGAGCAGAACTAAGCAGCACCTGAAGCTTCCAGCAGGGCACCCTGTCCCTGCCTGAAGCAGTGCTAAGCAGGGACGTGCACACATACACATCAAAGGGGGCTTCAGCCCCTGCCCTTTTACTCGTCTGTAAAACAACTGCCCTTTCCAGACCACGAATGCAGCATTTACTATGGTGAAAGAAATGCACATGCCCCTCCTTTCCATGCCATACCGCAAGGCAGCATTCAGTCTCCTGAACCTGAACATGGCATTTTGCGTTGAACAAATTTGTTTAGAAATCCATGTTGTGCACCGCATCTCCACTAGCTAAATAGTGCTGGGTTGCTCTCAACGCGTCGCAGCGCAACGCTTGTAGATCTGCTATTTTTGTCCAAAAGTGCCCTCTTACGGGATTTCAGCCCCTGCCTCTCGAACACTCTCTGCACGTCCCTGGTGCTAAGCACAGACCTTGTCGATGTGCACCCTGCCTGCCTGAAGCACTGCTAAGTCGATGTGCACCCTGCCTGCCTGAAGCACTGCTAAGTCGATGTGCACCCTGCCTGCCTGAAGCACTGCTAAGTCGATGTGCACCCTGCCTGCCTGAAGCACTGCTAAGTCGATGTGCACCCTGCCTGCCTGAAGCACTGCTAAGTCGATGTGCACCCTGCCTGCCTGAAGCACTGCTAAGTCGATGTGCACCCTGCCTGCCTGAAGCACTGCTAAGCACAGACCTATAAGTGATTTGTTGTGGATAACCACCGCACGCACTCAATTCTACAGTTCGCTTGGTCCTGACAAAGACCCCCCCCCCTCTCTCTCTCTCTGACTGGCCTTGGAACAAACACCATCTCACCGGCTTTATTTTACAATCACAGTGAGATGTTTTACATCACGCCAGGCCGTGCACCTCTCTATTTCAGAGTCATAATATAGTGATGAACGACGACTGTCCTTGTGTATTACCCCACGATAGCAGTGCAATAGAGCCCTCTCACTCCACACTACGACGTATACTGTACATGATACCTCCTGCAGAATTACTGTGTCACCCTAAAGTCACGCGTCACGCGTAGCCAGACAACCAGTGGAGTTTCCAGGAATTACATTTTGGGCAGGCAAGATGTGTTAATTGTCGTCCCCCTGCACACGATCAGTATAGCTTTCAAAGAGACAGACAGTAGGATACAAAGGCTGAAAGGCATGCATTTGCATTCCAATGGGTGATTGAGGCTCACGCTCTATACGCTCTAAACGGCCAATCCGCTGTCCACTAATAGTTCTCAGGTCTTGTTTTTGTCCTCAGTGTATGGATTTTGGCCAGGCAGAAAATGGATTTGGACAGGCGGACGTCTGTCCTGGCCTTATTGTAGATACGCCTGTGCAGACAACTATTCCACAAACTAGCTAATGCTACATTGATTGACCCGTTTCCAGTGTCCCGTAAGCCTTTATCTAGATTCCAATACCCAGAATCTCACGCACACTCCATCACTCCAGCATGTTGGTGTTATGGTGAAACTGTTGACCTGCTGAAACATGTGACCATCTTGTTGTCTTCACACAACATACATGTATAAGTCTATTAATATGTGGCCTATACCGCTGAGTTAAATTCTGCTAATAAACAAACTGCAATGATTTACATTCGGACACAGACGTTATGTGATTGTCTACACGATTGTCACATATAACAGATTCACACTGTAAACACTCCAAGTGAATCAGATGTACAGTTTAGTTAGTTTTTGTTAACTATTAAAATTGCACTAGAAATGTACCCATACATTGAAAATTATCAACATTGTAAATACAGTATATACACATATTATATGAGTGAACCAACTGCCTAAAATCAGCTGCCATTAAGACATTTCAGGTCAACATCATGGATTAAATGTTTGTATTCTTTGACCTCACTGAGTATGTTTCATCACTGTATTGTGAAAACGAAAACCTCTCAGGGCAGGGCACACGTTTAAGAAATAGGAACAAAAAAAACATTATGATAACGAGATATAAGATACTGCCCACTTTGACAGGCTGGAATGGCTTCGGGTTGACGACAGAGTACAGCATCTTGCAATGGGTCTGCAAGACCCATTTCACCCCTTTTTACCTCCTCTATGATGATTTCCTGCTTTTGGATATATAGTAGTAAGTAGTGTATAGGCGCCGCTATGTGGACGTCTCTAAATGTTATGATGAATTTAACATGGTGGACCCTATTTTAAAAAAGTGTAATGCTTTAGTTTATGGTATGTATTTATGTATTGAGTTGTGCTTGAAATGTACTGTAATTCTCCAAAACGTAATAAATTCTTCAATCAATCAATCAAAAACGTACGTATGATCGGATATATGATATGTATGAAAATGGGCATCTATCGTGCAGGTATGAATGTGCAGTTCACGTTTTTTATTAATAGAAATGATATGACCACCAAATATAGTATCACATCTGTTTTCAACCAGCAAAAATACTTCAAACGTTGACAGGAGAGAAGAGGAGTGTTGGAGAAGGAGAGGAGAGGAGAGGAGAGGAGAGGAGAGGAGAGGAGAGGAGAGGAGAGGAGAGGAGAGGAGAGGAGAGGAGAGGATGACATTTTAGAGTTGTAGTCATGCATGGAGTCAGATCACTAACCTTGTCATTATGTGCAATCTCACCAAAATCTTGAAAAGCAACATGACATTACTGCCAAATATGTAGCCAAGTTAAAAGTGTGTCATGTTGTAACGCGTGTGCCGTGTGCAGTGTATACTGGAAAGTCTTTGCGCAGCAGACCCACTTACGCACTGCGTACTGCAGAAGCATGTGATATGATTAACTTCAACATGATGCACTACCCAGAGTGGCCGCCAGGTGGCCCAGTGAAAACTGATGTGTTCACCATAGTTCACATACAAGATGGGATTAATCCATGGTGATTTCAGACATATGAAAAGAGAATATTTACGAAAGCTGTTGGCTCACTGGTCGCTGAAGACGCAAACCTCATTCGATATACTGTACATTTATGTACTACTATACTGTATATTTATTCTGCTAGAGCTGCTTTTTATTTTTGTATTATCGAAGATTATCACTGATTCCTTTTTTGTCTGTGAGCCTTTTGTGTAAGGTATACAAGCAAGTTATAGGCTACTTTTAGGATTTTATTATTATTATTACTATGATTATTTTATTTATCATAATCAATTAAACATGTTAAAAGGCAATTCCTAATCATGTAGCATAAAACAAAGTACCAAAAATCAAGATGTCAGCAAAATATATGAAATAGATTTCAGCAGATCACATCACACGTTGTGCTGTCAGTCAGGAACAGAAAATGCCCTCTTGCCCCCTGCAGAAGATCAGGTCAATCATGGTTTAATGTCTTCTGTTCCATTCTCAGAGGGACTTTTCTATCTGTAAAATCATTACTGACCCTGTCATGCCTGGGGCCAGCACAAGGCAGCTGGCCAGATAGCCATGGAGTCAGCTGCATATAGCCATCAAAATGTGTCTACACACATTACGTGTGTGTGTGTGTGTGTGTGTGTGTGTGTGTGTGTGTGTGTGTGTGTGTGTGTGTGTGTGTGTGCATGCGTGCGTGCGTGCACATTTTTTTATAATGCACGTTTACATTTGAAACAGTGCTACATCTGGTTGAAATATTAACTTTATCAAGAATAAAAAAAACATGGCCTGGGCCGGCCTAGCAGTCCAGGCACCTAGGCTGGTATAAAGCGTGACAGCGTGTCACAGGTTCGAGTCCCGATCCCGACGACCTTTGCTTTGCTACACTTCCGGCGGACTGACCTCATGCTTCCTTTTATGCACGAGGAGTTCTTCAAGCTGCTACTTTTCACCTGACAGGGGGGAGTTTCCCCGGCCGGACGTAGCGCATGGCAATGTAAACGTATGTTTTCTCATGCCAATAAAGCCCTTTGAATTGAATTGAATTGGAAGTAACACGTTATTCTGACCAGTTCCTTTCCCCTCCATCAGGCAGAGAGAGTGGGTACTGTGGGCCCACAGCGTCCCCAGCGGGAATCGAACCCAGGACCTTCTACCTGTGAGGGGACAGCATTACCGACCCTGCCACCGTGCCACTCCCCACCCCCGACGACTGTTGCTGCGTGTCTTCCCCACCATCTCTATTCCCCTTTCCTGTCAACCTAGACTGTATAACTATCAATAAAGGCAAAAAAAGCCTTTATTGATAGGTGCTCTCAGGTGCTCAGGGATGGCCATTGGAGGGTCGAGGAGCGGCCAAGCAGAAGGCCCGGTCGGCCATATTCACACACGCATATAGTCGCATACGCACATGCACACACACACACACATATACGTCTACGCACACGCACACACACACATATACGTCTGTGTACAGTATTTATACATACATATACAGTATACAGTATGTGTGTATGTGTAT
Source organism: Protomyctophum parallelum (assembly GCF_964188405.1). Lineage (NCBI taxonomy): Eukaryota > Metazoa > Chordata > Actinopteri > Myctophiformes > Myctophidae > Protomyctophum > Protomyctophum parallelum. The sequence continues at coordinate 49,844,497 of NC_139699.1, read as the reverse complement.
ATATATATATATATATATATATATATATATATATATATATATATATATATATATATCCTACAGTCATCCACTTACAGTTACCGTTAGAAATAGAGTGGTTGTAAGGTGTAAAGGAGCAACTTGGACACTCAGGCATGAAGGAAGCATGAGTTCAAGTCCGTTGCTCTCCCCAGGTTGGCGGAGGGTGTGTAGAGCCCAGGATCACATTAGATAATTGACACAGGGGTGAAAAATGGGTTACAAAATCGTGGGATAAAAATTATTAAAAAAAAAAGAAATAGAGTGGTTACATGGTTGAGATGAGTGGTCTGTCATGCAGAAGAAAGCTAGAGGGTTATTACGAGGACATGCTTCTGAGGGAGAGCGAGTCCCGGCAGCGGCTGATGCCGCGGAGTCACCGCCAACTGCCGACAACTCCCGCGGGCGGCAGTGTTTCACCCTCCCTGCTCCAAACCCTAACCCTGACCTCACAGAGAAGTCACGGCAGATTCTTTACGGGCAGGCGCAGCGCATGTCAGGAGGAGCTACGGGTCCGGCGATGCGGACACCCTGCCCCAAACACTAACCCTAACCCTAACCTCACAGGGAAGACACGGGTGATTTTTAACCAGGCAACACATGTCTCGGCAGTTGTGGTGTCGGCCGCGGAACGGACCGTCACTGCTGCGGAACGGAGCGGCGCAGTGGAGTGTCATAATCCCCCCCACCTTCCCCGGCAGGTGCTTCCCCCCGGCAGCGCCACGTTTGATTGCTGTAAATCAATCTGGATTAAGAGCGTTCGCTAAATGCCTACATTTACAATTGTAAATTGTGCTGGAAACCTACCATGACACAATAGTGGCAAAAAAACATGAAGGGGTTGAGATTTTAACTACCTTTGTTGACTGGGGTCCCCCAGGGCTCTTGGCCCTATTATTTCGTCCCTCTTTATCAAATCTGAATGTTTGTCTTATTTTTACCGAATACTTGCTCTTGATGACAGTCCCAGAATTGGGAACCATGGTTCATGCATGGGGTTAAAGACAGTGGGGGTGGCCCAGGCCGTAGCGTAAAGGTCTGGGCACCGGACTGGTAATCCAGTCGCAGTGTGCCGCGGGTTCGACTCCCGGACCCGACACGGCCTTTACTGCATGTCATCCCCCCATCTCTCTCCCGTTTCCTGTCAGCCTACTGTCTGTCCATTCAAAAATCAATAAAAGGCGTAAGCCGCAAAAAAATATCTTAAAAAAAAAAAAAAAAAGACAGTGGGGGTTAAGCGCCAAGGTGTTTATTAACAAGTCGAAGAGCTCAGGGAGGGCAGCACCAAGTCTTATGAGGAGCTTAATTGCGTTCACACGAGGCATATGCAAAGATGCAAAGATGACACATCTGTTGCTCACACCGTCGTTGACATCATCAAACGTCCGTAGTCAGTAGTCCGTAAATAATAATAAAAAAAAGAAAGGAGCAGAGACAATAATAATGATGATGCACAGTCTGTGTGCACATATTGGTCAGTTGTATTTATGTTTTGATATATCGTTGCTGCAAAATCCTGGTATCTCCAGCTATTTCAACTCCCCCCCGCCCCCTAAATGAATGCCCTACTTTGTCATACAAGTGTGTCGCTCAAATGTAGTGCTGTGTTTGTAACCAACATCAGCAGACAGTTTTGCTATTTGTTTAGCAGTATTTACTTCACATCTTTACTTTTTTAGAACAAATGCAATGGAGGGGGCAGGGGGAAGTGAAGCGATATAATAGTTGACACTTGTTGTGAGTAATTGTGTGGCTATAGCTAGCTAGAGGTCTTTGACTCATGTCATTGCTTTAATGTTTGGGTAGAGTATAGAGGAGGAGGAGGAGGAGGAGAGATGTGGATGTAATGAACAAATAGAGATGACACTTTTGTTCTGTGAGAAAACTGGTGAAAGAGGAGGCCGCTGGCTTATGTGACAACTATCTTCACGGTGGTATTCTGTTATTTGTTTGTTTGTTTATTTAGTCATTCATTAATTCTTTCATTCATTCATTTGGGGCGGCGGTGGATCAGTGGTAGAGTGGCCGGTAGAGGGGCCGAATGGGAAACAGTTCGATCCCGGGCTCTATGTAAAGTGCTTTGGATAAAAGCGTAATATACATTCACCATTTTATTCTTCAGATGTCCTTTTCTCGTTAGGGAGTTGTTTTGTTGTCTGGTTTTTGGGGGTGGCTGTGGCACCTCACAGGATGATGCACATACACCTACAGCAACTCAGGTAATGAGGTCAAGGTTTACAACGTGGGTATACTGTATCTACAGTCAGTGATAGGCATGTCACGGTAGTTGGTGTTACTGGTGTGCGGGACACACACCGAGTACGTTACTTGCACACCGATAGCACCGTTGTATTATTTTTCTCCCCTCGTGTACAAAACCACTTTAGTTCATTTTTGTGTACAGTCAGTGTACACCCATGTTCTTGTAAGCAGGTTAGCAACACTTTAGTCAGATAACAGGTGGTACAATTCTTATTATGAAGATAAGTGCTGCGTGGTGCACCAGAGCAGACACAGTGGAGCTGAGCTACACCTTAGTGTCAGATCGTTTGGAGTTGGGAGGGGGCCTCGGCTTCAAACGTTGAGATAAAAGCTGCATTGAACCAAGTGCGGTCGGTGAGCTCACTTCCACGAGTGCTTTATTTACTCACAATAACCTGTAGTAACGATGCACTCTCAATTAACTTATAATGATTTCCTGTTAGCGTCTTAATCAACACTGATGAAGGCCGTTTGAGCTGAAACACGTCCGCTGTTGGTCTCAGTGAGGAAAATAAAATAGTGGAAAAGGACATGATGGAGTTCTGCTGGCTTGTTTATCTTCTCGTTGTATACAGTATTTTTATTTTATTTACCGTGCCTACTGCCTAAAGCCTAGAAAGTGCATGCGCCGTAGTTTAGGTTCAGTAAAATCTAAAATTTAAAATCAACCATTCCTAAGCTTTAAATGGTTGGTTTTTAATTTGAGATTGTCTTGTCTTGTTCTATTGCTCACTATCTGTGGGGCTGGCCTACATACATTTCACTGCATTTTAGAAATACTACTTTTTTAAGTGACGAATTGATTGATTGATTGCTTGATTGATGGATCATTGCCAGACAGGTCTATTAGGACCCGTGGTTGACGATATTAATTGCAGGACGCCCGGCACACTACTGTATATACTTTTGCAAGTAATTAAAGTGGGCTCACTCGGTGGCAGGGCCAATCCTTTTCAGTCTAGCCTCTGCTCATTTTGTGGCAATAACCATTCACACTAGTTGTAGGAAATGTAATTAGTCACAGCTGTATAATGGAAAACTACCAGTCCTAATATTTACTTATTTTGATCGCCAGTACTATTATTGTATAATTACTCGCTTCTATGCACGCTATTGTTGTTGCAATAACGAATGTGTTCTGAGCAGCTGGGACGCTCTTGCATTGTAGGAAGCATGAGGTCAGTCCGTAGCTCTCCACAGGTTGGCGGAGAGAGTGTAAAGCCCAGGATTACATTAGATAATTGACACTGAGTGAAAAATGGGTTGCAAAATCGTGGGATAAAAATTATGAGAGAAAAAAGAATAATGTATTTGTTCTGTGATGCAACATGCCAGAACAATAAACATAAACTTGAGCTTTCAAGAGAATCATTGGACTTATAGCTAATACAAATCACAGCTTTAATACCAGTAATACGCCTGAGGGTGAGAAGCGACCTCGCCCTAAAGGATGAGGTACATTAAACCTGTATATAGCCCCTAAAAAAAACATATGGAATGAATTCTGTACTGGCCATATATGGAGCGTGTTTTGAGTGTACAGGGTTTGATGAGGTCAGATCAACACATGGAATGTCAGAAAGGTCAGCTCCATAATGGAGATCTAAGGGTGGCAGCGGGGGCAGGTCTTGAGTGTACAGGGTTTAATGAGGGCCCAGGTAGGGCTGGGCCTTAGTTTTCGGCCCTAGTTTTCACTGGCTGTCGGGCGCAGCTGCATTAATAACTTTGGGGCAGGCCCTATACAACATATGGAACAGAACAGGTTCTGACATATCCATACTGTATTTGGAGATCTAAGGGTTTGAGGTTTGAGGTCAGATGTAGAGTTGCTGGCCAATATTGATGACATCGGGGATCTCCATATATGGGCTTAATTGCGACAGCAGGTCATCCCTGATGATGTCACGTGATGTCAGACCTGGGCACCATATATGGGGGCTTTCCCATGTATGGGGATTTTGAGTGATACACTGCTGACGGACAAAAATGTGCGATTTCATAAATGCGACCTACGGTTGCAACAATTACGTGACGATACATTAAATGCCATTAATGCATTTTGTTATAGCAACATATGATATTTATTAAATTTTAATGAAACTTGTAATTTACATAATGTGTAAAATAATTAATGGGGCAATTTGTGCACAGAGGCATTTGCAGAATGAATATGACACCTCATTGGGAACTTGCTGGCTAAATCACTGGCTGAGTCACCATTGAATGAATAGCTTTAAAAAGACTATTATAATTTTTCTATGACCATAATTAGCAGGTAAGAGACTTATATAATGGGTGATTAGTCACAGGTTCCAGTCAAAGGCACATTATTGTATGCAGTGGACAGAGACAGACAGACAGGCAATTTAAAGACAAATTCTCTCGTATTATCAAAACTCCCCACAGAGCCACACGATTAAGATGTCAGACAGAATGTAGCTGGAAACGGCTTGACCCTTTCTTTCACATCCCGAATGTCCACAGAATGACTAGCAGAGAGAGACAGGCACAGAGAGGGCGCAGATTACAGAGCGAACACCACAATCGCAACGGGAGCGGGCGTGGGTGGAGGAGGGATGGAGGGAAAATGAGAGGTAGAGCCATGCAGATAAGACATAAAGGAGAGGAGAACGTGGGGTGTGGGATAGGGAGGGTAGAGAGAGAGAGTGAGAGACAAGGGCCTTGTAGAGAGACAGACAAGGAGAAGAGAGGAGAAGAGAGGAGCGAACCGAGTCACATGGTGAGAGAAAGAGAGGAGAGGATCATATCAGATTCAGATCTGAAACGGAGGAAGTCATTTAGCTAAATTTAGCATTTCATTTAGAAACCTCTTCATGCCCCCTCAACAGCTTGACACTGGCAGGCGTAGCAGGCGACACTAACACGCTTTAAAGTCACAATTAGGAGAGAGGAGAGGAGGAAAGGAAGAAAGGAAAGGAGAGGAGATAGAGGAAAGGAGATAGAGGAGAGCAGAGGAACAAGGCTGAAGATAAGATAAGATATATAAGAGACTTTACATAATAATGCAAATGTACTTACAAAATGTAAACCGTGAATTTTTCCAACTGTCTTTGCTACTTTAATGGATGTTTTTGAGTACATTCTAATGGTGATTCTGATTCTGATATCACCTCCCGTGTCCCCAGAACGCTCATGGACGGTACAATCCTGAGTGTAACTTAAACTCTGAGTGTGTACAAATGTAACCGTAAGGGTCCATATAGTACATGTGTACACACTCAGAGTAATAAATGGATATATTAACACTAGGGCTGTCCCGATCCGATTGCGTGATCAGAAATCGGGTTCGATCCCTTCATTTTCAAATAATCGGATCGGGAGCAAAAAAAAACGTGATGGGGACATCCCTAGTATCAATATTATATCCATATGATATTAAACTGGATATCATTTGTGATTTTGGATATTGTATTATTGTGATATGGCATAAGTGTTCTATAAAAATATAAATATCGGATCGGGAATGATCGGAATTGGACCGGGAGAAAAAAAAAACGTGATTGGGACATCCCAAGTGGTATAAACGCTAAGGCGACACCGATGCGTTCCCGTCCAAAATGGGTTAATGTTTATCACTAATATTGTGCTATAAAGCTGTGGTGCTGGACTGCAACATTTATAATGAATGCTAGTAAATATTTAATCATGAACCTGATGCTACTTCCTGTGTTCGTGCAATCAACACTTAGCCAATAGATAATAAAATGATGCACTTCCTCTAGCCGTTATGTTTGCTCTCATGTGTTTCCAAATAGCACTAATAAGCCCCTGGAGGGTTTGTGTACCAACGCCCGGCAAAGCTTAATATGCGTTTACCTTGTGCGCTCTTTTCTCTTGTTTACGTTTGTTGTGTTAATGTGTACATACAATAATGTATGTCTGAACAACAACATGAGTCAGTGCAGTGAGACTCATTCATGAGACCATATCAATGCTTTCGACAAAGGCAGGCATCGTTATGTGATTATGTGTGATGTTATGTGTCCGTCAGTCAGTCAGTCAGTCAGTCAGTCAGTCAGTCTGTCCGTCCCAGTAGGCCAATTAAGGAAGACTCTTCTTCCCATCAGGGGTCGCCTGTTTCCATCTGAACTGTTTCCTATATTTTCCTCAGTCACTCCAGCCACCTGCATGTCCTCTCTCACTAAGCACCTCCATGAACCTCCTCTTCCTGCATGTCCTCTCTCACTAAGCACCTCCATGAACCTCCTCTTCCTGCATGTCCTCTCTCACTAAGCACCTCCATGAACCTCCTCTTCCTGCATGTCCTCTCTCACTAAGCACCTCCATGAACCTCCTCTTCCTGCATGTCCTCTCTCACTATGCACCTCCTCTTCCTGCATGTCCTCTCTCACTATGCACCTCCTCTTCCTGCATGTCCTCTCTCACTAAGCACCTCCTCTTCCTGCATGTCCTCTCTCACTAAGCACCTCCTCTTCCTGCATGTCCTCTCTCACTAAGCACCTCCTCTTCCTGCATGTCCTCTCTCACTATGCACCTCCTCTTCCTGCATGTCCTCTCTCACTAAGCACCTCCTCTTCCTGCATGTCCTCTCTCACTAAGCACCTCCTCTTCCTGCATGTCCTCTCTCACTATGCACCTCCTCTTCCAGCATGTCCTCTCTCACTATGCACCTCCATGAACCTCCTCTTCCTGCATGTCCTCTCTCACTATGCACCTCCTCTTCCTGCATGTCCTCTCTCACTATGCACCTCCTCTTCCTGCATGTCCTCTCTCACTATGCACCTCCTCTTCCAGCATGTCCTCTCTCACTATGCACCTCCTCTTCCAGCATGTCCTCTCTCACTATGCACCTCCTCTTCCTGCATGTCCTCTCTCACTATGCACCTCCTCTTCCAGCATGTCCTCTCTCACTATGCACCTCCATGAACCTCCTCTTCCTGCATGTCCTCTCTCACTATGCACCTCCTCTTCCAGCATGTCCTCTCTCACTATGCACCTCCATGAACCTCCTCTTCCTGCATGTCCTCTCTCACTATGCACCTCCTCTTCCTGCATGTCCTCTCTCACTATGCACCTCCTCTTCCTGCATGTCCTCTCTCACTATGCACCTCCTCTTCCTGCATGTCCTCTCTCACTATGCACCTCCTCTTCCTGCATGTCCTCTCTCACTATGCACCTCCTCTTCCTGCATGTCCTCTCTCACTATGCACCTCCATAAACCTCCTCTTCCTGCATGTCCTCTCTCACTATGCACCTCCATGAACCTCCTCTTCCTGCATGTACTCTCTCACTATGCACCTCCTCTTCCTGCATGTCCTCTCTCACTATGCACCTCCTCTTCCTGCATGTCCTCTCTCACTATGCACCTCCTCTTCCAGCATGTCCTCTCTCACTATGCACCTCCATAAACCTCCTCTTCCTGCATGTCCTCTCTCACTATGCACCTCCTCTTCCTGCATGTCCTCTCTCACTATGCACCTCCTCTTCCTGCATGTCCTCTCTCACTATGCACCTCCTCTTACTGCATGTCCTCTCTCACTATGCACCTCCTCTTCCTGCATGTCCTCTCTCACTATGCACCTCCTCTTACTGCATGTCCTCTCTCACTATGCACCTCCTCTTCCTGCATGTCCTCTCTCACTATGCACCTCCTCTTCCTGCATGTCCTCTCTCACTATGCACCTCCTCTTCCTGCATGTCCTCTCTCACTATGCACCTCCTCTTGCTGCATGTCCTCTCTCACTATGCACCTCCTCTTCCTGCATGTCCTCTCTCACTATGCACCTCCTCTTCCTGCATGTCCTCTCTCACTATGCACCTCCTCTTACTGCATGTCCTCTCTCACTATGCACCTCCTCTTCCTGCATGTCCTCTCTCACTAAGCACCTCCTCTTCCTGCATGTCCTCTCTCACTATGCACCTCCATAAACCTCCTCTTCCTGCATGTCCTCTCTCACTATGCACCTCCATAAACCTCCTCTTCCTGCATGTCCTCTCTCACTATGCACCTCCATAAACCTCCTCTTCCTGCATGTCCTCTCTCACTATGCACCTCCATAAACCTCCTCTTCCTGCATGTCCTCTCTCACTATGCACCTCCATAAACCTCCTCTTCCTGCATGTCCTCTCTCACTATGCACCTCCTCTTCCTGCATGTCCTCTCTCACTATGCACCTCCATAAACCTCCTCTTCCTCGGTCACTCCAGCCACTTGCATGTCCTCTCTGCCCGCATCCATCCATACA
>NC_139699.1:49539694-49835790 GCF_964188405.1 Protomyctophum parallelum | reverse complement strand
TTGTCTTTTGTAATCCACCCAATTGCAGACCCCTGAGCACAAGTTTATGGACATGGCCCAGACTTCCAAATACAATAAGTTGACAGTTATATCCAAGGCCATAATACGTTCCACCAAAAGCTGTGTCCATATACAAATCAAATGGGCAGCCTATTTCAAATATACCGGTAGTGACAGTTTTTCTAATTTCATTGATGAACACAATATCTGGGGTATTTGGAATAGTTTGTGATCAAACCAGTCTATTTTACAATGCTGTGTTTATACATTCTTGTTGTCCTGTCCTTGTACTCCTCTGATCTTGTCTGAGACCAGGTCCACCAGACGGTCATGTCTGGCAATGTACAGTCCTTTATAGTGGCTGCAACCGTTACATCCATAATAATAACAACCTTTCTGCCCTAAATTGACGACGGTAGTTACGACGGGTGTGTTTTAATGTGGAATTAATGCATTTTGGCTGGAGAACCAGCATTCACTCCTGCCGCCATCTTACACACACACACACACACACACACACACACACACACACACACAGTCAGAATTTCAGCTGTCAAGACTTCATCCCAACTTTTGTATGAAACCAGCTGACACACCTGTCCTGGCCATTAATTTATGTGGAATAAAGGTAACGCGACAAGTGATTAGGATCAGAGTTAAAGAGTGAGAGGGAAAACAAGAGAAAGAAGTGGACAAGAACAGTCAGCAGGAAACAGAGATACAGAGAGAGAGAGAGAGAGAGATACAGAGAGAGAGAGATAATTCACAAGCCTATTTCCACCCAGAGTAATTATTGCTGTGACTGTGTCTTTCTTTCTGTCTCACCCTCTGCCTCTAAAATCACATTAATGGATGAAAGTAGCTTCCGCTGCATGCTGACACATTGCTTTGAAATGGAAATGTAACTCATTGGCTCCATACAGTATAGACCACAGACACGTGTGTGTGCTGTGCACACATACACAGTGTAGGTTTGCTGAACGTGACACACACTATGCCCTTAAACCATGGAACTAAGTTTTAAATAACACTTAACACAACATTAACAGACACATTAGCGTTGGTAATGTTAGCAGCCCATTAGCTAACGATTAGCCAGCAGCTTGTAAAAATGTCATGCTGACAGTCAAGACTGAGACCATAACAAAATGTTAATTAAAATAGCCATTAGCAATACATGTATTATTGACCTACAAGTCATGTACCATAATGCTACCATATGGAACGTTAATTAAAAAACTAAACATTAATATACACCCAAGGTGTCAGGGAGGTGTCTCTGACTCTGTATCCCTTTACGACAGTCAGTCACTCATAGTTGATACAGTCTGTTTCTAGCGAAAATGTAACTAATTTGGCAGCAGTAACATTTTCTCGCAGTCAGTTGATTCAGGATTAAGAGTGTCTGCTAAATTCTTAAATTGTAAATTGTAATTCTTCATATCCATACAAGTGAAACGGCCGGGATGATTTGTTTATTTTTCAAACACAGTTCTTATATGAGGCGATCTAAGATCCCCCAAATGCACCCGGCCGTGCTCTGTTAACGGAAATTATTGCTGATGCCATAATTTGCATTGTGTGCAATGATGGTTGTTGGAACATATATTCATATTGCCAGAGAGAGAGAGAGAGAGAGAGAGGGGGGGGGGGGGGGAGTAGAGAGAAACAATCTATGTCATAAATCAATGTGGCGAGATGTGAGGAAGCTCTTAACATTCATGAGCAGACATGGACCAGCCACTTTATGATGAGTTTTGAGTTATACATCTGCCACCATGAGTGAGCCAAATCTCAATGACAACAGATAGCCGTATAGGTATAACAACACTGCTCAAGTGCACCTTAAGCAAGCTTGTCCGATTGTCCGGCCGTCACAAACACGTTTACATTAAGTCACACAGTGCTGCACAGAAAATCTACACACTAAAGCAAAGCAAGGGAAGCAAAACACAAGTGGAGAACTACAGGTGCACTGTCTGTATGCCAGGAGTTGTACACGTCGGTAGCATACTAATAGAGAATGCTGGCGACCCATTGCAACATGAAGTTCAAGCGATGAATCAAGTACGATTAGTTAATTTACAAGCTTATTTTATAAATAAATCAACAGCACCCCCTGTGTCCCACATTGTCCCACAAAAGCAGTTCAGCTGTCCTGCAAGTGAACTGTTTTGAATTAAGTCATCCTATAGGTAGCCTACACTTGTTTTAAATACATGAACCACAGTCTTCTAAAATCTGAAAAACGTATTTTGCTATATCAGAGGTGCTCAAACTTTTCATGTCAAGGACCCACAAAAGTACTTGTATTTGACCCCAACCTCAAAATATTTTGTTCCAGGGACCCCCAGAAGCAAAGATTTGAGTTAATAATGTTTCGCATTAGCTTGTATATCTTCTAAAGTTAAAGTTGTTAAAATAGGCTATATGTGTTCTTCTGTTGGTACACAGCCGTGACAAACAAGTAAAGGACATCTTGACATTTTGTATTCTGACAGTCTGCCTGAGGAAGACCGCTTAGAAATGTTGCTTAAATAAATACTTATACCTTGCAAGCTGGCAGCGCGAGGCTAAATTTCTTATCATCCATGTTATTCTGAAAAATCTAACAATAACAGGGAACACACTGCATGGTGGGTCAACCTGAGTTGAACTTTCTCTGCTTTTCTTCCAAAAACAAACTAGACACGCAATTAATCCATGGACCAGCCACTTTTATGTGGCTGGCAAATAGTCTGTCATGGACTGCAACATTCTCTCCATAGCCTCGGAAAAAAGGAGTGTGATTAATTAGCAGTTAGTCATCTGAAGCTGATAAAAGAGAGATAGATACTGTAAGATAGACCAGGTTGGTATATTTTAATGTGGTTGTCAAGGATATTAAAGGATATTAAAAAGTAGGTTGTCAAGAATATCTGTAGCCATGCCAACTGATGATCCTTCATTATGAACCCATTGAAAGTAATTTTATGTTTATATTTAGAGAAATCTAAATAGAGTACGGTATGTCTGAGTGAGAAAATACACTCCAGCACTCCAAGGCAACTGCCCCCACCTACAGTACCAACCAGTTCCAAACAGTACCAAAAGTTGAAATAAACGTTACAATGGGTGGTGAGCTGACCACCGCTCCGGTGGTGAGCTGACCACCGGAGCTGAAATAACGTTGAGCAGCGGTGAGTAAAAACAGAGAGAAGGGCTGGAGCGGTGGCGGTGGTTTGCTCTTCACCGCGGCTCGTGACGTCATGTTGTAGTTCGGTGGTCACCCCACCACCGTAAATCCAGACAATGTATGAGCCTTAATGCAGAGACACTAGTCACTCACTCCTAGGGCCCTATGGCTATGTTGCGTGTCTTAAGTATCTGGTCTTATGACTTAACTTGATACCTGGAGGCGTGGCCAATTCATAAGACCTGTTACTTAAGACAAACTAGCAAAATAGGGCCCCTATAGTATCTTAACAGTCAACAATGCTGGTTTAGCTTTCCATACAGTAGTAACACCCAGAGGTATGGTAGAAGTTGGCACAAAAATGCAGTAAGATCCATGGCTAATATAATTAATTCAAGGTTTAAGTGTTGGGTTCACTTTCAAACAGTATAATCCATGCACATTAACTGGCTTTTGAATCCTTAAACATTTTTAAAAACACAAATAGTGCGAGACATTATCACAAACCCTTAATTAATTAATTATATTAAGGTGAGTTTTATTGTGAAGGTTCCACAGACGTTGAATTGAATCAGGCTATTGTATAAAATAAATACTATAGGCTACTGCTTGGTATTGCTAATAATAACAACACGTTTTGGATGTAGATGTAAGTCCCTTATTCATTATTAATAATTTGTATATAATAATATACAGTCTGAGAGTTATGCCAGACACTGAGATTGAGAAAAACATAAGTAGGCCAGCTGTGACTATACGGTGAATATAATAATAATAATAATAATAATAATAAAACTTTATTTGTATAGCACCTTTCATGACATGAAATGCAGCTCAAAGTGCTTTACAGAACAATGGAGAATAAAAGAAAAGCAAGGCAACGACAAAAAACAAGCAGTAATACAATACAGTGAGGACATGAATAAAAAATAAATAAATAAAAGATCAATTAAAAGCAATGTTGTAGAAGTGGGTCTTGAGCTGAGCTTTAAAAATGTCTACAGAGGCTGCCTGACGAAGGTACAGTGGGAGCTTGTTCCATGCCGACGGCCCGTAGAAGCAAAAAGCTGCTTCCCCGTATTTTTTAGTTGCCATTTTTTTAGGCAAAGCGAGCAGGCCAGCAGTGGAAGACCTTAGGGGGTGGTTTGGGACATATTTAGGCAGGCAGTCATGTAGGTAGAAAGGTGCGAGACCATTGAGAGCTTTATAGACAAGTAAAATAATTTTAAAATCAATCCTAAAAACAACCGGAAGCCAGTGCAGTGATGCTAAAACTGGAGTAATATGTTCTCTCATCTTAGTTCTAGTTAAAACTCTGGCTGCTGCATTTTGGACAAGTTGTAATATGTCAGTTGTTTTTTTAGGCAGTTCTGAAAAAAGTGCATTGCAGTAATCAAGCCGAGAAAAAACAAAGGCGTGGATTAGCGTTTTTGCATCGTCCAAGGACACATAGGCTCTGATTCGTGCAATATTTCTACGGTGAAAAAAGGCAATCTTGGCAAATTAAAATTCAATTCAGAATCAATAATAACCCCCAGGTTCTTTACTGTACTGTTACTTTCTACAGTCAGGTTGCCAAGTCTGCTTAATATTGATTCTTTCTGTTCACTAGAACCGATTATAAGAACTTCTGTCTTATCCTCATTTAGCTTGAGAAAGTTCTCATTCATCCAACATTTGATGCTAGACAGACAGGTAACCAGCGGGTCTAAAGCACAGGGATCATCTGGAGCCACAGAAAGATATAGTTGGGTATCATCAGCATAGAAATGAAAATTGACTCCGTGATTGGCAATGAGTTCGCCCAATGGCAGTATGTACAAGGAGAAAAGCAGAGGGCCAAGAATCGAGCCCTGTGGAATACCAGAACTGATGTCGTGTTTGTCTGAGTCAAACTTGGCTAGATTGACAAAGTAACTTCTATTTGAAACTTCTATTTGACAGGTAGGAGGAAAACCAGGACAGGGCCGTACCAGACAGGCCTATCCAGTGCTCCAGACGCTGTATTAAAATTGAATGATCAATCGTGTCAAATGCGGCCGTTAGATCTAGAAGTAAGAGATCGGATACATGTTTCTTGTCAGCAGACACCCTAAGATCATTCATTACTTTACTATGTTTATCTTATCAATTGTGTTCATTTTACTGACAATAATATTTAACCCAAATAGCCCAGGCTGCCATAATTCACCTTTAAGTAAGTCACTATCACACATTTGTTGTGCGTTTGTGAAACGTTTGAAAATCCATCCATCTATAGTTAGAGCCCATTCAAGATTGAATGGCGTCTCAGGGCCAAATTGGAACGTATGAAGAGAGTATGAGGCATAGAAAATAGTCACTACCAGGAACTTGGAAGTGAAACGGAGGCGGAGTTTTACAACCACGTGGTTTCCACCGTTCCACGTGAATTCCTTCACAGGGAGTTGCAAGGTTGATGCATAGGTTATGTAAGCGCCATCTAGTGGAAATTCTGAAAACACAGTTTGGACATACAGTACAGTCATCGGCAGGATGATCCTTTGGAAAAATGGACGTGTTGCACGTCATGTTCAAGGAATGAGTTAAAAGCTGGTGTTTAATTGCCGTAAACCAAACTTTGACGTGATTTTCTTTCTTTGCGATAGTACCTCCCCCTCTTCCCCGCACACCTCTGAGGCATAAGGGCATTATGGCATGAGGTACATGCATAATAATGAAAGTGAAGTCAGTGTCAGTGTATATTTTTTCCTTGAACATAATTAGGGTTGTTCCGATACTGGTATCGGGTACTCGGGCTGATACCACTCTCAAGTACTCGGAACCGGCGCCGATACAATGACCCGAGTACCAAAACATCCAATTGACAGTTGACACTAGGCTGCAGTGGGAGCAAGTCTGACCCAACACTGCAGCAAATCGCCAAAAACAGCCGTAAGCATAAATGACAACTGACAAGTGTAGATCGGAGATCCATCTGTATCTATGAGAAAAAGGGGTAAAATAAGTGGTTACTCAACAAAAATAAAAAGTACTAAAAATTAAGTACTTGTACTCATACTACTGATATCGGTATACTGTAATGAGTCTGAATATAATGTTTTTATTGCTAATTGCACATTTTATTTTTATTTTTATATCGAAACCAAAATGAAACCATGACCCAAAAACTGAGGTTTGAACTGAACCAAGGTTCAAGGTTATCTTTATTTGTCTCCCTTGGGAGAAATTTGTCTTGGAGACAGAGTCACAGCTGCATACAAATAACAGACATGTTCACATACGAAAAAGAAACCATGGGCCAATTTCAATATTGTGCATACCTATTAATATATGCACTGCTAGCAGAAAGAGGTATATTACTCTCTGGCTAACTTTGATATCCGAGACATAATTTACAGTAGATTGGATATTGGAGTATGATGTCATTACTTAATGCCAGACATTACTAGCCAAGCTGCAGCAGAATCAAGATGGAAAAGTCATTGCTGATTAATTATGTCTGCCGGGTAACACATTTCCATTGGCACTCGCTCGCTCTCTCTTTCTGGGTCCCTCGCCCACTGTCTCTATTCCAATCTCATACACATTCTTTCTCCCTCAGGCATGCAGACTCTGCTCTGTCTGTCTATCTATATTCTATACAGTACACATCTTCTGTCATTCAGAACACTAAGGATTCACTTAGAGCCTGCAAGCTCGACTAAAACAATATTCTTCTCAACATTACACAACCTTACAGTATGTCTAATTGATAGCATTTTGTTGTATATAATAGATAGTATTTTGTTGGAAGAGTGTAATTTGTACAGAATTTTTTTTCGACCACTCTTTTACAACATGATGATAAATATTAAATAGTTGATATTTGTTGGTGCATGGACTGAAATTAATGAGGTTTTATTGAGACAACAATGTCAGTGACCCAAAACAAAAAGACCATAGATAGCACATGGTTCTTTGGCTCCTACAGTATATATACTGTATACCTACAGTATTTTGGTGCTATAGCGTCTATGTAATAAAGTTCCGATATAATAGTGCTATAACCATACCATGTGCTTAATCTAAGCTGAAGAACGTATAGACTATAGAGAAGCTCAAAACAACCATGCCGGTTCTTTGTATGACAGCTGTGCTACACCTCAACCATCCCTAAAGAGCAGCTGAGCTGAACAATCCCATGTTTGTGTTTATCATTTTCTAATAAAAGGTCAAAAATACAAAAAAACAGCAGTGCACTGTAGCAATGGTCGGCATGGGCTTCAAAGTCATTTGAATTCTCAGTGTTCTCTGTGCATCAATGGGTTGCTTGACTCATCTGCCCAAAAAACGGATTAGTTCCTCATGTGGGAATAAAATCACACCCGTGTGAAGTGACTGACCTCTTTCTCTTTCTGCC
Organism: Protomyctophum parallelum; assembly: GCF_964188405.1. Classification (NCBI taxonomy): domain Eukaryota; kingdom Metazoa; phylum Chordata; class Actinopteri; order Myctophiformes; family Myctophidae; genus Protomyctophum; species Protomyctophum parallelum. The sequence goes on along the minus strand of NC_139699.1, from coordinate 49,828,234 downwards.
TTGTTCCACCCTGGTTCCGCCTTGTTTATGTTGAATTTGCTAAAACATCATTTTTGGAAAAAACTAAAAACAAACATGACATTGCCAGTCACCATGCTGCACGTGTGATGTTCCTTTACTGACACCCAAGTTAAAAATAAGAATTTAATTCACAGAATATCAATACGAAGCAACTGGAAAACATGTTATTTCAATGGTAGTGGATGGAGAGATAGGATTTTTGTTCAACCACGAAACGGCAACCAATGTGTGCGAAGAGGGGCAGAACCAGGGGTTTTTGCCAGTGCAAAAAAAAAAAAAAAAAAATTCATATTTAAAATGTACAGAACTGTGCCTGGCTGTGATAGAGACGGAACCAAAGTCATGTTGCTGTTGGCCGGGTTCGCGAACTTTGCGTACAACCAAAATGCTTTCGTTTCAGTTCAAACTACCGGCCCCTATGTACAATTATGTAAAGTTCAGAACCAGCGAGAATGAACCTCCTGCATTTATCACATTGCTCTCCTGGCCTCTCCAACTCCCTCTCTATAATTCTCTCTCTCTCTCGAGTGTTGATTTAACGCTGAGAGTCTATAAGTAGATCTGTACCACTCCGTGTTCGCTATGGAACATTGTGTTCTGTGCCGGGGGTTCATTTTAATATATATCGTATGTTTATTCTCTGGTCTCAAAAGACACCTATAGGACTGTTCAAGTACCTGGAAATCATTCAGGACTCACTCGACGCAATCTTTTTCCTTTGCTGTCACTCCCTCCTCTCACAAACTGAACTTGTCCTTGGTACCGCACTGAAGGGCTGCAATAATTGTGTACTGCCATGAATATTTAACCTAAATCGTGCAGACTGCCATAATTGCCAGCCATGTATTTTTACCTTTGCTTTAAGTAGCCACAGAATATTCAACTTCACTACAATTGCACAGCGGACGGTTGGTAATGAGAGAGCTGTTAGTTGTGAAAACAATCTGTTTGAAAAACCGTCCATGTAATCCATAGTTGGAGCCTATTCAACACAACAATGAATGGTGGTCAGGGCGAAATTGGAATGATACAACGAAAGGAGCTAGAGGCAGAGAAGAAAGTCTCTACCAGGAAGTGAAACAGAGGGAGAGTTTTACCATGTTAAAAGAAAATCACATCCGTGTGAACTGTGGGCGCTCTTATCATCGTACATTATCATACATCATCTCATTCCGGCCAATCACAATTTGTGTTCTCACCTTCAAAATGTTTGTGTTTACACTATGGTGTAAACACAAACATTGCGTAATTTGACTACGACGTAAAATGTACACTATGAGGTCAAATTATCCATTCATTGTCAATGGGAATTGAATGTTTGTGTAGGACAAAGTTTGTGGACACACACTAAAAGGTGGACAAACTGTAGGAGGGCCTAGCGCTGTCAAAAATAGATGCCTCATTGGCCGCTGCAGTTCGTTGGAGCCATGTGAGTCGACGGGAGGGCGGAACAATTTACACTCTGGGACGCCACCATATATGGCCATCTCCATACATGAAGATCACGACACTGACCCCATCTAAACCTGGATAACCATACAAGGAGAAGACTGGATCATCACCTAGATCTCCATATATGGAGCTGACCTGTTCTGACATTCCATATGTTGATCTGACCTCATCAAACCCTGTACACTAAAGACCGTCACCCAGGCGGATGCGTGCATGCGACGAGGTGGCTTCTCGCTCTCAGGGCGTCTTACTGGTATGTCACACTGCAAGTGGCTGAGGGGGTATTTTCATATTCTTTGTGTGTGTACAGTACACAGGGAGATTGGCAAATTAATTAAGTGATTCTGATTCTGACCTAGCTTCCTACCAAGCTGCCTCTCTACCTAGTATCTGGGCCTGATGCATGTCTCATTCACATACAGTAGCGTTAGGTGAAAAAGTACTCCCCCCTGAAATTCAATCGAAAACATCAGATATACGCACACAGATTGACAAAATACACAAAGGAGTCTCATCACATCAAACGAGGGCACTGTCACACAAAGAACTGGGTATCAAAGACGAACGTGTATTTCACGCTCAAGCATGCGTGCGCACACACACACACACACACACACACACACACACACACACACACACACACACACACACACACACACACACACACACACACACACACACACACACACACACACACACACACACACACACACACACACACAAACACTCTCACACACACTTCTATGTATTGAATATCAGATGAAAGAGATTTTACTAGGCCAAGCCAGGTATGTCAGGCAAGTTATCAGACAGAAAACAAAGCTTTTCCTTGTCTAAACTTTGTTGGCATTGCCATCTGGCACTCCTAGTAGGCCGAAACAATCTATTTAAACTATTACAAAACTATTTCTTTTTACCTAGGTTTGATACCGCACGGCGCATTATGCATGTTTTGTTGACTATTCCTAATCTCATTCATTCATGGTTTGTTGCTTTTCTGAATTGTTTTGTTTCTTCTAGTGGATTCACACATTTTATTGTAAATTAATCTGCAATGAGTGAACTAATTAACCAAACGCATATGCGCATGCACATAGAAACATCGCACACGCATGCAGACACAGCCAACACATTGATTTTGCAGGGGAAAACTTGGACTGTTTTAATTAGCCGTTCCTCTCCTCCACAGAGACAGAGCAGCCTGTAGCCTGTGCGTGCGTGCGTGCATGCGTGCGTGCGTGCGTTAAAGAGAGGAGAACAGAGACAGAGAGATATTGAAAGTACAGGAGTGCATGCACAATGCACCACGGTGTGGTGTTTTGTATAGTGATCCATGTAAAAAAAAAAATCAAGAAGGTACTCAATAGAATACTCACTAATAACTCACTGCAGTAATTGATAGTTGCACCACTTTGCAAATTGTGTGCATGTCTACAGAGAAAAAGACACTGTACGTACCTAGTGTGCCTGCATGGAGGCCGTGGCAATATATAGGCCTATATATAGTATACATATACTGTACACCTACATATAGTGATATGAGAATAATCGTCCACTAGACGACATGCATGTAGTCTCCTTATGGCATAATGTTGTATTTTTCTGGTTTTAAAGGCTGCATTACAGTAAAGAGATGCAATTACCTGAACTTATAAGAATCTTCTAGCTGTTCTACGATTTGTCTATATTTATTTGTCTAAATTATTATATAAGCGTTACTTATATAATAGTATAATATTGTATCACCAATAAACCTTCCCGGTATCAAGGTATGGGGGCAAATAAATGATATGGCTTTGCCATATCATATTGGGTATACATTCTGCATGCATGCACGTGTGCATACTGTATGTTTGTGTATATGTTCATGTGTGTGTGTGAGTGTGTGTGCGTGCGTGCATGCATGTATAAATGTATAGCACTGTCAGTAACAACGCCATTGTTTGATGAGGTACTTCAAGAATGCGAGTGGAATGGAATAATATAAAGGCATTGCTTCATTTCCATCATTCCATGCATTCTTTAGGGACAGAAGCTGAACTATACATACCACACCATTATGTGCAACAGCCCTGGGAATCATCTGCATGCTTGATGTTTCTCTGATTAATTGGCCATTTCTGTGGCCATTTTTTGGCTCACATCATTCTCAGGGTGGAAACCCAACGTGACAACATGAAGGCATGCATGAGCTTAGCATCATTAGCGCATTAGCTCATCATTATCGTTTGTGATTCTTATAAGAAAACGTTTCGTTCCAAATTTAATGGAATATGTGTGTTGTCTCTTCCTTGCTGTTGCCGTTTGAAAATGTTATGTGACATTCAGAAAATCGATAATTAGGTGTTTCTCGGAATGTTAAGTGTGGCAACACCGTATCAAGGTCGACACTATTTCGTAAACACCTGCTTACAATCTATCCATCTATAGAAAATCAGATCAGTCTGAAGTGAGTGGTGCAACAGCGCCCCCTGTTGGTACTCTAACATAGGGACATTGCTGTTCCTTGGAGTGGTTGCACCACTCAAAAGCATTTAGTATTCAACCAGTCGTCCGGGGACCACCAGTGGTCGTTGAGGGGGTTCCAGGTGGTCCCCAGCTAAATTGATGGAGACGAATTGGTAACCAACCCTTATTAGAACTTTAACCCTTGAGAGCGAGAGAGTGTGTGTGTGTGTGTGTGTGTATTGTGGATGAAAACTTGATTAATTTCTCTGGACTTGACCCCCAATGGAAATCCAATATACCATAGTTGTCTGCACTCGTGTGTGCGTATATGCACATAAAAATAACAGATTACACAGAAAACACAATGATGAAGAAGAAGAAGAAGAAGAAGAAGAAGAAGAAGAAGAAGAAGAAGAAGAAGAAGAAGAAGAAGAAGAAGAAGAAGAAGAAGAAGAAAGAAGAAGAAGAAGAAGAAGAAGAAGAAGAAGAAGAAGAAGAAGAAGAAGAAGAAGAAGAAGAAGAAGAGAAGAAGAAGAAGAAGAAGAAGAAGAAGAAGAAGAAGAAGAAGAAGAAGAAGAAGAGAAGAAGAAGAAGAAGAAGAAGAAGAAGAAGAAGAAGAAGAAAAGAAGAAGAAGAAGAAGAAGAAGAAGAAGAAGAAGAGAAGAAGAAGAAGAAGAAGAAGAAGAAGAAGAAGAAGAAGAAGAAGAAGAAGAAGAAGAAGAAGAGAAGAAGAAGAAGAAGAAGAAGAAGAAGAAGAAGAAGAAGAAGAAGAAGAAGGAAGAAGAAGAAGAAGAAGAAGAAGAAGAAGAAGAAGAAGAAGAAGAAGAAGAAAAGAAGAAGAAGAAAGAAGAAGAAGAAGAAGAAGAAAGAAGAAGAAGAAGAAGAAGAGAAGAAGAAGAGGGTTGGCGATAGGGCCTTTCTGTGTGGAGTTTGCATGTTCTTCCCGTGTCCCCTAGGGTAGATACCCTCACAAAAACATGCCGTAATCCTGGTCTCTAAAAACTACCTCCCCCTGGCCAGCCGGGGCGCCTGATGTAGGGGAAAGGAACTGGTCGGAATAACGTGTCCCTTCCACGCGCTACGTCCGGCCGGGGAAATTCCCCTCTGTCAGGTGAAAAGAAGCAGCTTGGACTCCTCATGCATAGAAGGAGGCATGAGGTCAGTCCGCTGCCCCCCCAGGTTGGCAGAGGAAGTGTAGCGCCCAGGATTACATTAGATAATTGGCACTGGGTGAAAATAAAACTGGGTTACAAAATCGTGGGATACAAATTTAGAAAGAAAACAAAAAAAAAACAATCAGGAAGTGTAAGCTGCATGCATACAAACGTTTCTGAGCAAGGAGACTATGGCCAGGGAAGCCCTGTGGAGGTCAACAACCTATAATAAGGAACTACAAAGTTCAGTGGGCTTAGAGTGGAGTAAAGGTGCACCAGTCAGCAAGTAAGCTTTGCCGATCCATGTAGCGCAATGTACAAGTACACCACCTGGACATGACACTAGTATGTCGCAGGACCTGTGGTGCCATGAGAGAAATAAGCCATTACTCATAAAGAACAACCCGAAAGTGTGTCCAGGGTGTGCCACAAAACATGAGAAGAGAACCCTAACCCTAACCCCCTTGGGCACATTTTGAAAGCACTGTGTGGTGCAACAGTACACTACATTGGCTAAGTAAAGACACACCATGGCTATGGTAGTACTACTGGTACACCTTTGTATGACAAATCAAAAGTATAAATCATCCATGTCTACAGGTCTGTAATAGAAATGGAAGCTACTTGCGTATGTGCGCGTGCATGCACGCACACAGATCATTTAAGCTTACAACTGCTTTAAATGGCAAAGTCGAAGAGATAAATTACAGGTGATGAAAAACTGGTTCAAACCATTATCACAAAAGCACACCGGTTGTAAAAGAAGAACAAAGAAAAATAGAAGAAAAAGACACATCTGCACTACATAAGTAGTTGTATAATAATACAATGTGTGTGTACAATTTCCCACTCTTTGCTTTATCTCCATAATTATATAAAAGGGTCACAGACAGATGGGTACAACAGGTGCTCTGACAACGGTATGATGGCGGGAATGGGAAGGCTATATTGCATACTTCTGTCATGTTAGACAGTAAATGTTTAGGGGCTACTGACAGCGCTGCAAAATATGATGCCTCTGGAGTGAGAAGCGGGTTGTCATGGCGCACCGTGCAGTGTGCCTCAATCGGCACGTTGTTTGAGAACCGCTGCATGCTGTGCTGTATGCTGTCTCAACGGTGAGGGGGAGGGGGGGGGGGCATGCAGGCTCTCTCCTCCTCTCTGATCCACATACACATAATGTAGGCTACACCACCATCACCGTCGTTATGTTTGGAATGGAACAAGAAGGCATTGTTTCATTCTTGTTAAATGCAGAAAACAAGCAGATTATGTGTGTGAGAGACAGGCAGACAGACCAGGGAGAGATCCAGAGGGGAAGACAGAGACAGAGACAGATAAAGGAGAGGACACACAGAGAAGCTATTGATGGAACAGTGTGTGCAGTAAAGCTCACTCCAAATGCAGATTTTAACACTTTCCTCACTCATCACAGGCCACGTACACCACAGACCAGTGTCTATCTTAACTAGGTCAGTGTTTCCCTTTTTTTTGGGGGGGGGGGGGGATCAGGGCCACTTGAAAATCTCAAATCAAAAGCGTTCACAGCCCACCCATCTGTCCACTTAACAGTGTTCTATAGCTTGGTTGGATCAATGGAACTGACAGGGTATTAAGTTCACTATTTATCGGTATCACAAAGAAAACAGGAAGAATACCATGTCATTTTTAACATTATTGTTATATATTAATATCATCAAAAGGTTCATAGTGTTTTCGCCTCACGGTCCATCAGAGGTTCACACCACTGATCTAGGTAGGTAGTCTTATAGACAGGTAGGTATCTAGGTAGGTAGTCTTGTAAACAGGTAGGTCTACTCTAGGTAGGTATAGTCTTTATAGACAGAGGCAGGTATACTGATTCTGCCAGTGTGGACAGTTGGACACTACAGTATAGACTCCTACAAGACTAGCAATGCTTATCCCCTGTCCCCCCCAAGCCCCTTTATCTACCCACAGACAGACAGACAGACAGACACCAACCACGATGCAGGATTCACAAACATGTATTCAGTGTCAATAGAGTCAACAGCCACTCTGTCAGTCTTTGACAGCCAAAAGAGAATTACTTGTACACACACACACACACACACACACACACACACACACACACACACAGTGAAATTTGCTCTGGGCATGCCTTCAAGATAGCCGCCCCCCCGCCCCACCCCTCTCACACACACACACACACACACACACACACACACACACACACTTTTTATGCGTGGGAAACCCACATACCGGGGGGTAGGCTACTGTACATCAGGTTCGTGCGTGGCAAAGCAATCCGTTCTTATGTTGTGCGTATATAAAAGTCACCTAGTGGATCCTCCATGGGTTCTCACAGCACTGCCACTTGTACAGAACCACCACTCTGCAACGAAACGGCACCATGCACACCAGCACCGTCCGTGCACGTCGAAACAAACAGTCTCTCTCTCTCTCTCGTCACGAAACAAAACAACACTGCCAACATTCTCATCCACGCACAACAACAACAACAACAACAACACGATAACCGCCAATTAAACACAGCCAAAGAAAGTCAAAGCTGAACAAAACTCACCTTTAGACGAGGAGAAATTCCCCAGTAACACCCCCATTAGAATGAGGAGAATGCGTCTGAACCGCCCCGTCTTCTTCTTCAAATTCCCGGTCATATTATTCAATTTCCTCATCTTGTTTGGCGCTCCCAAATCCATGTGTTGTTCTTTTTGTTTTATTCTTTTATTTTTTTTAAAGGCGTCCTTTGGTTTTGGGGACCAAAAAAAGAAAACGCCAAAAAAACGTTCGTTTGAACGTTATAGAGACCAGAAATCAATCACAAATATCCCACACAACATGCACATCCATGTTTAACGTTCGGAGGAAAATAACCAATGACGACTTAATGGTCTAAAATTGGATAACGCGTCTCTGGTGTGAGCTGTCATAGCATCTACAGAACGAATTAACGGAGAGGAGGAGGAGAAGAGAGAGGAGAGAGCCAGGGAGATTTGTTGAATGAATGGAGGAGAGGAGAGAAGAGAGAGGGAGAGAGATTCCTGCTGCGGTACGTAGAGTCTGTAGGTCCGCGCTGCGAGGGGAGCAAGCGACGACTGGCAGGGAAGGGGGGAGAGAGAGAGGGAGAGAGAGAGAGAGAGAGAGAGAGAGAGAGAGAGAGAGAGAGAGAGAGAGAGAGAGAGAGGGTAAGTTGGATCAGAGAGAGAGGGGTAGAGAGGGGGGGGGGGGGGCAGTTCGGAACACCCAGTCACAGAACAACTTATTAAGAGAGGGGGGGGGATAAGAAGTTAGAACATAAAAAAGGAAAGGAAAGGCAAGACTCGTGCGTGCTGCAGAGTTCGAGTTTGCCAATTTGTTCGTGTGTGTGTGTGTGTGTGTGTGTGTGTGTGTGTGTGTGTGTGTGTGTGTGTCCCACTCCCAAACTGAGCCACGAGCCAGTTATTGATCCCCGGTGGTCCCGGGAGAGATCACACTAATGAGATTACAACGCCCCCGAACACACTACGTACTGTATAGAAAGCGTCAGTCCACAAGGTGATGAGTGATGTTACTTACATTTGATGTCACAATGTGTCAGGCCCCGTCCCTCTCTGCTGTTTGTTTTAGGGGGGGGGGGGGGGGGGGGGAGATAAATGTCTCCTGGTTTAGGTATTTTCTTGATACACCAAATGTGAAGATTGTCTTTGATATAGATATAAATAATTTAGTAGCCTATAGGCTACATTATTTCATATTCAACTGTTGGTTGGGGAGATAACCCCGTGTCTAGACCACGTTAATTCTACTGCAGTCAGTGATGTTAAAATACTGCTTTGCCTATTTTGTTACAACTACAGTGGAACTGGAACGTGAAGTGGGACCCTGCCGCACTGATTTTGGCATAAAGTGCCATTTGTCGATTTTAGACATGGGGAGGCGTAATTCCTTTAGAGGCCTTTGTGGCAAAGTGTGTATACATTTCATATCATGTGTGTCAAGCATTAGCTCTTTTATTTTATTTGTATGTATTTATTTTAAGTGTGGTTGCGTCGTGTGGGGGCTGGACCATTTCATGGCTTTACCAATGTGAGTCATCTGTCAAGCTGGTAGCTCTCAGTGCATCACTGGCTAGTTTAGTGATTTTTAGACAGATTTTTTTTAATTTTTATCTTTGTTTGTGTGTTTTCACTTCTAGTGTTGGCTTCTAATGGGCTTATCCTCCAGCACAGGCAGTCTTTTGGGACAACACGCAGCTGGTATTAGTTTTTAACAAGATGTATAGGAAAATACACAGCTAAGGTGGCAATGGTACAGACAGACAGACAGTCAGTTAAAGAAAGGCTCCATTCAGTACAATGGACAGCTCCTAGGAGTTCCACTATGTGGCAAGGCTGCCATCTACCTGTCATTGGGAGAACTGTGGAAACTGTGAAATGTCAGAGAAAGCTGTCTAGAAAAAGACAGAGGAGTCCTTAATGAAGTCGGTGAAGAGTCAAAATGAATGTATAGATTTATATTATTGAACAAAGGCCAAACATAATGTAAATGTATGTTTCTGAGTTAATATAATATAATATAATATAATATAATATATATATTATTTTTTTCTCTAGGCACAGAGAGCAAACACTTTCAATGTATTTTAGGGGAGAGGAGACAGTGTATATAACACATCATTCTTTTTTGTGATTAGTATTGTATTGTATTTTCTTTTTTCCCACAACACAACATCCACAATAACAGTAACAACAAAACAACAAAGCAAAAAGAAAAAAAAAAGTTTGACTCAAACCGACAGCCACAATAAAAAAATAACTTCCTGTGTAGTAATAAAAAGAACAGAAGACAAAGAAAGGAAAGAAAACACAACAAGGAGGGAAGGAAGGGGAGGGAGGCTGTGTTATTCATGATAAAGACATGTGAGCAGGCGAACACTGTATATAAGATGTCATTGAATGTGAACTGTACTGTAAACATGAGTATGCTATATGACTATGAGCATAAAATGGTGTCTCTTAAACCCCTGAGGGTTGGGCACTTTATTTGCAGGACACAAATCTCCATATAGCATTTCTCAGACAAATAACCCTGCTTGTATGTACTGTACAGAAGCATTGACTTAGGTGTGGTGAAAAGGATCAGAGTAATGAAGCGCTAAGAACTACAGGAGCGGTGGTCTCAAAAACAGAGGAAAACTTGAACTATAGACTGAGACTTACGGAAACATGGGTGGCTTGAATGAATATCTCTCACTCCAGTGCTACCCATAGTTAGCATTGGAGTGTTTTGTATAAGACTATCAAAATGTGGTGTATGCAGTACTCATGTTTCCTAAATAACTGTATGAACTTGTATATTGATTCTGTAATGTCCACTCCCCACCATCAGGTGATGTCACCTGTAAAGTTGGCCGAGTGGCCAAGGCTCCAAAAAGTGACAGAATCCAGCAATACCTTTAGGGTGTTTTATTTCTCCCTGATGCAGGTTATTCACAGTGGAAAGGCCTCGAACAAAACAAAATACTAAAGACTAACTTATAAAAAGACAACATAGAAAAACACTTGAAAACAAATTAGGAAAACAAACCCAGAACTTGAGACACTGTGTAGGCTATAAACCCTGCAATGACAGGCCCTATCAGCTCTCCCTGGGTGTTACCTTCTGGTTGCCTCAAGTCAAACTGAACTAACTCACTGCCCCTGCAGCCTCCCTCTTATACTAGGCAAGACTATACCAAGGAACAGTTCTGTAATTGGTAACCCACTTAACTCAACATCTGGCTAACCATGGCCCATGAGTTAACTTACACAATTACCTACTTTTACTAAACCAATTTGGATGCATTTCAGATACATTACACAACATCAAGATAAATAGAAAACATAACACAAGAGCTCTTGTAACCCAGACAGACCCCTCCTGCTCTATAGCACTTGGTACCTTCCTCCACTCAGTCAAGAGGATCACCAGTACTGCAGGAGAGCCAGGTGCCCAACGATCATAATTAAACACAAATGAAAATGACACCAAACATATATGCTGTGACAATATTTGCAAAGTACTTGTTCTCTTTTACAATTCACTGTGAGCTACAATAATAAAAATATGCACTCATGTGCAACACAGTCTTCCAAGCCGGCCGGCAAAGTTAGTTAATTGGATGCAACTGTGTAGTTTAGGTGTGTGCATTGTTCTCCATCAATGTATGTGTATAGGGCACGGGTTGCCTCGTGACATTAGTAATTCTCAGCACCTGAGCTGTATTGTTTGAGCTCTTTAAGAGCAAGTTCTTTGTCTGTGAAAATCATATAGCACTGACGAAGGTCTTAGGACCGAAACGTTTGCTTTTTAACTGCACTTTGAGCACAGAGCACTTTATGAGCATGATAAAATAAAAGGAAATATGTTTCCCTAAGTCTCAGTCTATAGAAGTTTTTACTTCATTTCTTTATACAGTGAGCGAGTCGTGTTCGGCAAAGGATCAGAGTAGGTCATGCACACATGGGCTCCTGACCAGCATTTCCACATTAGGGGCGCAACCCGGCCAAATCAACAATACCCTCCTGTCCACATGTCACTCAAGCTGTGCATAATGATGTGAGCCTATCCTTATCATGTCCTCGCACACAATCCCAGGGTTCGGTAAGGTTTCTACTGGGCTTTCAGTGCAGTGTTCAGTCCATGGAATGAGGGGCTGAACAGCTTCTATTCTAGCTTCTAATCTTCTAAACTGGTACTTTCTGTTTTCCCTTTTGAGTTGTTTTTAGGGCGGGGGTGGGTGGGATTTATTCATTGAGTTATGCATTAACACACAATAAGTGATTTTTCTTGCTTTTCCAATTATTCATACAACAATATGCCTTATAAGCAGAAATAAATTGCCTGACATGTTGGGCACCCAGAAGCCGAAACTTGCTTAGGGTTGTTAAAATGAACCCACATGCAATCAATTTCAAAAGGGGTGACGCTTTATTGTTGCCATCATTCATTGTGTTAATCACTTTTCACTCGCTTTCATCTCGCTTTTTGGGGTTTTGTAGTGAAAGGTATAGGAAATGCAAATAGAGCCCAAGTCAAAACAGTATATTTATGCCTGTGACAGAGCAGAAATGATGCGCTAAATGGATGCTTTCATTTAAAAACTGACAACCAGTTGAATATATGCTGATTTATGTTTATCAGTAGTTTATTTAATGCCGCACATGTCGGACTGTCGCATATCGCATGTTAGACCCAAATGACCCCCCCCTCCCCTCCGGCGCCTACGTATGTATGTTTCATATGTTTCCTTCTAAGAGCTATCACTATTGAGGTGAGGTTGGATGTAGTCAATCCATTTATTCATTCATTCATTCATTCATTCCACCAAGTCCATTCATCAACAAAGGAGTTAGAACGTCTGAGCCCAGAGCTATTGATGGTCACAAAGACATCAACAGGCATCAAGCACATTGAACACTGAATATGATTCTACCGCGCAGATACCCGCCATCATCATCATTCCTCTCTAAGAGAACTGCATGCAGAATGCATTGTTCCCCCTAGAGTGGACACGGATGCCAACAGCAGGTATTTGAACCTGAAGATACTATTATGCCGGTGAAATTACTTTGCCAATGAGACAGCACACTGCGACAACAAAGGACATCATTTTGATTGTTCTCTCTGTCTATAAGACTCAACTGTGTACAAAACGGAACAATCCAAGCCAAGGCAGAGGCCTCTAAAATCAAAAGCAGCCCCTCCTGAATCCGAGGAAGATAGGCACAGTGGAGTAGGTAGTGCTGCACATCAAACCATTACTGAAAAGGTACCTAGTCAATACTAGAGAACTTGAGAAAGGTACTATAGCAGTATTTTGAGAAATTCAGCGCTATTACAAAAAGATAAAAGATCTGATCTGGTTTAACCACTTAAAAGCCTTTGTTGAATGGGGAGAAGACGGAACACTCTGTATAATTCTGTGATGTAATTTAATCTACTATGTGAATACATAGTACATATACATTCTGTGCTCAGCCAATCAAATCATCACAAATGTCATTCCGGCAAATCGCTTTTGGTGTCTTCACATTTCTGCCCTCACTTGTATCTTCAATATGTCATTGCTATGGGGTGATCAGCCAATCACGCAAACCCTCAAAGATGGGCATAGTTGGGGCTAAGCAACCAATCATCAATCATTACTCAATGTCCGATGGCATCACAGTTTTAAATATGTAGCATTTCTCTGACGGATATCCCTACTTGTATGAGGTCAAAAGCTGTTTTTGTCTATGGAGTTAACATAACTCTAATATACCCATGGGTGTTTAGAATATTGAAATATGTCTTCCCTGTGTATTTTTGGTTTCTCAAAAGGCCCAATCGAAGCCCAGGTCAAAAGGCCCAATCAAAATGACAGTGATATAGTGACATCACAATATCATCCCCTCCCCTAACCCCTCCCCCTTGATCATACAACAACATGCTTCAGTTCAGGTGGATCAGCACCCATCATCACCCACCAGGCAAACCAGGCATACTTGGGTCCCGAAACTCGGGACCAAGCAGGTACAGAACCGAACATGCTTGGGTACCGCGTATACCGAACTGAACATGCATGGGTACCGTGTACCAGGTATTATTCAAAAATAATTAAAACATTTGACCTCTTATTTAAGTTATGTTATGCCATTTTGGAACCGAAATAGCGAACCGTTAGGAACCGGAATCGGTACCGGACTCATAAAAATCCTAACGATACCCTGGGTGTGGCCACATAAAAGCATCATTTTAACAGAAGGTTAAAGTTCCAACCGCGCCTCTAGCCTATGGCAGGCCAGTCTGGTGCATCTCAGAGGCAGGACAGGTTACAGGAGGAAAGGAGGCACTGGAGCAACTCAGACAGTTTAAGGCCTTATTTTATTTTCAGAGTGCAGGTAAAAAAGCGACAACGTTTCAATGTTTCAGTTGCATCTTAGTAATTTTAACACTTTCTGTACACCTTTTTGAAAAACATTCTTTCTCCTGGTATAATCAGAGTACCTGAAGATCATGGGGGTGGGGGGGGCCTACACCACACACACATGTAAATTGAACACATATACAGCAGAGTTACAACAGTGTTTGATTGATTGATTGATTGATTACATTTCAAGCACAACAACATTTCAAGCACAACTCAATACAAAAACTGTTAACTGCGAGTGGACGATCCAATAAAGCATTACACTTGTTTACAAGAGGGTCCACCTTGTTCAATTCATCAACACGTTTAACACTTCAAATGGACAATTACTCTGATCAGGACAATATAGGAACGTGAATATCCGGCTGAATATCCATTTGGTTGAAATGGTTAATACTATGACTATATTTTTGTTTGACAGGAAGTAATTAAGATTGAGCATTTAGGGACTTTAAATGTTTTAACTATGCCCCTCCCCATAATAATGCTCTAAAAGTGTGGAAAACATACTTTTAATTAAAGCTGGTCTTTAAAACAGTCACCGTTGGCCTGACTAACTACCGTAATCAGACTAATGGGTGTGCTGGGTGCTATAGTGGATCAAGCTAATACATGCACACAGGATAAACCAGCCATCACCCACCCAGTGTCCACCATACCTGTACATATACAGCAATGCTACTACAGTACATCCAAATGATACATACTGTATTATACAGATTTTGTGGCATGCGATAAGTAACCAACGAGTTAACTGCAGATTACAGATTTCAAACGGTTATAGGTTATGCTATCTTGTGTTACTGACGCAATTCATTATTCCGTGATTAAATGATTCACATGACCTCTCCTGGAAATGTGGAGTCGGTGGCCGGGTGTTTAATGAAGTCAGAGAGCCAGTCGAGCTTGAAAATAATAGGGGAAATTCAATGCACACGCTTCCCACCAGCGCCGTCACTTTTCCCTTCACTTTTATTCTTGCAGATACTTCCACCTTGCGTGTACTGTACACACTTTCATCCATTTCCACAGTGACAACAATTTATTTGCAAGGATTTAAGCAACATGGGCCTCATTCACTATAAGATGGACACATGACTGAATACCTTTATTGTATTTGGGAATGGTATAACTTCTGAAAGGGGCTATCCACAACTGGATCCAAAGTTGCCATTTTCATCTTTACCCGTTTTAATTTGTTTGGCAAACATGCTGCAACCATCACATTTTCTTATGACTTCCTCCTTCACCGTTTACGGTTCTGGACAACCAAGCGTTTCAGTCGGAGTGGTTATATAGTCAGTAGCAGTTTTTGCGATGGTTGCACGATATGGGTACCTCATGATACGATATCTGTGTCGATATATGATAATATCACCATATTTGTCTCCACCAGGCCGAAGGCCAGGGGGAGAGTATGTTTTGCACTCGTCCTTTCGTCCGTGTGTCCGTGTGTCCTTCCGTCCGTCCGTTATCAGCTAATCTCCGGCACCGTTGGCCCGATCCATGCCAAACTTTGCACACACACTCCCTGGATGCCAACGACAAACCTCTGTCCCAAATAGCACCACAATGAGGCCGATCCTTCCATCCGTCCGTTATCAGCTAATCTCCGGCACCGTTGGCAAACTTTGCACACACACTCCCTGGATGCCAACGACGAACCTCTGCCCCAAATATTCCTCAACGGCCTGTTATAGCGCCACCATGAGGCCGATTTAGTCCTTCCGTCCGTCCGTTATCAGTTAATATCCGGCACCGTTGGCCCGATCCATGACAAACTTTGCACATAACACACATGGGCACCTGGCAGCCCGGGGGCCATATGCAGCCCGGGGCCACATGCAGCCCGGGGCCACATGCAGCCCGGGGCCACATGCAGCCCGGGGCCACATGCAGCCCGGGGGCCACATGCAGCCCCGGGGCCACATGCAGCCCGGGGGCCACATGCAGCCCGGGGGCCACATGCAGCCCGGGGCCACATGCAGCCCGGGGCCACATGCAGCCCGGGGGCCACATGCAGCCCCGGGGCCACATGCAGCCCGGGGGCCACATGCAGCCCCGGGGCCACATGCAGCCCGGGGGCCACATGCAGCCCGGGGGCCACATGCAGCCCGGGGGCCACATGCAGCCCGGGGCCACATGCAGCCCGGGGGCCACATGCAGCCCGGGGGCCACATGCAGCCCCGGGGCCACATGCAGCCCGGGGGCCACATGCAGCCCGGGGGCCACATGCAGCCCGGGGGCCACATGCAGCCCGGGGGCCACATGCAGCCCGGGGGCCACATGCAGCCCGGGGGCCACATGCACCCCGGGGGCCACATGCAGCGCGGGGGCCACATGCACCCCGGGGGCCACATGCAGCCCCCACTCTCACTTGTGTGGATGTGGCCCGCAGGCTAATATAGGAACAGTGATATATTATTGATTTCTTGATTGCTTAATGATAATATTAACATTTTATTGTCTTTTTTATGTCCAATGTATTTGTATTTAAGTTCATATGCTTGACATAAATATAACTAAATGCATTTGAAATTAAATAAAAAATGTTGCCTCTCAGGATTTAGATACCTTGAAGAAGGCATCCTGTTTGCCGAAACGTCGGTTCAATAAAAGTTTCTTGCATCGTGACTGAGCTGTGCGGCCTCTTTTCCTTCTTTCACGTTTTATCTCCTGCAGTCAGCACCTCCCCACTACTGGTGTGCGCTCCTACCTCTTTGTTTGTTCTGTTAACCTTTCAGGATTCAAAAAGAAATATATATATATGCGCCACATTTTCTCGATTTTTCAAAAATAGCAGATCTACAAGCTCGTAGCGCGGCACTCTGAGCTTGTAGGTCTGCTATTTTTCAATAGCCAAAGTATAACATATATGCTTAAAACACCAAAAGAAAATTGAAAATTTCCCACCCCTGCTATTACGACCTTATGACCCTATATATATGGGGTCTTAGCTCCAAAGGAGTAATATATGTTGTGGCTGTCAAGGATCACTAACCAATTCAGGCAAAAAGGTGTACATTTATTGAGAAAGTCTATTCACAATATAACAGGTCAAGCGTGTATATACATGTCGTCAGGGTGGCCAATGCTAAAAATAACAAACAAAACTCCCCCCAACCCTACCTAGAAAAGAAACAATCCTAAACTACACCAAAAAGAAAATCACAATCTAGGCTCCCTGACTAAACAGAAAACAAGGTCAAAACTGGGGCACCAAAATAAATAGCAGCACACCCTTATAGCTAAAGCTTCCCTTGGTTTGGGATACTGGACAGTGGTTTATGAGTTGAGTTGATTACAGTAACTTTGGCTAACAACTTTGTCAGACTATTGACTTTATCTGACTAATTATTTGTTTCACTGGGAAACCAGAACACAGGGTCTCA
This sequence comes from Protomyctophum parallelum, assembly GCF_964188405.1. Classification (NCBI taxonomy): domain Eukaryota; kingdom Metazoa; phylum Chordata; class Actinopteri; order Myctophiformes; family Myctophidae; genus Protomyctophum; species Protomyctophum parallelum. Next base: position 49,810,835 of record NC_139699.1, on the reverse strand, counting down.
GCAGCATGTAGTGTTTGTGGGGTCATACCTATGTTCCCTCAGCCCTATGTTCCCTCAGCCCCGAGGTGCGCTGCGGGTCGGGAGAGGGTTGCGGTTAGGTTTAGGTGTCTGCCCCGGGGGTGCGCTGCGGGTCGGGAGAGGGTTGCGGTTAGGTTTAGGTGTCTGCCCCGGGGGAGGTTAGGGTTAGGGTGAGGGAGGAGGTAGGTTGTCGTAGGCTGAGGGAACATAGAGCTGAGGGAACATAGATACGGTCCCGTGTTTGTGACAATGGCAAAAGAGGCTTGTGGGCTGTCCACAACACGCCTCCAATGCTTTAGTAACACTGCAGCACAAGATGTCTTCCGTCCGTTGTTTTTCAATATAAACAACAGGACGCCATCTATAGTCATCTTTGTCACCACTTCCCAAACACGGGTTCAGGAATCGGGACCCATTTGGGTCACGGACAAATTATAAATCGGTCCTTTTATTATAATTTGTTTCTTAAATTAAGTTTTTAATAATTATTTCAAAACATTTTCAAACAACATTACCCAAAAAACACATTTTGTCATGACTCATAAATAAATAATAAATAAAACAATCTAAGAAATTCCATAAATTAGAAAACAAAATGTTTAGGAAGTAGTGAAAATATCCAATCTACAAGATCGCTGCGCGAAGCAACGTGTTGCGTGCGTGTCGCTTTACAGTATAAGCTAATAAACCACACACCTGTTCTCCTAGGAGAACTGAAAGCCACACATGCCTTTCATTATAGAGATCTGTCTGGGCACACAAAGAAAAAGGGAGAGAGACAGATGGGAGAGTGCAGAGAAAGACAGAGAAGGATAGATATCAAAGAGGACAGAGAGAGTGAAGGAAAGGAAGAAATGAGGCAAAGTAATGGAAGAGAAGAGAAGAGAAGAGAAGAGAAGAGAAGAGAAGAGAAGAGAAGAGAAGAGAAGAGAAGAGAAGAGAAGAGAAGGTCTCCTTATAGTTCTCTAAGAAAACATCTGCTTCCTAATTAAAACAACCCGACTTTATCTCCATATTTTCGCCCCTGTGTGATGAATTGAAAATGGAGGACCACAATGTAAACAAATGCTTTCATGGGTATTTCAATCCTCTTATAGCAGACCTATTATTGTGCTTATTCTGCAAACTGTTAATAAAACTTTCAATCAATCAATCAATCCAAACAGTGCGTGTGTGTGTGTGTGTGTGTGAGAGAGAGAGAGAGAGAGAGAGAGAGAGCTGGGGGCGCTGGGGACGTGTCCTCTCCTCCATGTCATCAGTGCCCATACCCGAGGCGGGGTTGGCGAAAGGGCCTTTCTGTGGGGAGTTTGCATGTTCTCCCCGTGTCCCCTAGGATAGGTACCCTCACAAAAAACATGCAGTAGCCTAATCCTGACCTCTATACTGCCCCCCCTGGCCAGCCAGGACGCTTGATGGAGGGGAAAGGAACTGGTTGGAATAACATGTTCCTTCCACACGCTACGTCCAACCGGGGAAACACCCCCCTGTCAGGTGAAAAGAAGCGGCTTGGACTCCTCACGCAGTGAAGGAAGTATGAGGTCAGTCCGTTGTTCTCCCCAGGTTGGCAGAGGAAGTGTAGCACCCAGGATTACATTAGATAATTGTCACTGGGAAGAAGAAACATGCTGCCTGATGATTTATTAGGCTGGCTGATCATTATTGCGGGCACAACATTTGGGAGAGAAACAGTTGAGCTGATTATACGCGCTCGCCAGGACGACAGCCGGTTGAGGTCAATGACTAGAGAGAATGGACTAAACTATAGCTCCTGTATTGTATGGGGTCACAGAATCGACCAAACAGTAGGCTATAGTAGTAGGCTGCGAGGCTACATTTTCCAGCCTCACTGTAGAGACATATACCATTATAGATATAAAATAATTAAATAAACACTGTATGGTTTGGGTGTCAGATGACAAAATAACATAACCTTGATCCACAACAGTAATGGGTCTGCCCTGTTAGTTTGTACCCTAACTTGTCCATTCCACGTGGGCCGTCAGACTGTCGGACGGAGATATCAAATAATTACTGTACATACACTAAGGTTTCTTTGATTTGAAATAACATAACCTTCAGCAACATTCCCAAACACATATATGCTCTGCTCTAGATCTGCTAGATCTACCTGTCCTCAAACGAGGATGATAGTGTAATAAAAATAATAATGGTCAGATCGCATGACTTACTTATTCCTGTAGGCTCCTAGGTGGAGCATAGGGCCGCAATCACACCCCGCCATCGGACTCTGTTTTGAGCAGTTTTCTTCAGCTGGGCCCACGATAATCCGGTCGACCTTCTCCACTGATCTTCTCCAGGTCCGTTTTGGCCTCCCCACTTTTCTTTTGCCCTGTGGGTTCCAGTCCAGAGCTTGCCTAGTGATGTTGTCAGTAGGTTTTCGGAGGGTATGTCCAATCCACCCCACTTTCTCTTCTTCACATCCTGGCTGATGGCGTTTTGGTTGGTTTTCTCCAACAGGCTGGCATTTGATATTTTATCAGGCCACCTGATGCTCAGAATGCGCCTTAGGCACCTGTTGACAAATGTCTGGAGTTTATTGGTGGTAGTGTTTGTCACTCTCCATGTCTCTGATCCATAGAGGAGAACTGACTTGACGTTGGTGTTAAATATTCTGATTTTATTATGGAGGGACAGTGCCTTGGAGTTCCAGATGGGTCGTAGTGTGGTGAAAACGTGTCTGGCCTTTTTTATTCTGCTTTTGATGTCATCGTCTGATCCACCATCCTTGCCCAGTATGCTCCCGAGATATGTGAAGCGGTCAGTCTCTTTGAGGTTGTCTCCCTGTAGTTTGACTGGGAGATCCTGTTTGTTGTTTACTTTCATGAGTTCTGTCTTTTTCACATTGATCTTGAGGCCAGTCTTTGCTGCCTCTTCGGAGAGTAGTGTTAGCTTTGACTGTGCGTGTTGGTGTTTGTGAGAGAGAAGACATATATCGTCTGCAAAGTCAAGGTCTTCAAGTTGTTGCGTGAGGGTCCACTGGATGCCAGTCTTACTGGCCATAGTTGTGTTTTTCATGATCCAGTCGATGGCCATCAAGAAAATTGTTGGTGAGAGCATGCAGCCTTGTCTCACCCCGGTCTTAACTTCAAGAGGGCAAGTTAGCTTTCCATTGTGGATGATTTGGCAGTCGGAGTCCTCATACAGCTGTTGGATGATGTTGATGAATTTCTGAGGGATTCCGTAGTGTTGCATCAGCTTCCAGATGGTATCTCGGTCCACGCTGTCGAAGGCCTTCTCAAAATCCACAAATGTTAGGTATAGAGAGGAGTCTGCCATTCAATGGACTGTTCGATTATCATACGCAGAGTAGCGATGTGGTCTGTACAGGACCTGTCCTGGCGAAACCCTGCTTGCTCTGGTCTTAATCTCTTGTCCAGGGCTTCCCTCAATCTATCCAGGATGACTCTGGTCAGGACCTTGCTGGGGACAGATAGGAGCATGATCCCTCGCCAATTACCACATTGCGATAAGTCGCCTTTTTTAGGTAGTTTGACCAGGTGGCCTCGCCTCCAGTCTGCTGGGACTTGTTCCTGCTCCCAGATCTTTTGTAGGAGGGGCTGTAGCATCTCTGCTGCCGTTGTTGGGTCTGCCGTGAGTGCCTCAGGCGGGATGCCATCTGGACCCCCAGCCTCGTCACTCTCGTGGTGTTTTTCCCCTCTTCCTGGTTCCATAAGGATATGTCCACAATCCACATGTCTTCTCGTCAAGTAAGATGTAAACATTGAGAACTGTTTTGACATGAGGGGAGGGGATCGGCGGCTATCAGATCAGAACACTCGAACATTTTCTAACGACGAATAATAATAATACCACCGTCGATCCAGAGCCATAGAGTAGAAGAGTTGTGACAAGTCAAAGATAGTAGAGAGATGGAAGATGGTGTATTGCAGTGACAGAATACACACCAGCATCACTGACAAGCACATTTACGAACTACAGACTGGCAGCCAAGTAGCCTAGCATCCTACTTGCCTGCATGTAGGCAGCAAGATGGCGCCCAAATAAACCAAAATCCTACCGAACGAGTCACTATGCTCTCCCCCATATAGCTCCTGTATGGGATCACAGGATCACAGACGACAACATGCAATTTAATTTCTCTCCTATACTGTATTCAATATGCAGCTATATTGCCGGGTCGATATAATAGCCCGGCAGTCGGGTCGGGTCGTTAATATCTCAGATGTCTGAATTAATTTTACAAGTCCTATATACACTTGTGAACCTAGCAGAGAAAATGTGAATAAATGATAGGGACACCAAAACGGAGGCAGGTGAGGGGGGCAGGACATGAACTTCAGTAGTGAATTAGGACAGACTCGTTGGTGCTTTGCACTCCTGCAGCGTTCTTGAGTACATCTACATACAGTATGTTAATGTGGGACGCCCTGTGACCGGTGCCCGTGTGTTGGTTCCCAGTTCCCACAGCACCAGTTTGCTGGCAGTGTCCTGCTGCTATTTTCTGGCTCACCCTTGGCATTCCATCCAGATTCTTGTTGGTAACATGAGTACTCATGCTGATGTTAAGTACTGCACACAGCATTCAGGTGAAGCACCCATCTAGAGACTCCTGCATGGTGCCGTATAGGAGAACAGACTCTACCGTTACATAGACAAAGCTGAGTTTGGTTTGACGTGGAGGTTGGAGTTCCATACACTGGTCATGCCGTTCAGGGCCCTCCATGCAAGTGCTTTCCTCACTTTCAGATCAGGTGGAGTTGACCCATGAGCAGTGCCTCCTGTTGTTGTCAGAGGTGCATGCCCCGATGGGATGTAATAACTTATAGGTATTGTTGTCTTCCACAAAAGCTAGTTCAGTCAGACAACTCACGAATAGATTGAACCAATATGTATTATAGAATGAGAATACAAGTGTGCATATGATATTTATCTTGGCGTTCGGCTCTGCTGCATTTTCTCCCTGCTCGGCACGATGAAACACAGGTCATGTATACAAAATGTTTGAGTCACTTATTTTTCTAAACTTGTGTTGTTGATACCTTAAATGTCAAACAGGAATTGATCAGCTTGTATCACAGACAGACAGGCAGACAGACAGAGGATGCACTCAACAGAAGAGAACAAAGGAAGTTGGGGTGTACTTAGGGGAGATGAGGAGTAGGGGGAGAGTAGAGGAGAGCAGAGGAGAGGTGTACAGAGCAAAGAGTATAGACAACGTGGTATTGACTGAAGCTTTCCCTGTTAATTGCATATTCCCTGTGATTGCACTGCGAATCATCGGCTTGAATGAGAATGACTTCTCTCTCTCTCTTCATTCTTGAATTTAGACAGAGAGGGAGGTGCGTGCGTGCGTGCGTGCGTGCGCGAGTGTGAGAGACAGAGATAGAGCAAGGTGGACTGACAGACTGACAGAAGGATACATGGAGAACCGGTGAAACTGAAGGACATGGTGTGTGAATGAGAAATAATGAGACAGCTGTGCATGTGTGTGTGTGTCTTTCACTTTCAAAGAATGACATCAGGGAGTTGCATGAAGCAAGGACTGAGAGGTGACATGAATATAATTTTTGTAACTTGCACACAATTTAGTAATTACCTCAAGGATTTACAAATTGCGCTTGCATATTAAAGATGTAGTGCCGTGATTGTATGTGTCAATGGAGTTAACATTACTCCAATAGACCCCCAGGTGTGGTTAGAATATTAAAATATGTCTTCCATCCATCTGCAACCGCTTATCCGTAGTCGGGTCGCGAGGGCAACAGCTCTACCAGAGAGCTTCAGACTTCCCTCTCCAGAGCAACATTAGTAACTTTTCTCTGGGATCCTGAGGCGGTCTCAGCAGATAGTGGAGATATATAAACGCCCCAATTCATCCTTGGTCTGCCCGGGGGTCACCTTCCAGTGGGGCGTGCATCGAGGACCTCCCTAGGGAGACGCCCGAGAGGCATCCTAACCAGATGCCCGAACCACCTAAGCTGGCTCCTTTTCAAGCAAAGAAGCAGTGACCCTACTCCGAGTCACTCCCGTATGACTTAATTTCTCACCCTATCTCTAAGGGAGATGCCAGCCAGCCACCCATTTGAGAATTTTGGCCGCTTGTATCAGTGGCCTTATTCTTAACGCTTTGCCTGCCCAGTAGTACTGATTTTCTGTCCCTTGCAGCCTCCCTTATATAGGGAGTGGTTCCTACCACAAGTACAGCTTTTACAGACATTCCCCATACCACAGGAATAATCTAACTATTAAATAAATGTTGTACCACATAATTGAATCACATTTTAGGCGCCCATATAATCACAAATACTTTAACAACCAGAACACTGTTAAACCCCTCATACACACACACACCCCTTCTCTTCTACAATACTTGGCACGTTCCAACCCTTCTTAACCAATTGGACTGGCCCCGCTCTGTTTCGGCAGTCCAGGTTTAATTCAGAGTGGTGCTAATCTGAGTTCCCAGAAGTTTTATTTTTCGCCACTAGGCGGGCGAGAAAGACTTCTGGGAAAAAAAGGACCGTATCCCTATGAGGGAAGTACATTGCGCTCAGAATCTGAGCGGACACTCCCATTTCCGGTCTGAAGCACTGTGCATACCATGAAAATAGTCCGAAGGGAATCCAATTCCAAATTGAATTGTAGTAGGCCACCACCGCTCAAGGAGCAATTGTTTCCCTTCCGTCTTATTTAGATGTAGCGCCCACTCCATGTGGAACCCGCCTTTTGATTCGCATTTCATTTGAAACGCAACGCACTGGGCCACACCCCTGCTGCACAGGATCTGAGGCCAATTTTCCTAGACTAGAGCGGTGCCAGTACTGCAGAAGACAGGCAGTCCAGGTTTAATTCAGAGCAGTGCCAGTACTGCAGAAGACAGGCAGTCCAGGTTTAATTCAGAGCAGTGCCAGTACTGCAGAAGACAGGCAGTCCAGGTTTAATTCAGAGGGGTGCCAGTACTGCAGAAGACAGACAGCTTGGTTCCAATAAACAGTGTTTAAATAAACAATGTTTAAACCCCTGAAGTCTGTCATTTTCTTAATTGAATGTACCAGGTAAAAATCATGTACTACTACCAAACCTCACTTCCCTCCTAGTGTGTGTATATAGGGCATGGGTTGCCCTGTGACGGAGGGCAAGTATGATGTTTTAAGACATATTTGTCTTATTAGCCAGGGATCCTTTTAAGTCATGACCCACACTTCATGACCATAGGTGAGAGTTGGAACGAAGATTGCTCGGTAAACAGAGAGCTTTGCCTTCTGGCTCAGCTCTCTTTTCGTCACACAACAGTGCGATACAGCGACTGCAATACCGTCCCTGCCACTCCATTCTCTCATGACACAACTGAAATGTTTTCTCTCGACATGGTCCTCTGCTGCCAACTCAGCTCACATGAACTTTTGGGTGCTTGTGCCTGCAGGTTATACAAATAAAAATGGCCTTGGTATTTATGATAGTCACAGTGCAGTGCCCACTGCCCTCAATACACTCTTGAAAACACAGTACTGCCAAGAAGAAGAATCAAGAGAATCAATGGTTTTATTTGTCACTCACTCGCAACAATAGAAGCATATAACTATCCATATTATTTTGTAAAATAAAAATAAAATCAACACAAGACGGATAGAAATGCAAAAGTCTAAAAAGTACACGTCGAATTACTGACAAAGAAGAAAGTGTACTGATGTTCTCTTGTCTGAAGTCCTTCAAGACATCACAAAGAAGAAGTAAACATATTCATACAAGACACAGCAGCAACATTGGGTTTTAATCAATTTGAGCGGAAGCAATTTGTGGGAGGAAATAATTGGTATGGGCGACAGCAATAATTGGTTTCTTTTAGTTTTGTTTGTCAAAAAGTGAACATTCTTGACATGAAAAACGTTGAGCACCACTCACCACTGACACATACATTTTTCATAAAACTGTTCTTAATGGGTTAACTCCCATATACATCTCCATAAATTTACTTAGGCCTACCTAAAGGTAAACTTTGACAGGAAAAGACTCGCTCACTGTATAGAAAAATAAGTAAAATTCCTTAGACTGAGACTTTTATTTTATCATGCTCTGTGCTCATGGTGCTCTGTGCTCATGGTGCAATTAAAAAGCAAACATTTCAGTCCTTAGACCTTCGTCAGTGCTATGGTTTTTCACAGACAAAGAGTTTACTCTTAAAGAGCTCCAAAACAATACAGCTCAGGTGCTGAGAATTACTAATTGGTGACATCACCTGATTGTGGGCGTGGACATTACAGAAAGGATATACAAAATCACAGTTATATATAAGGAAACAAGAATATTGCATACATCACATGTTGACAGACTTATACAATCACTTTTTGAATATAACTTTTTACTTTATAGGTAGCACTGGAGGGAGAGATCTTCATTTAAGCCACCTGGATTGACAGACTTTAAATAAAAAATCCATCTAGATTCAGTTTGGAGGAGTTTAGTGTCTAAATCACCCCCTCTTCTAGATTTCTTAATTTGATCAATGACTGTGTAAGACAGATCTGCTATGGAGTGACCGGCTTCCATGAAGTGTCTGGCGACAGGAGATTTGATGTCCTTGCGTCTGATGGCACTCATGTGTTCTATGATGCGTGTACGGACTGCCCTAGATGTTTTGCCTACGTACTGTAGATTACATTTACATGTGATCATGTAGACTACATTAGAGGAACTACAATTCACAAATTGTCTGATAGTGTATTGTTTGTTAGTAACTGCACTTGTAAATGTGTTCGTTTTCTTGGAGCCTACCTGAAGGTAAAATGTTATCTGACCATGCAGGCCCATTTGTGTTCCATAATATTTCGTATTGTATTAAGAAGTGTTTTAATCCCATCTGTTGTATATCGAGTGTAGAATAACGGCTTTCACCTGCTCCATATGCAACAGTATTGTAATTGATTTTATTTTATTTTTAATACAAAATAATAGATCCATAATATATTGCTACCTACAATTATAATTTATTTTCCATTCAAATACAATATATTTATATATTTGGGTTTGTTTGTTTGTTTGTTGCATAATAAAAAATGGAACAGTATAGAAATACTTCCATGATGGATTTATTTAAGGAGGTTGGCACCTTAAAACAAACACAATCCAGTCCAGACTAAAAAGTGCTGCTCCATCAATTCAACTGCATCCCCCAAAAAGAAAATGTCATGACCTAAAACAAAATATCACTGAATCTGAAGCTGTTCTTGACATTCTTTTTTTTTTCATCAGAAAACTATGCTAGAGTAAAGTCAGAAACACAAGCTTATCTTTTTGGAGGTAGCCGAAAGCAGGGCCACAATACACACTGCTATCCTTACAGTCTAAGCATTAGTCCATAGTTACCCCAAACCCTAACCTAACCTAACCCTAACCTCACAGGGAAGCCACGTACCTATCCTAATCGGAAACGCATGTCAGGAGCCACAGGTGTGCCTTAACCGGCCACGCATGTGTCTTAACCAGCAACGCATGTCAGGAGCCATGGGTGAGTCTTAACCAGCCACACATGTGTCGGGCTGTTGCATGTCAGACTGTTAGTACGTCGGACCACCATATGCGCCCCCACTGTCAGACATACAGCCTTCATGATGAGTGCAGGGCAGAGTAAAATGAAAGAGCTTCAATCATGTAACCTTCCCACAAATTGTACATGTAATCAGTGATGGACCCATTAACAAAGCAAACTTTACTCCTTAGTGCTGTGCCTTTCTTCTCTGGGTTACATGGAACTATTCAACTCCATTGTCTCCATAATAGACTCATTGAAAACACACGTCCCTGGTTTTAGTTTTGTCCTGTCTCCTGAATAAGGAGACCTTCACTTTTCAATTAGTACGTTGTTCCGTGCAATGAATGGACTTTATGGATTTCATGCATGGACTGACAGTCCTTGGTGCAACACAGAGCAATTATTAACACATGTGTCACTCTCACCCCCAAGGCAACATGCAATTCCAATTTGATTGGATGTTGCATTCATTAGGGAGAGAGAGAGAGAGAGAGAGAGAGAGAGAGACAGACAGTATGGAATATAATACTCAGCTGTACGTCTAATATAAGCAGTTTGACGCGCATATAGTCACATGATTCCTGAGCTATTGTGTACCTAATTTGGTAAAAGCGTGATTCTACAACAAACTGTAAACATAACACTAAAATATAAACTATACGAATGAATGTGATCCAGTTAAAGTGTTACAACACCCAATCACCCATAGTCTATAGATGCTAGCTCAAAACACGGCTCATCCAGGCGAAAAAAATAAAAGTGTCTCTTGAGTTTCCATTCCATAACTTGGCATCACATCATGTAATTAATATGGCATCATCCCATTCACGTTCAGAAGGAGAAACCCACACTAGGGTGACAAACTATAAAGAGTGCAGCAGATGTTGTGCATATCTGAATTCCTAACAAGGCAAACAATTGCATGCTGCTCAATAAACCCCTGTCTCCAATGACCCAGCTTTTATACACATCAGGCACTTTATGTTATTAAGGTTGATTTAATGGCCAGCGCGCAGTCCATTTCATCTGCAGGTATGGCACTTTGTAAGAACATGCTTATGATGGAGGTCTTGTGAATTCAATATAATGCACCGACAAAGACTATTATTTGTCTTCTGGTAAAACCTTTACAGGTATGGATGACTGCACTAACCCTGCACGCACACACACACACACACACGCACACGCACACACACACACGCACACGCACACACACACACACACACACACACACACACACACACACACACACACACACACACACACACACACACACACACACACACACACACACACACACACACACACACACACACACACACACACACACACACACACGGAGTGCAAAACATTCTCTCTCTCCATACCTTCGGCCTTGCATGTGGAGACCACAAAGACAGAAACAAAAAGAAAGGAGAACAATAACAAAGCAATTGAGTCTAAACTAGCTGTTAAAGTCCTTGCAGACTGCTGCCGTTATTCTGAAAAACTGCAGAAAATTGCCATAAGTGTGCACATCAGTGTGAAGGCGAAGAGGCCTTTAAACTCTTACTTATCTCTGCTGTCAGGAAGACAGCAGTGATTTAAGGGGGAGGGGGGAGGGGGGGGTCGTTTCCTCCCGACAGCAACATTATACAGTATGATACAGTAACAGTACATAAAAGTACAGTGCACTTAGATGCCGCCATATAAGTGGTCCACATATACTGTACAATTTAAAAATCCTGCATGCCTTATTCCTGGTATTCAACCCATGGTTCCAATTTCCCAGGGAACAGTCAACTCCAGCAGGACCACGTGCCTTGTTGTTTCCTACAGCGTGATCGCTGCGATGCATTCAGGGTATATTCGTCTCCCTGGGTCGACCTTCCGCTGCCATTTCCCCCGTAATGTTGCCAGGCACTCGGTGGCTGCTGTGGCTTCTCCCCATGCCTTATCAAAAGTGATGGAATGCCTCGCTGGTTGTTGTTGTTGTTGTTGTTGTTGTCTACTCAAAGAGATCTGTGATCTCTGCAATGACCCTCAGAACGTGGTCATGCATGGCGCCATCGGTAGCACCCCGCACTCAGTGCTCTTGGGAAACAGCTCTAGATGTGAACATGTGACCCTCCTCTCTGGCAGAGTGGGGCACAGTGGAGTGTGCACTGGGCCCTAGAGGTTGGAGGATGGGCTTGGGAGGACATCGTAGACCAACTGGGCCATGGGAACTCTATTAACCTGTTTCCTATAAGCCATAAGTCTTTGCGTTTGTGTGTGCATAACTTCCTCTTCCTCTTGCTGTGTTGCCAGATTTGGCAATTGAAGGAAGTGGCTAGGTCTATGAAAAAAAGCACAAATGAAAATAGAAGATCTACAAGCTCACAGCAAAACATCTGCACAAAATATTTTGTGCAGATGGTTCCTTGACATGAAGAAATGTGTGAACCACTGGACGCTCTCTGCTGTCACATCTGTCCTATCAACCCGGTCTCACCCAAAGGCGGTGAAATAACGGATTGGCACACTGCAAATGCGTGCATATGACACTTGATTCCCCAACAATCCGTACATGTGTACTCATTTCCTCCCCGTTCACTGTCACGATGCTGCCCCGTGCATAATCAACCATTTGGACTGTCCAAAAAAAATTAAAAAAATTAATTGATAGGTTTGCGATAATAACAACACTCAATAAAATATATATCACTACTGTTTGACCTAAACTTCTGTGGACAACGTGGAAGTGCCTCTGGCCTACAAAATAAAGTCGATAAAGTATAGTTTCTGACCGTGACGGAGGCTCGCCGTCACAAGCCAACTTGAATCACGCGAGGCACCACCGAGCGAGCTAAGGCGAGCGAGTGGCCGTGTCGAACGTTGCAAAGTTAAATTGAGCCGATTCAGGGCTGTTCGAGTTGTGACCCAATAGGCAGAGAATAGTAAATACTAAATAATGTTCTGGCGAGAACGTTTTCCCTGACTGCCACTCAAAGTGGCTACTGGCCAATCACAGTGCATCCTTGCACAAGCTGTATAGTATTTTGAATGACGCTGCTCGGATCCCTGCCGTTGTGAAGTAAACCAGGGGTGGGAAACTTTGACAATGGAGAGGGCCAATATATTTCCACACTCACTGCAGAGGGCCACACACCGATCTACAAGCTCAAAACGCATCGCAGTTTTGAGCTTGTAGATCATCTATTTTTGCTATATTTGAATTGAAATCCTGAATAATCTTTTGCTATTTTTTTATTGGAATCCTGAAAAGTAACCTTTTTATATAATTTCAAATGCATTTAGTTATAGTTATGTTAAATTTATGAACTACCGTAAATACAGATTGGACATACAATAAACAATAACATAATAACATTTTAATACTAGTAATTAACTGAAATCAATAATATATCAATGTTTGGCAGCATGGCCCCTGGGCCGCCAGTTTCCCATGTATGAAGTAAACCATTCAAAACAATTTAAAACGATAGGGTACTGTAATGACCCAATTTTGTAGCTATTTGGAAAAACATTTTCAAATAGCCAATCTACAAGCTCACATGTTGATGTAGGCCTACTGTAGATCGGCTAGTTTTCCCCTAAACCTTTAGCAAAGGTCATCATGAACGGGACTCGAACACAACGCGCTGTCAGGCCAGAGTCTATTATGTGGTATGAATGCACCTGGACCGCTAGGCCAGCGAGCACCCCATGTTTTCCATGTTTGAAGCAACTTGAAAAGATAAAAGTTCAGCTGGAGTTTAAAATGTTTGACCCAGCAATAAAAGCATTTGGAAGGGTCACCACATCATTTGTGACCCAGGAGTAATATCCGTTGGAGAGGATTTGACCCTCTTAAATAGTATTTGACCACAAGGTGCAGGACTTTGTGTCTGTCTCGGTTTCAATCAATCAGTCTTATTGCCACACACACACACACACACACACACACACACACACACACACACACACACACACACAGCTAACCTGCATGCATGAAAACTTTCAGACAGGCGTACATACTAGGGTGCCTGTTTGCCACTCATGCGCACACATACCTGATACACAAAGAGGCACACAAACACACACACACACACACACACACACACACACACACACACACACACAATCATTTACGCACACACAGGCATGCCCCTTAGATCAATTTCAATTCTCCAGTTAGGGAGCAGTACAGCGGACAGCCTTTCATCTGCTCAGTCTGTGTTGCTGATGCTCCTCTATTGATCTGTCGATCAATCTGTCTAACTCCGTTTCTCTGTCTGTCTCTCTCTGTTTCTATTTCCATCTTTTGTTTGTCTCTCCGTCTCACTCTTCACTCCTACTGCCTATACCTATAATCTGTTTCACTCTCTGCCTACCTATCAATACATCTGTCTGACTCTCTGCCTATTCACTCTCTGCCTATACCTATCAATACATCTGTCTCACTCTCTGCCTACCTATCAATAAATCTGTCTCACTCTCTGCCTACCTATCAATATATCTGTCTCACTCTCTGCCTACCTATCAATACATCTGTCTCACTCTCTTGCTCCCACTTGTGTTTTCTCGTCTGTCTCTCTGCAGTGGTGGAAAGTAAATAAGAACATTTTACAATATATTAAAGTGAATAAGAACATTTACAGTATATTAAAGTAAACATTTACAGTATATAACAATTATTGACCTCATGCAGAGTTTGAACACATTGAAATGAATCTGAATAAGTGACTGATTGCTTTGTCCATTCTTGCTTTGTCTGTAAAGACCGTCCTCCTGGTGATGGGTTTGTTGGGATCGAATTCTGCTTATGTTCAGCATTATAATAAAACTAAAAAATGTAGTAGACCATGCATGCACAACATGCACTCTGGCACACCAGTGCAGGGAAAACAGAAGATAAGCAGAAGCATAATGATAAAGTCCACACACTGTTTGCTCCCGTTGAACATTGCTCTTACTGAACAAACAACGGTGTGCAGACTTCAGCATCATCTTCAGAGGTGGAAAGAGTATGCACATGTTTTACTTAATTATACGGTATCAATACAGAACTACTCTGTTACAAGTAAAAGTCTGTAACTCAAAATGTACTTCATTAAAGTATTGGTGTCAAAAAGTACTCATTATGCAGCTGTGCCATTTTTCAAGTTTTCAAATGGCAAACATAGTGCTGAAGTGTTTAATGTATGTTTTGTAATCATAATCAAAAGTAACCAGTAACTAAAGTTGTCAAATACATGTAGTGGACTAAAAGTAGAATATTTGGATCTGAGATGTAATGGAGTAGAAGTAAAAATATTTTAAATTGGAAATACTCAAGTAAAGTACAAATACCTCAAGAATGTAATTAATTACAGTACGCCTACTTAAGTAAATGTACTTAGTTACTTTCCACCACTGATTATCTTTATGCTCAACATCATCCCATGGATGCAAGCACTTTTGATGTTAGTAATTAATAAGTGTGGCAGTAATTACTTCTGAGATGCTTCTAATGCTTGATTGGAGTCCACCTGAGCCCAACTGAATTAACTGGACATAATTAATTAGGAAGAGCGCAGACCTGTCTGTATACTCCTATATACTACTCCCTGTCTATATAGAGTCCCTTTATTAGATTATTTAGTTTTGATTGCTTTTCTTTGATACATGCTTCGGCAATGTAAACACGTAAACATGTTGCCAATACATTCAAATTTAATTTAAAGGGGTAGTTCCGGACTAGCCGTTGTCTTAACACAAGATGATGACGATATATGCATTGATCACTGGAAGTAGCGAGGAAAAGAAAGAAAAAAAAATCCATGCCGAGTGCTCCTCAGTGTTTTACCCGCCCGGCCGGGCACCCGGCCTGGGAACCGCTAAATCTCTTCTTAAATCGCGCAAAAAGTTTTATTTATATTTTTTACATCTGTTGTAGATGTTGTCGGAAACACTCTGTCGCTTCCTGCTTACGCAGCACGACGTTTCACCTTCTTAAAGTGCCCTATATATCTTTGAGGGGCACTCCTAGAGTATGGTGTATGCCCCAAGATTTGGAAGGAAGCAAAGGTTATTCCACTGCCCAAGGATAAAAGAGCAGCATTTGCTGGTCCAAACAGTCGTCCGATAAGTCTTCTTCCAGTACTGAGTAAAATTCTAGAAAATATTGTATATGATCAGATTCAAGACTATCTAGCAAGTAATGAGCTGATAACAAGCTGCCAACATGCATACAGAGAAGGTCACTCCACAAGCACTGCTCTGGCACAAAATTTGACTGATGATTGGCTAAAGAACATGGATGATAAGAGACTTGTGGGGACGGTACTGTTGGATTTCAGTGCTGCTTTTGATGTTATCGATCATGATTTGTTATTAGGAAAGCTTGAATGCTATGGTTTTGGCCCTGTTGCTTTGTCTTGGATGGGGAGCTACCTGTCAAAGAGAAAGCAGAGGGTATATTTCAACGGAAGCTTTTCTGACAGTAAGGAGCTGCAGTGCGGGGTTCCTCAGGGAAGCTCATTAGGGCCTCTCCTATTTTCGATATTTACTAATGACTTACCTTTGGTATTGAATAAATCTAATGTAGTAATGTACGCGGATGACTCGACAATGTACAGTACAGCATTTACAGTAGGTGAATTAAATGATATACTAAAGTATGAAATAAAAGCAGTAGCGGATTGGGTTGATGAGAATAAATTAGTATTGAACATTGCTAAAACCAAGTGCATGGTGTTTGGATCTAGACATAAGCTAGAGGGTGATCCTCAACTGAGCCTGTCACTTGCCGGGAAGCCAGTAGAACAGGTAACAGAGGCTAAATTACTTGGAGTGGTACTAGATCCTAAACTTAATTGGACTAAACAAATTGACAATATAGTAACTAAAATGGGAAGAAGTATTGCCGTAACCAGGAAATGTTCTAGCTACATAACACTAAACACTAGGAAAGCAGTAATTCAAGCTCTAGTGTTATCACATCTTGAGTATTGCCCAGTCATCTGGTCATCGGCTACAAAAACAGACATACATAAATTACAAATAACTCAAAACAAAGCTGCCAGATTAGCTCTCCAGTGTTCCAACAGGACACACATTGCAGAAATGCACAGAAATCTATCATGGCTTACTGTTGAGAATAGATTACATTCACGTATTCTTACGTTCTTTAGAAATGTATTAATGGACAAAAAACCACAGTATTTCTTTGAACAGGTAGCACATGTAAGAGACGAACATAATCATATGACTAGACAAGCCAGTTCGGGTGTTTTGGTGGCACCTAAACCAAGAACAAATATTCTTAAATCTTCTATTATCTATAGAGCAGTAATAGGTTGGAATGCACTACCAAAGTGTATAACCAATACAAATACAAAATTCATCTTTAAAATCAAGTTAAAAGAACACCTTATGTAAATCATACTGCAGTAACCCTGGGAAAAGAACAATTCAAATGTATAATGTGTTGAAAGTGATTATTTTTGCTATGTTTCTTTGTTTTTTTATTTCTCCTATGTTTTTTTATTTTATTATTTTATATTTTATTTTACTATGTTTTATTTTGAGTTAGTGTTTGTAAACAATTGTAAGTATTGCCTATGTTAAATGTTTGTCTGTGTCGGACCCCAGGAAGACTAGCTTTTGTCAAGGCAAAAGCTAATGGGGATCCTTATGAACAATAAACAATAAACTATACACAGGTTTAATGTTTGTCTTTAGTTCGAAGGTTGTTTTGTAAATTAATTTGTTTTGTAAACGCATTGACAATGAAGGGAAAATTTACGTCATAATGTGTCGTTTATGTCATATTGTCTTGGAATAACAATTAACATAATTTAGCGTGAATGTGGACTCGAGTTGATTCGTGGGGAAGTGCCATTTTGTCGGAGCTGCTCTAAAAATCACAGGATGGGATTCAGCTTGGCCGAGTACCAGCTAATCCAGGACGTTTACATGGTTGTAGAGATGCTCATTTTGGAATGTGATGAAAGCATGCTTTTTTCTAAATTGTATTTCTATGCTTTGGCAAGAGTTGAAAAACTGAGAATTAATCTCACCAAATCTTTCAATGGTCCTTTTAAGATTTAATCCTCAACAGTAATACTCACTTCCTGGGATGGATTCCAAAACATTTCTAAAGCTTGCTGCTGTAATTATGTTTTTCAACTTTTACTTTTTTCTTTTTTCAATTTTTTCCCTTTGTGGAAAAAACTTCTTTTGACCTCGTCTAACTTTACACAGCACTTTCCCTCTTTTAACTAAAAGGGTTTTCCTCTTTCGTATAGCCTATCTCAACCATGAAAACCAATCACCTTCACAGTTGGTGTGTGCATTGCCACGAGCGAGTGCACCGTCTAGTCTGAAGTCGGACGGATGAGCAGATGTCCACAGATGGGCGATAGCGTGCGCCGCGACAAGTCAAAGTACAATTTAAAGTACCATTCATGCAAATTCACACTGGGTGTGACCAGGCAGCAAATGTGAATATAAATGCTAAAAAGGCTTTTCGATATGACCATTTAACTAGAACCATTTCTCTAAAGAATGTCTTGCTCTGGTCCATTGATGGTGTTGATAAATGCATCAGCCTCCTGAATTAGAATTAGATACCCTGAAGCATTTCAGCTGGCTGGTCAGTCAAGGTTTTTTGGTTTGAGAAAAAAATTCTCTCTGACTGCCTGATACTATCTATACCTTCTAGTTGCTATGGAGCAATGATTGAAACGTTTCAATGTCCACAGTCAAACACGGACTGATGGACTATCACTTTATTATTATAACTTTATCTTGTTTGCCACATGAGTGCCACAACATGACATCTAAATAATGTTAACCATATGCCCTATTACTGCATACATTCAATCTGCAGAATTACAGATTATATTGTTTGACGACATTTTTGTTACATCATTTTTCATTCACATAAATACATTCATCAGAAATGTATTTGACTTGCCTTATGTCAGTGGTTTTCAACCAGTGGTCTGTGGACCACCAGTGGTCCATGAGGGGGATTCATGTGGTCCCCAGCTAAATGATGGATACTTGGTAACCAAATGGACCCTTATTAGATATTTAACCCTTATAACTTATATGAGTGTAAAATGAAACCAAATGTACACTTATGGGTCCATTTGGTTTCACTTTACGCTCTCAAGAGTTAAATTGTTGTTAAACATCTGCATTACTTAATTTACAAGATGTCTTGAAAATTTGAGAATATAGAAGAATTGTTATTTTGATCAACGTGTGTCTGTTATCTCTCCTAATGGTACCAACATCAATACAGCATGGAATTGTGGACAAAGTCTTATCGACAACCACAACAAAATATTAAAAGTTTTGGGTCTGAGAGGCTAAATGTGGTCCGTTGCACGAATGCTGAATAGATAATGGGCCTTGATATGAAATGGGTTGAAAACCACTGCCTTATATTATTTAAGTGTGGAAATATTTTGCCTGTTTGATTGGTAAACACCTCCCCATCTCAACACTGGAGATCAATGGACATTTACTTACGTACTGTACTTAAGTACAATTTGGAGGTATTTATACTTTACCTGAGTATTTCCAGTTTCCAGTAGTTTTACTTCTACTCCACTACATCTCAGAGGCAAATGTTGTACTTTCACTCCACTACATTTATTTTTTAACTTTAGTTACTTTATTATTATTACAAAACATACATTAAACACTTCAGCCTTTATACATTTGAAAATAGCCGACCCTACAAGCTCACAATGCGACGCATTGTGACCTTGTAGATCTGCTATTTTCAAAATATTAGTATGCATTTGAAAACTTGAAATGGAACATTCTGCATAGTGAGTACTTTCTCCTTTGGTACTTTGATTCCAACACTTTTTTAATTGCATTCAAGTACATTTTGAATTCCACACTTTTATTATTGCAGTATTGACACTTAAATAAAACAATCGAGTACTTTTTTTTCCACCACTGCCAATGGCTAGATCAAAAGGAAGGTGGAGGAGGGTGTACAAAAGTACCACCATAGTATTGATGTTTCTCAGTGCATGCATGCGTCCAGATGGTGCTGCCATCCTACAGTATTTTTCCCAGATAATCCCCGCAAATGATCATCTGACATTAGGTCAACATCAATCTGGGAACCCAGATCAATCTCAATCTCTCATGAAGCTGTCTTGAGAGAATAGCTCAACGTCAACAGTTTGTTTTCTTATGAACTGCTTTTAAATTGTTCAAGTCTCTGCTGCAGCGTTGCCTTTCCAAAACGGCTACTTCTGCTACAGCTGATATGGAGGGCTGTGGGTTTTTCATTTATTGAAAAAAAAACAAAAAAAACATTGATTTTACAATATAAATTGGGGGTCCCAGAGATATCAATTTCATAAAATAGGGGTCCGTAGCCTAATTCAGGTCAAACCTGGGGGTCCTTGGAATTAACCTGATTGAGAATCACTGCTAGAGCCTTAAAAATCTTCTCTTAATGGGGGTCCCTGGCGTATATTTTCACGTTCAATTTAACACGTATTGTGTTTACTTCATGGGGCTGTGCGAAAAAAAATGTATGCCTTGCATACCAAATATGTATTATACCAAATACAGTACATAGCTATGGATATTTGTTATTTTATATTTTTAAGTGTAGCAACAGTGATAACAGCACAGTATAGGTAAACAGTGCTCTTAATTTATATTTCACAGACCAGAAGACGGAGCACTCTGGCCATGTTTAGGTGTTTAGACAGATATCTGGTGTTGTGTTTATAGACGGTTGCGTCCGCTCTCAAATGAGCACTTGCCGGTCAGGCAACCTACATCTACTTTGACTTCTTTGGCCCAGTGGAATAGCTCATCTGACTAAGAGAGAGAGAGGGAGAGGGAGAGGGAGAGAGAGAGAGAGAGAGAGAGAGAGAGAGAGAGAGAGAGAGAGAGAGAGAGAGAGAGAGAGAGAGAGAGAAGAAAGAAGGAGAGGGATCCAGAGACTGGTCGAGCTGGGTTATAGTGACAAAGGAGGAGGTTGAAGTGAAGTGACAAGTGAAAAGAGAAACAAAAGAGAAACAGAGGTATAGATAAGCAGAGAGTGGAGACAGAGCGGTAGAGAAGAGACAGACAGTACATTGACTTTGAGGAGGTTAAACTCGGAGAGTCTATGCCCAGAAGAGACAGATTATGATAAGGCGAGGGGGGAGAAAGGAGGAACAGATTTCATTAGGAGGCGCAGGAGGAGGGAGGTTCTGGGATGAAAGCGCAACGCCTTTTTTTTTACCTGTGTTGTTAGACAAGCTAATTAGGTTAGCAGCTAATTACCTTGTTTTGATTCACTAAGTCACCTTGACCTAAGCTTGGGCCTATTCAGTTAGTAGATGAACACTCAACACACACACACACACACACACACACACACACAGGAACACCCAGACATGCACGCACACACACAATGTAGAAAAGCAAGCAGACAGCTAAGGCATATTGGATTTCCATGGGGGGTCAAGTCCAGAGAAATTAATCAAGTTTTCATCCACATTATTTTTAAAACCCCTCTCTCAGTCTGTCTATCTCTCTCTTACTCTCTCTCTCTCGTTCTCACTAACACACCCCCAGGCCCCCACACGCACACGCACACGCACACACACACACACACACACACACACACACACACACACACACACACACACACACACACACACACACACACACACACACACACACACACACACACACACACTAAGTTTTACAGGTTTCACTTTACTGCACTTTAATAACTTTGGCATTATTGAAATGTAATCAGATTATGCCTTATTGTAAATGTAATCAGATTACACATTATTGCATTATTTCAGTCACATTATGTTATGTAAGACAGGGGCCATTATGAATAATTGGACTAAAGTAGAGACAAAATAAAAAGGAGAAGAACAGGAGAGTATAGACAAAGACAAAGACACACGCACACTAAAAACATGTGGGTTATTTCTGTAACTCAATTCCTGGGTTACTTGCGTTGAGTTATATTTCTGGGTTATTTTCCAGAGCCATAACCATTTCCTGGGTTATAGGGACCCAATTCATGGGTTATTAAAGTGGGTTAAGATTTCTGGGTTATTTTTCTGAGGGTAACCCCATTGTTGGGTCGGATAGGTCACACCCCATGGGAGTGGTTAGAGGAAGTCCATTTCCCAGCATACACTGGGGTGCCAAGGACCGTGTGTTATTGTTCTTATGTGTGTTATTATTTGAATATTAGAATGTGTATGTTATGGGTCGTTGTGTTTAGTGTTTTGTTATGGTATTATTTGGTGATATGTTGTTTTATGTGATTTGTTAGCAAAACCATGAATGAAATGTCTGTTTGTTTGGTCAGTCTCTCTCCCCTTTTTCCATTCATATGTATAGTATCTGTTGGAAAGGGTTTGTTGTTGATGGTTGCTCCAACAAAGAGTTTTCATGCCTCTTGCAGGCAACTATACACAGTAAAAACACTTTAAAAACACATATTTATGTAACCCATCCCAGCCACATCCATTTCCTGGGATATAGGGACCCAATTCATGGGTTATAAGATTTCTGGGTTATTTTTCTGAGAGTAACCTTATTGTTGGAATTGATTGATTGATTGATTGATAAATTGATTTATTTATTTAATGATTGACTGATTGATTGAACCAATAATGCTTCATTCATAACCCAAGTTATGGGTCAAAGTAACTTGGAAGTTGGGTTATGTTGACCCTCTGAATGGGTTATTTTTATAACCCAAGTTATAACCCAAGTTATGGGCCAAAATTAATAACCCATTTTGTTGCGTCAAAATAACCCAGGGGTTGAATAGGACCCTTTGTAACCCAGGAGGGGGGTTAAAAATAACCCAATATGGGTTATTTTAACCCAGCCATTTTTGTGTGTGCACGTCGTCCGTCTTGTACCGACATTGTTTCTTCCGCAGCTCCCTGGCGGTCCGGGCGTCCGCTCACAGCGCCAGGTGGCATCTGAAGAGCACAAAGATGACCAGGAACGGTGCCAGGACGAAGATTTGTCCCGACACCAAAGCCCAGAACAGGGCTAGCCCTAGTGGTGACTGGTGACTCTACTGGGCTAAAACAGTGTTCGGGCTAAAGCAGTGAGCGGCTAAGCACTCTACGGTGCCGTTGCCTAATACGAAGAAGAAGGTGACGATCTAGCCGATGACAACCTTCGACCACACGCTGACCTCCCAGGTGTATCCCATTCTGGCCAGACGACTGTCGGACGTGGAGTTGACGTTGTGAACGACGGCGGCACCGTACCCGGCCCTCTGGGTGTTGAGGACCTGGACGGCAAAGCTGCAGCTGAGCGCAAAAGGGCATATGCCATAAATGGGCATATACTGATGACATCAGCGATCTTCATATATGGTCATAAAAGGACTGACAGACATTGTCCAGAGCCACAGATCCAGCCATATTTAAAGCACAGCTCAAGACCCACCTTGCCTGTTTTACTGTTGTTTTTTTCTATTGCTTTATTGTCGTTTTATACTCTTTGCTATTGTTTTTTATTGTCTAAGGCCACTGTATTTTTGCTTGCTTAATTGTTACTTTACGTTTGTGTTTTTATCTTCTGCCCTGTAAAGCACTTTGAGTTGCATTTTATGACATGAAAGGTGCTATATAAATAAAGTTTATTATTATTATTATGGGACCGACCAACTTCAAACTGCACATGCAGCAGCAATGGCTTGATCAGGGCCAAATACTATAGCGGCCCAACCCTAGTATTCTAGTATTATATTATCACCAAATTATGTATGGATTAGGGCTTAATAGTTTAGCTCAAGCATTAAGGTTGATATACTGTATGATGGTATTAAGTTATTAAGGAATGGCCAGATATGTGCCAGTATTTCACGGTTTAACACTCATCTTCCCATTACTGCTGCCTAATTATACAGTCAGGCACATATTATATTACACACACAGCCAACAGCTTGGAAGGCGGGATTCAACTTTCAGCCTGGATGTCTCATTCATTCCCTCCCTCAACCCCATCCTTCATTTCTTTATTATGCTTAATTATGTTGTGAGAGCTGACAGTATGCTGACAGTTGTGAGCTTGTAGATCGTCTAACTTTGGCGCGCGACACCACAGTACAACTAAGTATAAAGTATAAAATATTTCATTTCTGTCGACTATAGAGATAATGTGCACCAATTTGTGTGATATTTGGAGAAAATTCGCAAAAATTGGCCTCCTGGTGGTGCTATTTGTTGTTGTTGTTGCTGCGAGAGTGAGGTCTATAGCCAACACCAACTCGGGATTCCTGGATCGCTGCCCTCCACAATTTCCTATCCAACATCAGGTTCTTCCATATCTGATTTCCACACTCTCCTCATCCCGTGCAAGGCTTTCCAGGCAAGTGCTCTCCGAACCTTCAGATCCTGTTCAGTTGAGGCAGTCCAGGCCCCAATGTACTTTAAGTACTCGACTCGCTCGAGCACCGTCCCGTCTGTAGTGGCAATGGTTTTGTCCTCTGTGTTGACTGTCATTACCTTTGTTTTCTTGGCATTGAGCTTGATGCCGATCTTCCAGCACACCCAGGGGCGTTACTAGCGCGACTGCATGGGGGCCTAGAGGCACTCTATCAGGGGCACTCGCTGATCAGCCTGCGTCGGGTCCACTGACATCTAGTTACACGACTGTGCACTCCTGTGATGGTGCTACTGTATAATAGAGCGTCGCAGTCCCACCCCCTCGAGAGACCCGGAAAATAATTCCCGTTCATTTTCCTCATAGACTTTTCAAAAAGTTTTTATTTAAAGACGTTTACGCCACGGATATAGCGATGGTTTGTAATAGAGGAGAGAAAAAAATAAATAAATCATAGATTCTCAAAATCTCAAAGGATTCAAGGAAAGCTATGACTTCTTTACAAGATATGGTTTACATTACAAGATAATAGCATAAACACAAAGAACCATTTATATTCTGATATTGACACTAATGGTAATCACATATTAAACAGTTGACCTCCAGTAACCTCATGAGGTGACTAGATTAAGCCAGACTAAATCTAAATATAAGATTTAGAAACGTTTAGTAATTCTAGTAAGACTAAAGGGCCTTGCAAACGGGGAGCGATAACGGGGAGACCTGCGTTTTTGCTCGGAGAAGTCGCGGTACGACAACGCAAGCGTATTTACGTGAGTGCGGTCCAGTTAATTTGTTGCACGCATGCTCGTTACGTGCACACGCCCGCGACTCACCAGAACTGGATTCTGTTTAGCTTTTTCTTTACGCTAGCGTTGTTGCGCTCTTCAACAGACCTGTGTTGATCCAGGCAACAATGCCTGCGTTCCTCGTTTCACGTTTGCAAGGCCCTTAAAAAACATAATTGACCCGGGGAAGAGGCGTCAGTGAGTCCTCGCTATGAGTCTGGCCGGAACCAGGCTTGCCTTATATGCCCCATCCGGGACGAGGATAATTAGTAAAGTAAGTAAATGGAGCTACATTGAGTGTTTGGCATATTCTACCTATTTGAATGTTGCATGCGTTTGTTTATCTACTATGCTCTCTTATTGGACTTTGCATACGGTATCTATCTATGTCTGCTGTCGGGAAGAAACTACCTAACTCCAAAATGTTCATTTTTCAGGAAATGAAGAAAACCTTATATTTTGAAAACAAAGCAATACTGCCTCATCAATGTTGGTGTTGTGACTTTATACATTGTCAATTACATGCATGAGAGGGGGAGAGGTGGTGGAGTTAGCTGTTTTAGCAGGCAGTTTGAGGGTCCAATGGAGTTAAGAGGTTTTGGGGTCCATCTCATGATCTCAAGGCAACTTTGCGTAACCTTTCATTTCAATTATTTTGATTGCCAATGTTTTGACAATTAAGATGTCTTCATCACCAACGCAAACATTTGCAAATATGTATGGGCATTAATTATTATTATATTAATTACACACACACACACACACACACGCCCGTGCCAGGCGGAGATGTGACTTATATTCATTATAATGCCTTCTGAGGGCAGCATTCAATTTTATTGGTTCTCCCGACCGTCCAATCAGCGTGAGCACAGGAAATCTCTGTGAACAAAGGTCACTATTCAGTCGATCAGAGAGAGACCGTTGTTCAAATAAATGAGCATGTGACGTTTTATATGAACCACCGTTCGGGGATGAGTACAGCAAACACCCTGGCAGACAGACAGAGCTAATACAGAGATAAACAACTGAAAAGGTTTAGCAAAGATGAAGGGTGCTGTGTTTTTATTTGAGGTCCTAGCTGTCATGCTTTTGAATCTTCTTCAAATGACTAATACTGCGAAACCTACAGGTAGGCGTACACACAACACGTAGGCTATACTGTTAAAAAATAGACACCCACTCTCACCATGAGATTGCTATGACACAATTAAAACAAAGTAATGCAATTGTTAGTTGCAACTCAAGTCCTTCTCTAGGCCTATCACTTTCACACAAAACTAATTAGGGTTAGGGTACAACTAATTACTGTACAGTTCAAGTATAGATCAGATTGTTGATGAGATATTTTTAAATGAACGTGTGAGTGTAGCACAATCTTGTATTGACACATTGAAATTTGCAGTAATGCGTGCGTGTGTGTGCGCGCGCGCATTTGTGTGTGTTGTCCCTGTAACAGATTATTTAACTTATTTAGCTTCCACAATGTTGTGTAACATACTGTATATTCAGTAGTTGTGACAGTGAGCAACATATATGTACAGAACAGAACAGACATTTTCTTCACCTGCCATATGTCAGAATGAGTACAGTTTAACACTAGAATGTTAATTATGGATTATATATTTTTCCGAGGATAGTCAACAGATAATCGTGATTCACTCAATGTTTCTGGCTTTCTTCTTCTTCTTCCAGCTCCTCCTGTGGCTCCTCCGCCAACTGTCGGCGACCTGCGTGGGAAAATGTTCACTCTATCCCCAACAGATACAGTCACTTTTAAGGGCCCCCTCGGCTCTCCCTACACTAGTATCACTAGCCATGGTGTGTCCGTGTGTCTGCGCTACATATCAGATGGAAAGAAACAAACCATATTCACCCTGAGTCCAAGCTCCCGCACGGTAGATAATCAGTGAGTAGGCCTACTTATTTAGCTATACTAGGGTTGTAGATGTACGTCAGATTGTGAGATGACACACAAAGCAGACGATAAGGAAACATTGGGCGAATAACACATTCTGAAATACCAAACGCATAATCAGTTTCCTCCGAGGTGGAAAGCCTGCATGTTGACGCAAGGTTACTGTCCAGGTGCTCCTAATGCACCTTGATTGGAACTCCAATGCCCGGCCCCAGCCTACATAACAGAAAGATACACTCGGCGTCTCTGGTCCGTAAATGAAATCCTCATTAACTACACTTGTGTCCCTTCCTTGCATCTTAGTCCCTCCCACCAAGGAAGCTTGTAGGAAATGAGAAGAGGAGAGGAGAAAAGAAAAACCTATCAATTAATGTACACACCCCATGAAGCCTTGAATTCATTGACATTTTTTAGGTTGTTTGTTGTAGCCTACTAGACTAAGGTGCTATTTACACGAGGATGGTGTTCATATAAAACGTCAAAATAAAGTATCGTTTGCTGCTGTCATTTAGACGAGAACCGTGTTCTCAGGAGGTGAAAACGCAACGAAGTGAAACCACCTCCCAGAGTGGAAATCTTTAAGAACGCCGTTTCCTATGGTCTCCATATAAACAGGCAAAACGGTGAATCCGCAAAACTTATGACATCATGGCTCACGTTGGCTCACAGCGCATATGTTTATTACATTGATGCAGAGCCATATCATTATGATATAATGGAGTTCCTGAACAAGCCTCCCTCCTCGCCTACAAAGTGATGCTCATCAGCGATGTTGAATGTAAAACCATGATGTAAATAAAAAGCCTTGTGATAGACGGCAGCCGCGGCAGCAGCGTTTATGTAGCCTAATGTATTATAAAATATATACCATCCCGTGGCGCGCCCAGAGCAGTGTTGCGCTGCTTTGAAGGGCTTCTTCTTCTTGTACGTGGGTGACCTGTCTATTTGGCAGCCCGTTATCGCCACCTAGCGACAGTATAGCATAATAGCACATCATATCATAACGTGTGCGTTCTCGTGTAAAGGGTAAGAAAAAATGAGAACGCAACGGGACTTTGACGTGTTATATGGAGATCGTCGCCGTCTAAAAGAGGCCTAAGACAATAAATACATTGTTGACCGGTGGATTCTGACTCAAAGAGTTTCCTACTGAGTCTCCTATTGACGATAATCAGACCGCTGCCAACTTGCCAGCAAGGTGCCAGCAAGGTGCAACGTCCCATAGACAGCCTATTCATCCAAACAGAAAAGTACCATCTGATTGTATTAATCAAACTCAAACTCACCAACATTGCAGCTGTGCAAAAAGCTTTAATTATCCTCTATCTGCAAAGTGTTTGTTTCATAAAAATCCACATAGACATGTTATAAGCTACTTCCTGTCAAGAAATTCCTTGCAGGTGTTATCTCGTTATTTTTTGAGTTTTTAGTAAAGCAACCTCCTGCTGCCTCCTGCATTATGTGCAAATTCAAAACAGGTGGTACGCAGGTCTGTTGACTGAGTGATATCCAACGAGCACTCCCAAACTCTGAGACTTTTGAAAAAATAACCTGCACAGAATTTATTGACAGGAAGTAGCTCATAACATGACGTGGATTTTTATGAAACAAAAACTTGTTTCATAAAAAAACAAAAAGTGTTTTAGATTGGACTTTTCTGTTTGGATGAATGGGCTTTCTATGGGAAGTTGCACCTAGTTAGCACCTTGCTGGCAAGATGGCAGAGGTCTGAATATCGTCAATTGACCGATGACCTGGTTATATTGTATTATTATTATGAAAAGAAAATATTTTCTCCCTGCAGGTTAAAGCTTGAGGGTACTAGTAATAGTGGCTACCTATTGGCATATCAGAAATCAACCGTCCAGCACAGCTTGAATTTCCCGTCCTTTCGGGCATTCTGGGACAATGTGTCCTCCACCAAGCTGTGGACTAGTGTATGTGTTGTCGTGGATACAAAGAGGGGCGTGGCCCAGGTGTTTAAGGGAATAACTGCCAGTGTGAGGAAGAGACTACCAACAGATGTGAGTAAGGACGTTCACACACACACACACACACACACACACACACACACACACACACACACACACACACACACATAAGTTCAGACGGTGCAGTGCAGAGCAATACAAAATCCACGCGTCCATGTGACACGTCAAGGTTTGACACGTCAAGGTTTGACGTGTCACACGTCAAGGTTTGACGTGTCACCGATGGAGCGCCACACACACAAACACACACACACACACACACACACGCCTATATGGTTCTGGACAACCACAGACTTGACACCAAGCAAGGCAGCCATCTGCGAAGTCTGTCGTTTGGACTGTTGCGGAACACACGCATAGAGATTTCATTTATTTTGTATAGTAGTCTCTCTCTCCCTCCTTGGACACAGTGGAGTGGACCATAATACACACAGCACAGCAGCCATTTGGATTCTATGTTATGGACTCAATATGAATACAATTTAAGCAATATGTGTGGCCTCCACCCCCCTCTTATCTTTCTCACAATAGTACACATGGGATGGTGAACAGTCATTGGCCATCAAAGACTTTGAAGGCCAAATAACTGACATTCAGATGTGGGACTACCCTCTGCCCGATGCAGAAGCGGAACAGTATTTGACCCTGTATCGTACCAGGTATGTGCGCACACACACACACACACACACACACACACACACACACACACACACACACACACACACACACACACACACACACACACACACACACACACACACACACACACACACACACACACACACACACACACACACACACACACACACACACACAATCATGTTACCGGTGGCTGTCTTCATCAGTGTGTGTGCATCTGATCGTGTTCATGCATGTGAGTGCATGTGTATTGACTGATCTTTTCACGTTTTATTATTATTAACTTTATAGCATATACCATGTAGAGTAGACCATTACAATGGAATTAGACTCTAGTGTGTGTGTGTGTGTGTGTGTGTGTGTGTGTGTGTGTGTGTGTGTGTGTGTGTGTGTGCACATACTGTAGTGATAAGTCGCCCACTTGGACCAGGCCTTCTATTGTCAGCTGGTCCCGGATCAGATATGAGTCCCGTACAGCCCTGTTGGAGGAGACCTCTGCAATAAAGTAAAACCACCACCAGTGGATGAGCAGAGGAGCAGCAAGTTAACGAATGCAGAGCGAGCTAAAAGGGAGCATCAACCTACACGTGCAACGATGTTGTGATAGTTTGTGTGAAGTATAAATTCATCAAGATATTTACGTCAGATTCATGTCTGTTATACATCAATCCTTCAATTAATTCTCAGCCTTCTTGACCAGCAGTGAAACATACAATGAACAGAACACCTCACTTCTTTTGCTTTGACTACCAATCTTTTATCCACAACTTGTGTCCAGACAGAGCTTAGGCAAACTGTAGAATATATCAACAAAATAATATTTTACAGCTATTTATCAATGCTTTCTGAATTGAACTGTTCCTGCTTAATTAAACACAACTAAACAAAACTTGTTTCCGCTCACATTTTGTACATATGGGCATTTACACAGCTTTTTGATTGCACGTCTGATGTTACGCATCAATCTTTCTTTGTCCGTGAATGTTTATGGATGTCCATGTCCGGATTGTCCGCTCAAACTCCTTGGACCAAAGCATGCGTATGAATAGAATGCCTTGTTTTTCATGTGAAATCAATTACAATAGTGTCAAACCTCAAATAAAATATCCACGTGCCCAAC
Organism: Protomyctophum parallelum; assembly: GCF_964188405.1. Taxonomy (NCBI): domain Eukaryota; kingdom Metazoa; phylum Chordata; class Actinopteri; order Myctophiformes; family Myctophidae; genus Protomyctophum; species Protomyctophum parallelum. The sequence goes on along the minus strand of NC_139699.1, from coordinate 49,780,498 downwards.
ATTTGTCAACACAAATAAAAATGAAATATAAGATGTTGATTTGAATGAGCTATTGCTTGGATGCGTAATATATAGTAGACATGATGCAAATTCAAACCGAGTAGGCTATGTATTTGTATTTAGGCTATATGTAGTTATTTTCCGTTGTTCGCCATTTCTGAGAACCGAAACACTACAAATATCTGTCTGTCCGCGGATCTGTGGTGGGGGGAGGAGGGGGGGGTGGGTGTAGGCATCAGCTTCCTTGATAGGCCAACCCGACCGGTCTGCTTCACCAATTGGCTGAGCATCACGTTTGTGCAAGTGGGGATGTGTACAGCACTGGGTACTGTTTATACAGGTACTCTGTAAGTATACAAATACAAGGGGTATTCTGAAACCACATAATGCATGCACTGGCTTGTTGTAGAACCACTATGCTACATAAAGCATATACAAACAAAACACCTATATAAAAATCCACAGCATAGAAATGCAGTTGAATGAATAAAAAGGGTATTTATCTTTTTTATATTTATTTAAACATTAACACAAGCTGTAACTCTGAGCTGAATGGAAAACGTTAGCCAGCATTTTTATTTGAGTCCAAAGCTCTTGCCAACAAACTATTTTTTTTTTCTTGCTTCCCAATTGATGTATAGGTCTTGGTTTAGCAAGAAAATGGACTCCCAAATTAGTAGTTTAGATTACACACACATGCACGCACACGCACACTAAAACTAACTGAATTAGGAAAAATAATGGGCAAAACAAACTAAAACTAAACTATAATGAAGAATCACAAACTATTAAAACCACACACACACAGAGAGAGAGAGAGAGAGAGAGCTTGTGGAGTCAAGTGAAACCAAAGCCCTATATAGACACCTAGTGGTTATGCATGTGCACTACACCCTGTGCAGGGACATCACATGATTAAACCAGTGCAGTGAATAATGTGCAGCATGATGCGGCCATTCTGAATTATAATGTGTGATATATTAATCATTAATAATTAATGTAGGAGCTTTCTACAGAAACACACACATTGGGTCTATTGCTGGTAGGCACAAATATCTTCTCAGTTAAATGTTAAATGGTGCATTTACATAGCCCCTTTATCGAAGGCATTTTACGTAGATTGTACATTACAGTACACTTCGACACTGTAACTCTGGGGGAGCCCTGGGTCGAACTGGTATAACAGTGTTGTTTTCATTGACTAAAACTATGACAAAATGTACGTCGACTACCTTTTTTCACTGACGAAAACTACATAAAAACTAACTAAAACGAACTAACTAACTAACTAAAACTATGACTTAAATATACTGTCGATTTTGTCAACAAAAACTAAACTAAAATGTTAGAAAGGACTAGTGGACAAGAGATTCAGTATAAGTAATTTTACACTTGGTTGCATGCTGAAAATAGCAGATCTACAAGCTCACAACGCGCCGCGGCTTGTATATCTGCTATTTTCAGCAGTAAAATCAACCATTACGACGGCATCAAGGCCCGACTAAAATACATTTTATACATACATTTTAATCGACTAAATCAACTGTAGGCGTGGTCAACTAAAATCTTATGATATTTAGTCGACTAAAACTAGACTAACACTTAGACTTATGTTGCCTATAATTCAAGTGCCTGGTCAAGAACAGGAAGGCAGAGCCAGCCTGAGAATGCCTGTTGCTATACTGTGGACCATTTGAACGGGTTCAATGTTCAAGGTTCTTTATTATTTGTCTCCCGAGGAAGAAATTGGTCTTAGACAAAGGGCCCGCATTGTTGTATTCAACTTCAACCTGACTTTGAACCTGGGTTGGCGCAGTCGGGCAGACAGTCAGACTGTGACATATTTGGCACTCCTGCCATGGCAATGCCAGGGTCAGGTCCACCGTCACTGAGCTCATACATTATCAGAATCTGATGATGCACTTCTCAACCTGGATGTCAGCCAGCCAGAACTAGCTTCAGAGGATCTGTGCTCGCTCTCCTTATACAGTCCAAATCTGCATCTTCGTGCATGACCACAGTGGAGACAGCAGGTTGGGGCTGTCTGTCAGGATTCTGTATCGATAATAGCTGACGGTGTCATTCAGCGTGCAGTCTAAATATAAGCCCAAGCGATGCCAGATATTTGGGTCTGCAATCCCGATTTTGGAGAGTCCAATAGGACTCCCTTTTTGTTTGTTTGTTTTTGACCCCATGCGTGTTGTCACTGCTGATGTATCCTATACTGACTCACCGCCAGTGAGGAGCCCCCAGCGGGAGGACGTAGTGCCTTCATTCCACTCCTCCCTGCAGTGCCACCCAACACTCCCTGCTGACAGCCAGGTGCCGCCCCAGCCCACAGGGTCACGTGCAGTGACATCACCACCCATACTAGCCCTTCAGCTTGGCCTACCCGAGGCCATGTTCCCAGAGAGTGCGGGAAGAGGTTATGGCATGTATTATTGCTGCATGTCTCTCTTGTGACTGGTGGGGAATGTCTGGAGAATCCGGCTCTTATAACATAGACTGGCATGAAACATTAATCACAGGTTCACAACAACACATACATCCCCTCATTCCCATGGCAACAACGAAAAAGGTGTCACAAAGTGGCCAAAGGCACGCACATCTTTTCCTGCTATAGGCTGGGTGTGCTGGATCAAAACTTAACATGAAATAACAATACAATCCGCATGCTGCAGGCTGCATGTGATCCGTATGTCAGCCCACCGTCTACCTCCCCGACAGATACTCTATGACCAGCTTCTCTAGAGGGTCAAAGGACTGCTGGGGCTAGAAAAAGCAGTACAAGAACCACATAGTCTATACAGAGAGGAGAGCATGACTGAAAATAAGCACCCTATAGCTTAGTTACCCCCCTGGGTAAATAAATAGGGGGGTTGAGACAATCTCAACACTTATGCCACCATCATAAAGTAGTGTGTGTTCTTGTGTGGAAGCATCAACAGGCGTGGTGCGGGGGTGAGGAGTTGAGGAATGATCCTTGGACCTTTTTTATTGCCACTTGTAAAACCAGGAGACTTCGATATCTCTGACCACTGACAAACTTTGATTGGTCACACGCACCACACACGCACGCGCACACACACACACACACACCTAAGCCTTGCTGTCACGCAATGCTGCCTTACACCTGAAACACACACACACACACACACACACACACACACACACACACACACACACACACACACACACACACACACACACACACACACACACACACACACACACACACACACACACACACACATCGTGGTGAACAGTGTACAGTTGTCCTTCCATGCTCCAGTAAGCATAGACAGATGGAGACATTTCAGTCGGTGAAACTGGACTTCCTTTTGACAACTTTTCACAACATGCATTTCCCCTCTTAGAGGATTTCATTCTAGTCGGGATACAGGAATAATCGTAATCGTGGGAGTTCAACTGAGGCCAACATCTTACGCAAAGCCTCAAGCTTCATCACAACCACTTTACCATACGGTACGTATTGATACATTATTGTTTCTACAGTACATGGCTCAACACTGAGAACAATGAAGTGATATGTTGTTGCGTGCGTTTGTCTTTTGTTTTGTTTGGTTCTATTGGTTTGGTTTTCTTTTTTTGCAAAGACAGCAAAAGTTGACTAACTTCCCTTGTCTGGTTAAGTGCTACAGTACATTAATATTGTACAGTGGAGTAACAGAACAACATGGAGGAACTGAAGGAGCGAGGGAGAAAGAGAGAGACGAGACACAGGTAAGAACTCTTAAACATTCAATTTGTTTCTTATATTGTTATATTGTTCCTTAATATCTCAAGATTTATATAATATTTAAAGTACAAGTACTCAAAGTCATTGGGGGTTGGAAACTACCGGTAAGAGCACTAAAATATCCTAACCAAGTAGATACTGTCACTTAAACCAACAGTTACTGAGTTACATAATTTATGTCAACTGTGAAATGGCCACAATATCCTAACCATAACCATTTCAGTATGACCTAACCAATGCCAAGTTTGCCAACCAGATTGCTTCCCCAAAGTTTGTCAAAAAAACTGCTTTACCAAAAGTAAAAAGTATTACTTGAACAAATAAATGAAAAGGCTACTCTTTTACAGTAATGAGAGTAGCCTACTTATAATTAAATCATTTCTACCCAGATTATGTGTCTGTTATTGCTGGAAGTTGCAAATGCTCTCTATGGCACCAAAGGAGTATAAAGATAGGGAAAATGATGTTTACATCAAGGGTTGGCTCTCATTTTGTCAGTCTATTATAGAGAGGAGACAAAGGTTTAAGGTTACCTATTCCAATTAGCATTAATTTCGGCTGTTATAGCAGTTTCAGCACTCGTATTGAGACCTTCCTGTATGCGTAAGCAATAGCTTGATTGAATGCGAAAGCATTTTCTGATTGAATGAATGACCACACAACAATGGTTTTTCACCAACTAGACTTTATAAGCTGATGCTTTACCTGTGTAACTTTAGTAAAAGGCACAATCATCCTTGCCCTCGACCTCAGGCAACGACAAATGCAATAGCGACAACTTCTTGAGTAAGTATAATTCCTATAAGTATAAGGATAAGTAAGGCCCTTCTGGTCAGGCTGAAGGAAATACATCCTCTTCCTTTTGGGAAATGTAGACTGTCTGCTGTGGTGTAAAGAAACTATGTACATTTAACTTAAGTACAATATTGAGTTATTTGTACTTTACTTTGAGTATTTCCAATTTGCATACATTGTATACTTCTACTCCACTAATTTTTTTTGAAAACTTTAGTCATTTAGTTACTTTGTAGATTTTTATCATTATTACAAAACATACATTAACCATTCAGCCCTATATACATTTCAGCTATTTGAAAATAGCCAGTCTATAAGCTCACAATGCGCCACAATGCGACACATTGTGAGCTTGTAGATCTGCTATTTTCCAAAGATTTGTATCCATTTGAAAACGTTAATGGATTAATTTTAATTTAGGTACATTAAGTAGGCTACATTTTGATGCCAAAACCTTTGTACTTTTACTTTTAAGTAACATTTTGAATTCCGGACATTTTCAGAGTATTTGCAGTGTGATGCAGTATTGATACTTTTACTTAAAAGACAACTTTAGTTTTTTTCAACCAAGGTTCATGTTTTAGGTTGTTATTAGAGAAAGTAAAAGATGAGTGTTATTTTTTTTCATTTGCTGCTTTCTTTCGTTTTAGGGATTTTAGCTGTTTTTGACAGGGGTGGGGGCATTCGAGCATGGGGCTAAATATGTATTTCTTTACAACATTTTATAGCGATTTATTTTTTAATTATTTACTATAGTCCTAATAAACCCCAGGAAATTTCATCTGGCCGCAAAAGATCACGAGTTCTACTGAATGTGTCAAACTGCCACTCCTTTTGATGGTAAGGACGGGTTATGTTTGGGGCATATATCCCTCTGGTCAGGCTGAATGAAATACATCCTTCCTTTTGGGAAATGTAGACTGTCTGATATGTTTGATATTTATATTGTTGATGTTGATATCACAATTAAACCACTATAGCATCTATACACCAACACTATAGCATCCCAATTCTGGCTATTCAAAATAGGCAAACTTTCATCTAAAAAACTGAAGATCTACAAGCATATAGAGGTTAAGCGGTTAACAATTCAAAATAGCTAATCTACAAGTCATGCTGAACTTGTACATGGTCTATTTCTGTTATTTGTCCTACAAAGTGGTATATATGGTTGCTGGTTAAGAATGTCCTCCATCTGTTTTGTTTTTAATTTGTTTGTTATATCAGTTATCACACTGCTGCTCCTTTTATCACTCCCCGCCGCACCCAGGAGACATTTTTCATTTCACTGTTATTAATTCAGGGGAGGTCAGATGAGTGCAATTAAGCTCTGTTTTACAACCATGCCCTGATCGCAGGAACAACAATCATAGTGACAAAACGCAATGCGCACTTACAGTATGACATTAGAAAGGTCCATATCTACTGTAGGACAGTTTCTCATGTCAAGTGCAAATGGGGTTCAATGTGGTATTCACAAACTGTTTGTAGAAATCACATTAAAGTATGCAGTTTTAAAACAGTAAGTAAAATAGTAAAATAGTAAAATATATCGCTGTACATGTCGTTAGAGGAACATGGCCAAGTCACTCCCATAGGAACCCTAGAATCAAGCTTAGGTAAGCAACTAAGCATAATGATGATCACAGTTTTCCCAGAATGTTAAAGTGAAACTGAATATGGAAAATGTGGAATGCGGAACAAAGTACCAAAGTCTATGTCACCGTGACCAGACAGGAGGGAGTGTGTTATGCAATAACTAATGAAGATTCAGAAGGCTACCTCTGTCAAAAAGAGCAACTGTGTGGGTCAAAATTACATTTACAGAGGGGAAATGAACAGATACAGAGATACACAGATACGGAGATGGGCATATTGGATCAGTGGAGTGATGTAGCGGCCCAAACCTCTAGTAATGTAAAACCACAAATTGTGTACTCCGAAGTAGCCATGCAGCACACTATTGTACAACTGTACATCGAAGGACATCTATACTGTACAAGCTAAATTGTAAATGGTCTGCTGTTTCTATAAAAAAGAATAACAACAATAAGCGCTTAAAAGTATAGGCTAACTAATACTTAATTGCATGAACTGATGAATACATCAGTATTCTTGGTATGTCATAATAGGTGAACATTTGGCAAAAAAATCACAACATGTCAAAAACGGACAGAAATCCAAAAAATAAATAAATTGACATTTATCAACAAAACATAATTGCATGTTGAAAATGGTTTGGTTGAGAATGACATTATTCTCAAGAGTGTAGCAGCGCTACTCACGCAACAGCTAGGCTAACTCACACGGTCAGTCTGCCAAGCGTGCAAATGTATGCTTCTTTGAGCTACCATAGTTTACACAAGCCTCCCATCAACAGGGTAATTAAGTTATTACAGTAACTTAAGAATAAACAGGATAACAAATAAGCAACATAGATCTATCTGCGTGTGGGTGTGAAGTGTGGACTGCACAATTTAGGAGATGCACATTTCTAGTGGTTAATTGGAGTAGTCAGCTGTAGGGTGATACTTGATTGCTTTGTATTCATGGACATATCCTGATGTTTAGTGTTTGTGTTGCCTCATGTGTGTTTTGGGGGGGGGGGTATATGTGAATAACTGCTTTGTTGTAAAGAAAAATCAATAATATATGTTAAAAAAACAAAAACAAAAAAGAGATGCAAATTCCGCTGTGATGATATATAGTGAAATCGTCCAGTGGGGTGAAATCTGACTGCACTGTAACCTGGCTAGGGTTCAGGAGCTTGTAGAGTGCTAGCTTAATAACTGCAGGGCAGTATTATTGGATAGTTGCTATGGTAATATCAAAGTCAAACATGAAACATCACATTGGCAGACCAATAAGGAAGGGCATAGTCACCCAAACTACCACCAAGGGCGAATGTACGTCAATCACTGTAATTACTCTCTTGATAATTAGGGATGGGTGGGATAGATACTGTAGGTGTAGGAGGGAGGGGTTCGTGTTAGGGCTATGTTATCTACTTAAATCCTATACTCAGTTCTCAATAGCCCCGTCTGGAATCTCACCCTCCGCTGTAATCTCAGAGATGAGGTGGGGCGAGCACTCCAAAAGCAGTGGTGAAAACCTATTTCATAGTATCGTATCCAAAAAGTAATTTCAGAAGAGCTACAGATGATAAAAGTAGGTCCGGAAAGTACATTATTTTTAGAGCGGGGTGAAACAATCGCTTATGAAGTCAGCCAGTACCTAGGCACATGCACTGATCCGTGGCATGTGCCATTGAGCATGACACTGTGCATTGATTGATTGATTGATTGATTGATGTATTAACAGTTTGCAGAATTACAGTACATTTCAAGTACAACTCAATACAAAAACTGTTAACAGTGAGTGGACGACACCATAAAGCATTACACTTGTTTACAATAGGGCCCACCATTTTCAATTCATCAAAACATTTAGAGACGTACGAATATACACAACTATAGTCAAAAAGAAATCATCATAGGAGGTAAAAAGGGAAAAGAAACATATACAGTGAGGGGAAACAGGGGTGGGTGGGGGAAAACTGCAGACTCCTTCGGCCGGAGTGGAACACTACCACTTCTTGGGAAATGTGCATGCGTGAGTGCAAGTGGTGAAGTCTGAAGTCAAGTGGGGAAATCTTGTGTAAACTGACTGATAAAGCTCCTGAGGGTGTCCTGTTTTAGTACTCATTTGACGACGTCACAACTTTGCAGGGCATGTTCATGGCCAGGTTGCCAGGGTATATAAAATGCATCCCTAGTCAAGCAGCAGGTGTTGCTGATTGGCAGGGGCACACTGTTTTCAACTTAATGCAGTGTCAAAGCCCTACGCTTCAACACTTGATCCTCCCTGGCCGGATCAACAACCACGTAGTGTTCAACTTGCATAGGGCTTTGACACTACAGTACAGGGCCTTTCTCTGTCTTTCTACACCTACAGGGCAGAGAATACGGTTCAACATGCTCACACAAGGCTTGGGCTGTCTTGTTTTACTCACTGTTTGTTGATGTTGATCGATGACTCTTGAAGAATTGACCCGGTTGATTATGGCAGGACTTAAGAATTAAGAACAAGCTCCAGACAAACTATAAATGTTTAAAAACAAACAAGTGCAGGTTCCAAGGTCAAATAACCAAATCATTCAATCTGCACTGTGTGGGGTGCGTGCGTGTGCAGCAGCGCGCGCGCGCGCGTGTGCGTGTGCGTGTGCGTGTGTGTGTGTGTGTGTGTGCGCGACAGAGGGAGCAGTTGAACGAAAATCTGTTTCTCTTGCCACACAGCTGTGGCAGTGTGGCCTAATTAAAGGGAACTAGTATGGTGCCATTTTCCAAGGGGACCAGTGGGGGTGACATTTAGTCAAAAATCTTAAATAAAAATAAATGACTTCTACATGTGACTATATGGTCCACATTCAGACGCAAATGAAGACCTTTGCATGTGATATGTCATAATTATGATAAAATGTGCTGCCGTCCTTTCGGTTGGCTATTACATATTTTGTATTATTATTATAGGCATCTGTTTTTATGTGTGCGTGTTCTTTGAGTGACACACGTTACGTATAGGCCTACATCTCAAAGATCTCACATTCTGCTCCACGCCCTAGCCTAGCTGATAATACTGCAGTCACCATCCCATCATCTTGATGTCTCATAACATCATAACTATGTGCAGATGTTACTCTGCAATAAATCAGTGTAGGCCTATAATATAGGCCTACACCGATTTACACATATTATGTGTCTAAGACTGCTAACTAAACAACAGGCTAATGTGCATGCATTGTGCAATCTATTGATGTGTTGGTCATTGTTCTGATACGGTTCAAATAGCAATAGGGGTGTAACGATACAGACCATAAATCAGTATTGGCCCATATTTGCCTTGTTGACTGCCACAGTGGAAAATAAGATGAGATATCTTTATGTACAGCTGTAAGGCGAGAATTTGTGCTCATTCAAATAAAGTGTGATCATGAAGGCCTCATCAAATAAATAAACAACAAGCTAAAACATCGATATCTGCAAGACCGCATCGATACCATAACATTGTTATTTTAAACATATCTGGCATCTGCCCAGAATGTCACAGTTGTGTGTGTGTGTGTGTGTGTGTGTGTGTGTGTGTGTGTGTGTGTGTGTGTGTGTGTGTGTGTGTGTCTATACCTATCAGAGATACATGGGACCCGTTCCAGTTGAACCCCATAGGAGCTGAGAAAGAGCAGAAGAGAAGGTGTTTCCAACTGGCCCAGTATCTGGTAGCTGCAATAGTTGGGTTGGCTGTCTGGACCAGTGCAGTTGTAGCTAAGGTAAAAATTACTAATGTACTACTACTCATTATGTATAATGTTCAGTATGTATGCATCTGTCTGTCTAGATATGTCCCTATACATCCTTCTCACTTCAAAGTTCAAAGTTGTTACAGTGAGGGTAGTATCAACTTGATTACTGTATCATAATAACATCATAACTGTGCAGATGTTGCCCTGTAATAAATTATATCATCTAGTGTTCATGATGAGCCATAATCTTTCGAAGCAGAAAGTTAAGTTAAGTTAGCTAAAACATTTTTTTTGTCAAACAGTCCATGTCTAATTATCTTTGCTAGGCCCAGACGTTGTTGTGTCCGTGTTCTGCCCTGTAGGCCAGAGCTGAAACCCTGCCCCAAATGGCATCACATCGGCCTGTTATAGCGCCACCAGGAGGCCGATTTTAGAAAAAACACATTTGATATTACTCCTACAGATTTTGTCGAAACGTCACGCAAATCAGTACACGTCTCTATGGTCATGTGATCAAGACGGATCAGATTTTTCATATTCCATCCTGATTGGCTACGATTGACTTTTACTACCAGTGGCCCGGTAGTAAACCTGTAGTAAACAGTGACCTGTTCGCAGAGGAGCACATTTTCCTAGTTGTGTTTATGAAAGTCATGTAAGCAACCATATCTCTCACTAATATGCTGACCTTCCCTTTGGCAACATGCACTCTGTATTATTGTTAGTTATGGTAGGGCAGCGTCATTTTATCACTTCGTACCAACCCTTTCTCTATCCAGCTGTTTCTGTGTCTGTTGTACTCGGTCTCAGTTTCTGAGAAGGGGAAAGACAGAGAGTGAGAGAAAATAAAACCGGAAGAGGGAGAGATAAAGCAACATAAAACACCACAAAGAGGGAATGCTTTTCAGAGAGACGAGAGTTCGTCAGAGATACTCGGATTGTTGTAGTTTTGTAGATGCGTCTGTCAGTTTTCTTCCCTGTCTGTGTCCAATCAAAGCTGATTTGTTGTCCAACTTCCTTGTTAGAATGAGTGGATATCATCATTACAACAATGATGACAAAGCATTCAATACTCCAAGATTATAACCGGTTCAGAAACACATTAAGTCACGGCACAATGCCTTCCTATTTCCCATAGCAGACGTGTCAGACTCAATTACTTTGTTTTACATTCCAAAACATTATTGAACAACATGACCAAAGAGTTTCAGCCCATGGGATGTAAAAAGGACCTTATTGGTTAACTAAAACATGCTTAATGTTCTAAATGTCTTTCCAATCAGGGCTCACTATTGGTGCTGTCTACACTGTCCAGTGACTATTCCATGCGCTCCTCAAAAGATAAACAGTTCTACATGCTGATGCTGGTGTTTTGCCTCGTCTGCCCCAACTTCCTGGTGTTCCTCAAGTCACTGTGGAGGTGTGCCTTCAAGAGTTTTGTACAGCCCAACATTAAAACCCTGGGAAGTGTAAGTGTTCGCCACATACTGTACAGCTTGTTTAGCTCCAAAACTAAACAGATAACTTACTATACTTTTTAACAATAATATACATTATCTTCCAGATTTGTGCAATTGAGTGCCTGGTCTCTCTGGGAACCTCCATCCTGGTTCTCATCGTTATGCCTCAGTTTGATGTGTTGACTAATCTCTTCATCACCGGGGGAGTCTGCATCATGTCTTCTGTACTACAAATAGTATTCAGACTCCAGAGAGAAACGTGGAAAATAGTGTTTCCCGTATGCTCGCTCGTCCTCGTACTAATTGGTAACGTTTACCTGCTGGTATACTTGTTGTTGTAGGCGATGTGTTGGCTGTAAGACGAGTAGTTTGATAATGTGCTTGTCTAAAGATTCTCAAAGCTTTACTAATGATGAATTCATGATAATGATGATGATAATTAAGTATTTACTAATGCTTAGTAGTGTATAGTTATTATGAAGTGCTACGCTAACGGTATTGTGCAAACTAACTAACTAACTAACTAACTAACTAACTAACTAACTAACTAACTAACTAACTAACTAACCAACCAACCAACCAACCAATCATCCAACCAGGTTACTGCCTCCTTGCAGTGGACTACTATGTCCGTGTGGACTCCTTTGTGGACAATCAGAAGACTGACTGTTTCATTTACGTTGGAGTTGGAATTTTCGCCTCAATCCTCGTTTCGCTCTGCTGGTGGGAAAACCCAGTGCAAGCCGCCAACAGCATGCAGGTATAGGGCATGTCAACACGCCCGGACAAATGCACCCAAATTAATTCTGCACAATTCATTTGGGAACTTTTAGAATGTTATTTTTGACATGAGCTCATTGAACATGGGGAACAGAGGTTTGTTTGGGCCATTGTGTTGCTAGAAAAAGAGGGGTGAGTGGAAAATGTTAAAGCGTTTCTATACCGATATGGTTCCAACTTCCACGTATTAGTTTTGAGTTCTGCAGCAGAGTAAATAAACGTCATAAAAAAAGACCTCCGACTAAAGTTAATTGTTTCTTTGCAGGCTGTGTCATTTTATGGACGAAACCTTGCTGTAATTTTCCATCTTCCATTAAATTATTTATGAAAATGAACAAGCTGCCACATTGCCAAGGAATACTTTGGTAAAGTAAACTATCAACCTTAAACTCACAGACGCCTGCAGAAAGTTCAAATTGTGAAGACACAATTCTCTCTCTCTCTCTCTCTCTCTCTCTCTCTCTCTCTCTCTCTCTCTCTCTCTCTCTCTGCAGGAGGTTTTGTCAGAGTTAGATGGATTCAGGGACTTTGTGTTTGTCATCAGTAGCATTTTACGGATACTGGTGATCGGTAAGCATGTCCCTTTGCCGTATCCATTATACTAGGGCTTCAGTGGGTACAGTACAGTACTTTTGGACCAGGAAAAAAAAAGCAAGAAAAGAAACGATACAGTATGTCCAATTCTTGGGGGCACAGTGGCACAGTCGGTAGTGCTGTTGCCTCACAGCTAGAAGGTCCTGGGTTCCATTCCCGCTGGGGACGCTGTGGGTACTGGCGGCGTGTTCTCTCCTCCATCAGTGCCCATACCCGAGGTGGGGTTGGCGAAAGGGCCTTTCTGTGTGGAGTTTGCATGTTCTCCCCGTGTCCCCTAGGGTAGGTACCCTCACAAAAAATCCTGCAGTAATCCTGGTCTCTAAACTGCCTCGCCCTGGCCAGCCTGATGAAGGGGAAAGGAACTGGTTGGAATAACGTGTTCCTTCCACGTGTTACGTCCAACCAGGGAAACTCCCCCCCTGTCAGGTGTAAAGGAGCAACTTGGACACTCAGGGGAGTAAGCATGAGTTCAAGTCCGTTGCTCTCCCCAGGTTGGCAGAGGGTGTGTAGAGCCCAGGATCACATTAGATAATTGACACAGGGGTGAAAAATGGGTTACAAAATCGTGAGGAAAAACAAATACACGATTGATTCACGATTGATTCATCAAACATATAGATTACTAATGACCAAATGAAACAGATGAGGCATGTCATGATCATATCTATGGTGTGTATACATGACATACACTATACACTATTTTATATATAATGTATTATACCATTCATAATAATATTGCAATAATAATTCACCTGCTGTGAATATCTGTTGCCACAAATGGTGAATGGAATTGTATCTATAAGAAATTAAATAATATACTGTAACCCTTGCCTTGTAATTGTGTCAAGTATAAACAATACTTTGCATGTTTTTCCTCTGCCCTGCCCCTACTAGTCTAATAAGTCCAGTCCTCAGTTAGGTATGGTTTTATACTGTCATTCAAGTCTATTCTATGAATCATTATACTGCGTGTATGTACATGTATGCGTGTACTTGTTTGTATTAATAGGAGCAGTGTACCTGCTCTATCACGCTGTGATCCAGAACTCTATCGTCTGGAATGACTTCAAGCGTGCGGGTGAAGATGGGGAACTGCTGGAGATAGGACTGGGACTGTTCTTCTTACAGGTGGGTGGCTGAGTACAGGCAGGCAGGCAGACAGGCAGGTAGGCAGGCAGGCAGGCAGGCAGGCAGACAGGCAGGCAGGCAGGCAGGCAGGCAGACAGACAGACGGACGTTGCCATTACAAGTGGTGCTTTGGTTGAGTTTATTTTTCATCATGTTTTAGCTTTTTCAGAGTATTTTATGGGTGTGGGATATATAGGAGGCGAAGGGTGATGTATAACCTAATTGTATTATTAGATTAACTTATATATAACTGTATTATAGATTGGTATCTATTTAATCTACAGGTCTGTGTGGGTCTACTGTACTGTTTGAAATCTGGTTGAGTTGCTGGCTGGGTACACACCTGAATGTTTATGTTCTGTTTTAGTTTTTTGTTACTGTGTCTGATAATCCCATGTGGGTTGGGTCAAGAAATTGTCCGGGCACGGACGAACAGGCAGGCAGGCAGGCAGTCAGTCAGTCAGTCAGTCAGTCAGTCAGTCAGTCAGTCAGTCAGTCTGGCTGGCTGGCTGCCTGACTGACTGACTGACTGACTGATTCCTTTTCTTTCATCTCAGGCATTCTGCTCAGCAGCATGCCATTGGTTTGGAGTGGTGGCATGTAAGATCCATTCAGTCAGGATGAGTTTTGCTCTTCCGTTAACCAGCACTGGACCTACGGTGCTGCTAGTGGGGCTTATTCTCTTCCTGACCCAAGCAAAAGAACTGAACGGACACAAGTACACAAGCATCATGGGTGAGTTTATACGGTATATGATCTATCTTTGAGCTGCATTGCATGTCATGAAAAGTGCTATAGAAATAAAGGTTAGTATAAAAATAAAGTTTATTATAATTCTTATAGTTATTATTGTTATTATCCATTTACAGAGTTTTGTGACAGCCTGGTCTTTATCAGTCATAAGAACACCACTCCAGTGGTCGTGTTAGAGATCACCAGGAGCATCTGTCGAACTTCTCTAAACAGGTCTGTGTGCGTGCGTGCTCGTGTGTGCGTGCATGCATGCATGCGTGAGTACGTGGGTGCTTGCATGCATGCATGTGAAATAATCCATGGTGGTATAGAGCATACATGTTGGTGTGTGTGTGCATGGGCCAGTGCGTTGTTTGGTGTTTGTTTCACAAATCAAATGGATTAATGTATTGATAAATGCATTCGATACAGCTCCTATCTACAATGGCCTTTTTCCATGTTGGCCCTGGAGGGAGCGTGTATGTGGTTGGGCTTCGTCACATGTACCTACTACGTCTGGAAGATCAAGGTATACAAACATGCACACGCACACACGCAACTCTATCGACATTATGGAAGATTGTACAGCTATGCTGGGTCACAGATCACCAACCCATATATGAATCCAAGGAAGCATTTTTCCTATAGGTTATATCGATTTCGATAAGACATGTGAGATCTGGTTACTATTAGACACACAGGATTACGAGTATGTGTCTGCACATCTCTTCAGGTCCAACGTATAGAGAGAACCTCTCAGCTGTTTGTTCGTCGCCTCTACGAGTCATCGTTCATCGACCTGTCCCTGCTTCTCAACACGAAGATGAAAGTGGCCCGTGCCCGTAACCAGGAGAGGTGTGAGGCTTCATTATTAGTACATTTCACAAAACATTGTCACATTGATCAAATATTTCACTAGAATGCAAGTAGACTGAATGTAGAATGACTGTCCTCTCTGTCATATACGGTAACAATTACGCCTGCACAATTGTACCTGCACAGCAGAGCTGGTATTGTGGTAAATGATCGGGCACGAAGCAGAGAGTAGACTTTGTATCACCAACCTTTTCATCTTTAATAAACGCATGTTCATATTGTTTAAAGAGGACTCTGTCCATCTTTTACACTCTCCTCCCCTCTCCAGCCATGACGACATAGAGAACTGTGTCATCTATCTATGTGCCACAATGTGGCATGAGACCTACGACGAGATGCTGAAGATCCTCACGTCCATGTTCAGGTTGGCACTAGTACCATAATGTCAACTACATGTCTGTTCACTAGTACCATAATGACAACTACATGTCTGTTCACTAGTACCATAATGACAACTACATGTCTGTTCACTAGTACCATAATGACAACCACATGTCTGTTCACTAGTACCATAATGACAACTACATGTCTGTTCACTAGTACCATAATGACAACCACATGTCTGTTCACTAGTACCATAATGACAACTACATGTCTGTTCACTAGTACCATAATGACAACTACATGTCTGTTCACTAGTACCATAATGACTACATGTCTGTTCACTAGTACCATAATAACAACTACATGTCTGTTCACTAGTACCATAATGACAACTACATGTCTGTTCACTAGTACCATAATGACTACATGTCTGTTCACTAGTACCATAATAACAACTACATGTCTGTTCACTAGTACCATAATGACAACTACATGTCTGTTCACTAGTACCATAATGACTACATGTCTGTTCACTAGTACCATAATAACAACTACATGTCTGTTCACTAGTACCATAATGACAACTACATGTCTGTTCACTAGTACCATAATGACTACATGTCTGTTCACTAGTACCATAATAACAACTACATGTCTGTTCACTAGTACCATAATGACAACTACATGTCTGTTCACTAGTACCATAATGACAACTACATGTCTGTTCACTAGTACCATAATGACAACCACATGTCTGTTCACTAGTACCATAATGACAACTACATGTCTGTTCACTAGTACCATAATGACTACATGTCTGTTCACTAGTACCATAATAACAACTACATGTCTGTTCACTAGTACCATAATGACAACTACATGTCTGTTCACTACACCGGCGGTTTTCAACCTTTTTCATATCAAGGCCCATTATTCATTCGGCTGCTGCATTTGATTCACGGACCACCATTTGATGAGGTATACAAGACCCAAAACTAAAGAATATGTTGTTATCGTTAAGATAAGATTGTGTCCACAATCCCATGCTGTATTGATGTTACCAGTGACATAGGAGAGATAACAGGCAAACGTTGATCGATAAAAGCTATTATTTTATATTCTATTTTTAAATGTAACTCTTGAGATCATAAAATTAAACCAAATGGACGCGTATTTTGCACTCTCAAGAGTTAAAAATCTAATGTAATAAGGATCCATTTGGTTACCAACTCTCCATCATTTAGCTGGGGACCACAAGGACCACTGGTTGAAAACCACTGTGATGAACTGACATCGCAGCAGAACAAACATGAGACATGTCTAATAATGACCACAGGCTTCCTCCACTTTTCTTATATATTATTCAAAATAGGAAAATGTCCTCCTTGTCTCAGGCTGGACCGGTACCGAGGTGATCCCAAGGAGGAGCACAAAGACTGCTTTGACTTTGAGTGTCACATTTACGTGGACGATTCCTTCATGAAGGAAAAGCATTCTGGGAAAAGGCTGGTGAACGAATACGTCAATGACTTGATCAATGTCACTATCGAGGTTTACAGGTGAGATTGTATGCCTGTGTGTGTGTGTGTGTGATTCATGAATATGTACAGTATATAGACAATATTTTAGGCCAATAAAAAAGACTATATACCAAATGTCCCACTTTAAACAAAAGAAGCCTGTCGGCTGCCGGACTATATCTATCTATTCATAAATCCATTGATCCCATCCATCCATCCATCCAGAGTTTTTACCAATAAAGAACCAGATGACGTGTCGATCATCGAGACGCCGTACGGAGGCAGGCTGATGTGCATCATGCCAGAGGGAAACATGCTGTACATCCACCTCAAAGACAAAGCCCTCATCAGGAACAAAAAGCGCTGGTCCCAGGTATACAGTATGGGTGGGCGGCATCCTTGTGAAGTGGGATACAGCTGTTCAGCAGCTATATATACACAGTCACGTCAATCTGTGTTCATTTATCCTATTGAAATGACGATTGAATGAAAAAAGGAGCAAAACTGCGATGGTTACAAAGCAAGGGGCATGCCGCACATTAATTCACCCTTAAGTGAATTGTTATAATCTGATGATCAATATAAATACTCCTGTATAACTAATACTGTATAAATAATCCTATATGTTATGTGTGTGCATTCAGATTATGTACCTGTATTATCTACTGGGCTACAAGGGCTATATTGTCAAGAACCCCCAGAAAATCCAAGTAAGGTCATCATTGTGTGCGTGTTAGTGAGTATGTGAGTGTGTGAGTGTGTGTGCGTGTGTGTGTGTGCGCGCGTGCGTGAGTGCGTGCTGTAACAGTCAGTTGACTTGTGTAATGCCAGTGTGCGCACATGTATGTGTGTGGGCGGCTGCGTGCACGTGTGTGCATTTGCTTGCTTGTACAGGTTGAGTAGTTCTATATTCTAAGCACGAAAAAACAATATTGTACCACATCCCTATTTTTAAGTTATTTCTTCTTACCTGTGCCTTTGTTGTACATGTACAACATACTGCACATACCTGTGCAGTATTTACCATTGTGTGTTTAAACTTCATAAAAAACCGAATGTGTTGTATGTATACGTTGTGTGTGCACATGCAGCGCCAGAATAATCCATGCAGAGCCAGTTTGATCTCCCTGGATGGAGAGAGTTTCCTGTTGCCTCAGTACGACAACGACACCAAGAGGAAATACATCTCAGACGAGAACACATACATCATGGCGTTGGATGGAGACACCGACTTCCAGCCCAAAGCACTGATCCTGCTAGTAGACAGGTTAGTTAGACAACTCATTATTTAACTAACTAACTAAAATGTGGTTTTCAACCATTTTCATATCAAGGCCCATTATTTATTCTGCATTTGATGACATTTAGCATACCCAAAACTAAAGAATATGTACCATGCTGTATTGATGTTGTATACCATATGAGATATAACAGGCAAGCATTGATTAAAATAACAATTATTCTACATTCTCTTAATTGTGTAGACTTCTTGTAAATGAGTATTTGAATGCAGATGTTAACAATAATTTAACTCTTGAAAGCGTAAAATTAAACCAAATGGACCGTGAGGGTCCATATGGTTTCATTTTACACTCTCGATAAGGACAAGATCGATGAGGGCCCATTTGGTTACCAACTTTGGTTACCAAATTTAGCTGGGGACCACCTGGAATCCCATCAAGGACAACTGGTGGTCTCCGGAACTAACTAACTAGGAGTGACTAACTGAACTGATCTGCGCAGCCCCACAAGATGTAATGAATTATTTTACTGATTGACTGATGTGCTAATTACTACAACACTTTTGAGAGACACTCTCTATAGGTTTGACCTTGTTGATAGGTAGGTTGTCCAGTTCATTTTGTTCTCAGAAAGTGAACCAGCTCATCATTTTATTCCAATTATTTTGTTTCTTAGAGCAGTGATTAGCAACACTAGGGACGCTAGTTGATATTGCTTGTTTTCTATCCTGCCCCCGGCACTCTATTTTTTATAAAGGAATGAACTTGGTTTGTTTGTTTTCAGTTTTCAGTTTCTGCAGGAACTGTTTTTGATTGACAGGTTGAGGATGTATGAGAACGTCGGAGCAGCCTGTGGTAGAATACACCCGACTGGCATGGGTGAGTACAAATGTCCTGTAACAGAACAATCTACCGATGGGTGAGTACAAATGTCCTGTAACAGAACAATCTACCGATGGGTTAGTACAAATGTCCTGTAACAGAACAATCTACCGATGGGTTAGTACAAATGTCCTGTAACAGAACAATCTACCGATGGGTGAGTACAAATGTCCTGTAACAGAACAATCTACAGATGGGTGAGTACAAATGTCCTGTAACAGAACAATCTACCGATGGGTGAGTACAAATGTCCTGTAACAGAACAATCTACAGATGGGTGAGTACAAATGTCCTGTAACAGAACAATCTACCGATGGGTGAGTACAAATGTCCTGTAACAGAACAATCTACCGATGGGTGAGTACAAATGTCCTGTAACAGAACAATCTACCGATGGGTGAGTACAAATGTCCTGTAACAGAACAATCTACCGATGGGTGAGTACAAATGTCCTGTAACAGAACAATCTACCGATGGGTGAGTACAAATGTCCTGTAACAGAACAATCTACCGATGGGTGAGTACAAATGTCCTGTAACAGAACAATCTACCGATGGGTGAGTACAAATGTCCCGGGCTCCCCCAGAGTTAGTGTAGAGGAACTACTGTACCTTCTATCATCAGCGTCACAAAGGCGATTTGTACTCACCCATCGGTAGATTGTCCTTGAGCAAGACACTGAACCCCTAATTGCTCCCAATGTGCAGTTTGGTGCCTTGCATGGTTTCCACCACCATCGGTGTGTGAATGAATGGGTGAATGTAATGCATAATCTATGTAATGCGCCTTGGATAAAGGCGCTATATAAATGCACCATTTACATTTATTTAAGTACAACTTGAGTAATTCCAATTTCCAATAGCCTACTTTTACTACACTCCAGATTTTACTCCACGAGATTTCTTTGAAAACTTTGAGTTACTAGTTACTTTGCAGATTTTGATTATTATTACTAAACATAGATTAACCACTTCAGCCCATACTGTACATTTTGCATCGTAGATAGTATATTTTCCAAATATTGCTATACATTTGAAAACTTGAAATGACATTCTGCATAACGAGTACTTTTGGTACACTTTATGTACTTTTACTACAAGCTCATTTTGATGCCAATACTTTAGTACTTTTACTCAAGTATATTTTGAATTCCAGACTTTCACTTGTAACAGAGTATTTCTATATTGTTATATTGATGCTTTTTACTTACGTACGGCAAGTAAAAAGAAATGTGAGCATATACTTCCACCCCTGGTTCCTGCCCAGGTCCCATGGTGTGGTACCAGAAGTTTGAGTATGCAGTGGGCCACTGGCTCCAGAAGACATCGGAGCACGTGTTTGGCTCGGTGCTGTGCAGTCCAGGGTGCTTCAGCTTGTTCCGAGGGTCGGCCTTGATGGACGACAACGTGATGAAGAGGTACACCACGACCGCAACCAGGGCCTCCGAATACGTCCAGTATGACCAAGGTTGGTGTAATGCACGCTGATGTGAATGAACACTCAAACAAAACCAATAACACGCACGCACGCACTCACGCACTGATATCTCTGTGATATCGCTGTGTCACTCTCTCTCTCTCTATAGGGGAAGACCGCTGGCTGTGTACGCTGTTACTCATGCAAGGGTGGCGTGTGGAGTACAACGCTGCATCAGACGCATACACCAACTCTCCGCAGGAGTTCAAAGAGTTTTACAACCAGAGAAGGCGCTGGGGTCCTTCTACGCTGGCTAACACACTGGATCTGCTGGCTAGGTCAATATGATGGCTTCATTCTTTTTGTTATTATTGGGATTTGGGACACACAATAACGAAAATAATGTAGGGTGTCCGACCGACCTATAGTTCAAACTTATGGGTGTCACTGAATCTGTGTGATTCAGAGGACCCATTGGCTTCAAAGGATTACTCAGGGACACTAGGACAGAATCGACACAGACATTATACGGTCGCTGTTAGTTATTATACATTATCATTAAGGTTGTGATTTGTATTCCAGTGGTGCGGAGACCGTGAAGAGGAACACCTCCATCTCCAGGCTGTACATCTTCTACCAGATGTTCACTGTGGGTTCCTCCATCCTGGGACCAGCCTCTGTGACGCTGATGATAGCAGGTACAGTAGTTATCCTCCATCCTGGGACCAGCCTCTGTGACGCTGATGATAGCAGGTACAGTAGTTATCCTCCATCCTGGGACCCGCCTCTGTGACGCTGATGATAGCAGGTACAGTAGTTATCCTCCATCCTGGGACCAGCCTCTGTGACGCTGATGATAGCAGGTATACAGTACGGTATAGCTTCAGTTCTCTGCTATGAAACGTCTGCCATATTCATTCACAGTGGTCATCGTCTGCCTCTGTGTCCCTAAATATTAAGTGTTGTGCTCTCTTTGTTATCGTCGGCATGCCAATTAGGTCTCACGCTATAGCTAATTAGGTCTACAAGGAGTCTATCTTAGCCTAGCTGACACTCAGCCTGAATTTTAATTTCGTTTCACTTTTTTTTAATGGCCGTGGCTATTGATTCAGGGGCTGGAGCCAGCTGGTCTATCTCTATGTTCTTACCAAACGTTTTTCCTAATTTGGTGTCACTTGGTGTTCACAATGTAAAGGCTTGTTAAAAATCACCCGTGGCTTCCTGTGAGGTTAGGGTTTGGGGGAGGGTGTCTGACTCATGATGCTGTGTCCGACTGTTGCTAAGTCTAACTAAACACATGCTCTCAGGTGCATTCCAGTTTGTATTTAAGATGGCTGGCACTCTCTCCATCCTCGTCTCATGCATTCCTCCGGTGTTCTACATCATCATCTGCTTTGTGACCAAGGCCAACACCCAGATCACCATCGCTGCCATTATGAGTGTTCTCTATGCGTTCCTCATGACTGCGTCATTCTTCTCAATCATCGGTGGGTAAACAAGACATTCCGTTCTTAGTTTTTTTTTCCTTTTTCTTAATAATCACCACCAGGCAGCATCTCCTCCCTCCAACCATTGTTGGCATGGTACATAGTAAATCATTTATTGAATGTTAATGTTTTTTTGGCTGGCAGGCAGGCCGTGATACAGTCTAAACATTGTTATTCAATGTGTATATCTAGTGTAGTGTGTTGTATAATCCAGGACCATGCCTCTCCATCAATTACATCCCACCGCACTGGGGTTAGAAATGATGTCAAGACATACTTGAATAATATGGAGTGTATGGGTTGGTTCTAAAAAACAAACAAACAAACAAACAAAAATAGCCAACATACCGTAGGTGACTGCCAGCTTTTTCACCATTTTCTTCTTCTTTTTTATAGGACTTAAGTGGTTAACAGTAAAACATTCAGTGTATCAGATACATAAATTCCAATTACACCTGATAACAGAGACTAAAAGCTTTTAGTTTTTATATATATCTTTTTGACCTTCCAGGTGACATGGTGATGCAGGGCACCTTCCTCACCCCCACCGGAGTCTTCTTGGTTTCCATGACCATCATGTACTTGGTGACAGCAATTCTGCATCCTGAAGAGTTTGGTATGGTTGGTGATATGATGTATAATTTATGACATAAATATGCTATATGTACATAATCTATTATATACTAAATTATGAAATATGAATCACTTGAATCGTAGCATCCCAATAGAGGGTATGCGCGTGACATCATCGTACCTGGAAGTTATGCGGGAACGCCCACTGAGTGGCAAAAAACTACTTTCTGGCCTTGACAGCCCATTCATCCAAACAGAAAAGTCCTGACTCCTGTCTGATTGCATTAAACAATGTTAAACTCACCAACATTGCAGCTGTACGAAAAGCTTGAATTATCCTCTTCCTATGTGAAAAGTTTTTGTTTCATAAAAATCCACCATAGAAACGTTATGAGCTACATTCTGTCAAGAAATATAGAATATAGAATATTCAATAGCCAATCAATCTACAAGCTCATACCGCATCGCATTGCAACGGGTTGTGAGCTAGTAGAGCAGCTGTTTTGGGACAAATATATTGAGTGTGTGAGTGCATGGGAAATTGTTAGGGTGTCTAGTACAGAGCCCTTGGAATCACAGTCAACTAAGTATAGATTTGTGATTTAAATATGATCTATGTTGACAAATTAAATACACAAATTATTGTTTTGTTTTGTACTGTACTCTTAGTTGGCATGTATTCTTTTTAGGTAGTTACAGGGTATTATTTTGTACTGTGCATGCCCGTTGGGTGTATGTATTTACGTAACGTATACTACCACTGGCTGCTCCTACATTATCGTACATCCTCAAGACCTCAACCGGTCATTAAAAAAGAGACACACTGAACTACTAACTTAACTTAACAGACATTAAACCAACACACGATGCAATATCTTCCTAGATATGGACGATCATCATGTATGTAAGGTATGAGTTGGTGTCATTAAGTATTAAATATCATGCTATGCTGTCCCACAGGAATCATCATATACTGTATACGGGCTGATGCAATACATACTGTATGTATTATTCCACAGGAATGATCATCTACGGGCTGATGTACTTCATATGTATTCCCAGTGGGTACCTGCTGCTGACTATCTACTCTCTGGTCAACATGCACGTGGTGTCATGGGGCACGAGGGAGTCCAAGTAAAACACTGTTATTATATCACTATTACAATGTATGCTTTTAAATGCCTGTTTGTAGTCAAAACAAGAGAGATGTGTTTGGGTGAGCGGTGAGTCGCTTACCACCGCGGCTCAGTGAGGTCATGTTGTAGTTTCCGGTGGTCACCTTATCACCTAAAACTGGAATAGGCCTACCAGTAAAGGCTCATACATAGTCTGGATTTACTGTGGTGGGGTGACCACCGAACTACAACATGACGTCACGAGCCGCGGTGAAGAGCAAACCACCGCCACCGTTCCAGCCCTTCTCTCTGTTTTTACTCACCACCGCTCAACGTTATTTCAGCTCCGGTGGTCAGCTCACCACCGAAAATCCAGACTATGAATAGGCCTTTAGACGCCCTGGGGGCGAGAAGCCACCTCGCCCTAAAGGGCCCCACCTGGGTGACGGCAGACTGCTGGGGGGGTCAGATCAACATATGGAATTAATTCTGTACTGGCCTTATATGTCTGTCTGTCTGTCTGTCTGTCTGTCTGTCTTGTCTGTCTATCTACATTATGTTGCTTAGACATACCAACAGTCCTACTGTCATTAAGGTCCTTTCAAACGGGCAGCGATTAACACGCCTAGTAATTCATGTTCAATGAGACCTGCGTTTCTCTGTCACAGAGCTGAGGTGGAAAACAAGAAGACCCAGAATGTTCTGTGTGACAAACAATGTAAACTCTGCTGCTGGGACATGAAGATAGAGGTGCACACACACACACACACACACACACACACACACACACACACACACACACACACACACACACACACACACACACACACACACACACACACACACACACACACACACACACACACACACACACACACACACACACACACACACACACACACACACACACACTACAGTATTTTTCTGTATAATATTCCATACATTCATATTATTTTATTCCTCTATAGGTAACCCAGGAAACTGAGAATCTGATGATTCAGCAGATCACTGCAGCAACAATTGGCCAGCATGCACAGCAGGTACCGCCCCTTCCTGTCCAGGTACCGCCCCTTCCTGTCACTAGCCATGAAGTAGTTCAACAAAAACACACAGAGCCTCCTGCCAGACCAGATGCAGCAAAGGAAGAGACTAACATTCATGAGACAGATACAAAGAAAGGGAAAGATCAGAGCTCATCTTCTAGTAGCAGGTAATCAATGAATGAATGAATTAATTAATGAATGAATGAATGAATGAATCAATCAATCAATCAATCAATCAACCAACCAATCAAGCAATCAGTCAGCTAATCTGAACCACATCACATGAATCTTAGATCCCTATTCTGCATGGTGAACAATCCGCAGAAATAGCAGATCCACAAGTGCACAATACATCGCAACGCAGTGTGTTGTGAGGCTGTATTTTCATCAAAAAGATACATGTACACTACAGGGGGAAAATGCACAGGCCTAGTATATAGTACAGGGGGAACAAAGTATAAAGGGTCAAGTTGATTGTATTTTTGATGCTCCTTTACTGAAAATTTAAATTCATTATTCCTCATTCAATGACTTGGGACTTTCATTCAGTCAAAACATTATTCAGTTCATCTGGATGTCTCTAATTTGGGTAATAGTGTGCAACTGGCGGCCCGGGGGCCACATGCGGCCCCACCATCACTTAATGCGGCCCACAGGTTAATATCCGAACATTGATATATTATTGATTTCAGCTAATTACAATAGTAGTAAAATGTTATTGTCATTTTTTTTAGGTCAAATATATTTGTATTTAGTTCATAAAGTTAACATAACTACAACTAAATGCATTTGAAATTAAATAAAATTTTAACTTTTCAAGTTTCCAATTAAAAAATAGCAAAAAACATGCAGGATTTCAATTCAAATATAGCAAAAATAGCTGATCTACTAGCTCAAAACACGTTGCATTGCGGCCCTCTAGAGTGATTGTGGAAATATAGTGACCCTCTCCATTGTCAAAATTGCCCACCCCTGTGTTCAGAATGTTCTTTGTGTCAAAAATCAGGAGGACTGCAAATTGTCCACATTTCTGCCAGTTTCGTCTTCATTTTCAACATCACCCTATAGAACCACCGTTCCCTTGTATCACATCGTGTTGCCTATTGTATTCTTATTTTCCCTAGAATTAACAAGCCACCTTTTTGCTTTTGAAATCCACTTTTAATCCGGATTAAGATGTGTAATTGATTGATCGATCTGTGTGTGTGTGTGTGTGTGTGTGTGTGTGTGTGTGTGTGTGTGTGTGTGTGTGTGTGTGTGTGTGTGTGTGTGTGTGTGTGTGTGTGTGTGTGTGTGTGTGTGTGTGTGTGTGTGTGTGTGTGTGTGTGTGTCTGCTGTGGTCCAGTGAAAGCGGTGACAGTCTTAGAAAAGAGAAGCTGTCCCAGACTACATCTGAGGACTATGATTACTATGATGACGACGACGAAGACACTAATGATGATGATGATCATTACATTGACTACCTGGAGGAGACTGAGGTGGTTCCTGCCAGTGGTGAGAGACATGTTGAACACAGCCAATAAAATGTGAAACTTCATGGCTAATATCTTTCTGAATGATGATGATTTGTGTGTGTGTGTGTGTGTGTGTGTGTGTGTGTGTGTGTGTGTGTGTGTGTGTGTGTGTGTGTGTGTGTGTGCTTTGTGCATGCGTGCGTGTGTGCACTCGGTAGACTGGGTTCAGCCAGTGAAAGAAGAGTTTTTGAAGAAGCTGACTTATGCCAACCTGAAGAGAAACTTACAAGAACACATCAGGTAAATTAGATCATCATCTCTCATTTTTTTTGGCGTAAATTGCGGGATTTTGGCAGAAGTACCACTCAAGGAAATGACGTTGACGCTTTACAAATCACTTTACATTCTCCGTGAATGAAATAAGTGTTGTGATTGGTCGGAAACATATCGTATCCGGGGGAAATGCATCTGATGGATGTTTCCTGACCGAGTCGGACCGACACTTCTGCCGATAGCTTCCCTGCCTTAGGTTGTGACCAGGCTTTTCTCTTCGCAGATGAGTAAGGCTGGGACTGAGGCTAATTGCCTAAAGGCTCATTTACACTTAGATAATACCGGTATGTTAAGGACTTTTTTTCTTTTTTTTTTAAGATATTTTTTGCGGCTTACGCCTTTTTATTGATTTTTGAAGGGACAGACAGTAGGCTGACAGGAAACGGGAGAGAGATGGGGGGATGACATGCAGTAAAGGCCGTGTCGGGTCCGGGAGTCGAACCCGCGGCACACTGCGACTGGATCACCAGTCCGGTGCCCAGACCGTTACGCTACGGCCTGGGCCTATGTTAAGGACTTTAACTGACTATTCATTTAAAGATATTTGTTATGGCTTTTTTTGGCCTTTATTTGATAGGGTACACATGTGACAGGAAAGTGGGAGAGAGATGGGGGGAAGACATGTGGCAAAGGCAGACGGGCACGCCTTCAGGCTGGATTACCAGCCGAGGTGCCTGGACCGTTCAGCGGCGGCCCAGGCCTACTCATATAGAAGATAAAATGGCAAAAATCTTTTGGTTTAAAGTATAATATAATATTATAATATAATGGACCGCATTTCAAAATATATTACTTAAATTGCTTAACTAACCCCAACTCTCATTTTACACTACGGGCTATATGTCTGGCGCCACCCCTTAACCCTTATCCCTAAACTTATTTGCCTTTTTTTTTTTTACTTTAAAATAGTTCAAATAGCTGATCTACAAGCTTACTACATCTACAATGTAGATGTAGATCCGCTAGTTGAACTATTTTAAAATTATATAGGTTTTTTTGCCTATTTTAGGCAAATAGTTTTAGGGATAAGGGTGTCGCAAGATGGAGCCATATATGTGTGTGTGTTTGCCTGCTTGCATGCATGTGCTTATGCATACCCATGGACTTAGATTCCGTCAACATACAGAACATTATTTGTGCAGGAGGATGCCAGATTTGAGAAAGTTTCCTCTTGGGACGAGGTAGTGCTCACCTTGGTGTGGATTTGTTCTTCCATCTCTCCTCCTGTGGCACCCTCTTCTTCCTCCTCAAATGATACTTGCTGTTGCTGGTTCCGCAGATGTGGTTTTGGAGGCATCCTGAACTGTTGTTACTTTCCGCTGCCACCACATGTAAAGTTGCCCGAGGGCCAAGGCTCCAAAAACAGTCAGCGATGCTTTTTGGTGGTTTTTATTGCTCCACACCTCCAGCTCCAGTGCAGATATTCTCAACAGAAAAATCAAACAACAAAAATAATACTGGCCAAAATACAAAACAAAGAACTCAAAAATACTTCACGCTCAACGAAGGAAAAAGGAAAAATAAAAACTGCACTAGGCTATGCCCATGACATGGGACCTAGCAGCTCTCTCACGGGGTTGTCAGCATGATGCCTGCCCGAGCATAACTGACTAGCTCTGCCTGCAGTCTCCTCTTTATAGGAGAGGATCCTACCACCAACAGAGAAGCAATTAAATATACACAGCTTATCTACAAGCTCACAGATATCAGCTGAACCCGAATAAGTAACCCCATACCTAGATGTTCTATTTTAGATTATACATCATATGGGGTTACATTCATTTCCCCAGATAATAGACATACTTTGATACTTGACATTGTGGAACACCCCTACTCCTCAATAGTACTTGGCACCTTCCCCCCTTCTTAAAGTGACAGCACTGGCGAGGCCATGCAAATACTGAGGTTACAATAAACACACAGGTTAATAAACTGACTGTTTTCCCTGTGTGTATCATTTCATTTGTACATCCTGTAAATGCATACATCAACAGTATTGACATTATATGATAGGACCTGTCTGCCCCACTAACCCCAATCTGTGTGGTGTGTGCGTGCGTGCAATGTCCTTAATCAGTGTGTGTGTGTGTGTATAGGGCACGGGCTGCCCCGTGACACACACCAAATCCTTGTAGTGGTGCCGTTTCATTTTATTTTAACATAAATAAAACGTACCCGATTTTAGGCCTATATTTGCATCACCGTTGCACACATTGACAAACCACGTGTCATACAGACAACAAGTCCCGCGACTGGAATGATGAACTGTAATTCTACGTTGTCTTGCACTTCTGTCCACAGATACGCTCTGCGGAACAAACACCAGGACGATGTGTGTGAGGAGCTGGTCTTAATGCTAACAGACACCGTCGCTGGAGAGCTGAGCGGAGTGGGACCAGAGGACATACTGACAGACAGCCAGCTGGAGGAACTGCAGCAAACGTTGAGCGAGCAGGTATTGTTGGGATTTAGGTTGCGACCACCTGTGGTCCCTCATGAGTCTCCAACTCGATATGGAAACAAAGATAAGAACAAAGTGAACAGGAACAAAGCATGAATCTATATATCAATTCTTAGCGCACATGTTACAGGCAGTGGCAGTCTCTCTGATACAGACTAGTAGTAGCTGGTCATCATTATCATGGATATCAAAGTTATGACTGGCTCTGGGGCCATAACGAAAAAGGGGAAACCACACCGGAGGACAATCCAAAAATAAGTATTTTATTACATACTTGAAGAAATAGGTAATTCACACAATTAAATTAAAGTTTCCAGATCATACTGGTAGGGAAACATGCTGCCCAAAGTCTAGATCTAGAACCAAAAACAAAGAAATCAACAAGGGTGCTCTCCTGCGGCCAACCACCCCTGCAGCCTGTGGAGAAAAGCAGATCTGAAGTGCTGTGAGAGCAGGTCTCTTAAATAGTGTTTGGAGAGACAATGGCCAGGTGTCTCCCCTTCCACTCATCATCACTGGCTCCGCCCTCCAATCCAGCGCTGCATTAGAAGTAGACTAAAGGCCCAGGGGGCCGGCCGTCACAATATGCTTACATAGATGAGTGTTTCGCCACTGAGTCAAGTGTAAATCATGATAACCTGCTTACTTCTTACTGAAATACTGCTTCAGCTGCAGTCTCAAGGAAAAACGCCATTTGAAAAAGTGTCCCCTATAACTGGAACAAACACTTATTAACCTTTCATCCCAGTGGAGCCAGTGGTGTTGTTTTCGGTTGAAAAGAAAAAGGTTATTACCGTTTCAATGCCAACTACAAAGACAAATGTTTCCACCTGCTACTCTATCCATGACCGCCTGACTGTTCCGGTGGTCAAATGACTGATGATGTCGATCTCTGCAGGCTCAGCTGCAGGCTCCAATGAAAAGCTAAGGTTTAGAAAGAGGGGTGCACAGGAGTAATGGAAAGCTAAGGTTTAGAAAGAGGGGTGCACAGGAGTAATGGAAAGCTAAGGTTTAGAAAGAGGGGTGCACAGGAGTAATGGAAAGCTAAGGTTTAGAAAGAGGGGTGCACAGGAGTTATGGAAAGCTAAGGTTTAGAAAGAGGGGTGCACAGGAGTTATGAAAAGCTAAGGTTTAGAAAGAGGGGTGCACAGGAGTTATGAAAAGCTAAGGTTTAGAAAGAGGGGTGCACAGGAGTTATGAAAAGCTAAGGTTTAGAAAGGGGGGTGCACAGGAGTTATGAAAAGCTATAGCCTATAAGGTTTAGAAAGAGGGGTGCACAGGAGTTATGAAAAGCTAAGGTTTAGAAAGAGGGGTGCACAGGAGTTATGGAAAGCTATATAAGGTTTAGAAAGAGGGGTGCACAGGAGTTATGAAAAGCTAAGGTTTAGAAAGGGGGGTGCACAGGAGTTATGAAAAGCTAAGGTTTAGAAAGAGGGGTGCACAGGAGTTATGAAAAGCTAAGGTTTAGAAAGAGGGGTGCACAGGAGTAATGGAAAGCAAAGGTTTAGAAAGAGGGGTGCACAGGAGTTATGAAAAGCTAAGGTTTAGAAAGAGGGGTGCACAGGAGTTATGAAAAGCTAAGGTTTAGAAAGAGGGGTGCACAGGAGTTATGAAAAGCTAAGGTTTAGAAAGAGGGGTGCACAGGAGTTATGAAAAGCTAAGGTTTAGAAAGAGGGGTGCACAGGAGTTATGAAAAGCTAAGGTTTAGAAAGAGGGGTACCCCACTGCGGAGGCTAGGGGTTGAACCCTCCGTGGTGCAACTGGGTGCTCAATTTAACCCAATGGGCTCTATGCACACACACACCTGTGAATGAAGTAGGGAAGCGGCCCAGACATAGGGCCTATGTCTGGGCGTACTTCATTCACAGGTGTTACCGATGATACTAATTAAAGATGGAGTGCCGTGATTTTTGTACTTTTGAGTGGTGCAACCACTCCAAGGAACAGCATTGTCCGTGTTCCCGTGTTCACCTATGTGTTCACATGTGTTCATTAATGAGCACCAGTATAATGAGTACCAGTAGGGGCGCTGTTGCCTGCTAATGAGAGAGAGAGAGAGAGAGAGAGAGAGAGAGAGAGAGAGAGAGAGAGAGAGAGAGAGAGGAGGGGGGAGAGAGAGAGAGGGAAGTTGCACCACTCGTTTCACACGGGTGTGATTTTTTTTTCTGTTTTGTATGAGTTTCACCCGCTTGGCCGCCCTGGGAATATCTTTTTAGTCTGGAAAAAGTATGGAATTTTGAAATTCCAAGTTTGACAAGGGACTGCAGCACAATTAGGGAATTGGCAGAATGACTAAATGGGTAGAAAAATGGGGGGGGATCACAAAATATTGAGAGGGGAGAGAGAGAGAGAGAGAGAGAGAGAGAGAGTTAGTGAATTAATGAATGAATGTTTGACGTCTTCCCCCAGGCTCGTCGTATTTTGAAGACCAACAGAATGGAGAGATTAGAGAGAAGGGTGAAACGAGCCATAGAGAAAACTCTCATCGCCCCGCAGGTGCAAAGGTTAGATGAGGTAAGATGACATTGAACAAAAAAAACCAATTTAAAACCCATTCTGGGCCCAGGCCGTAGCGTAACGGTCTGGGCACCGGACTGGTAATCCAGTCGCAGTGTGCCGCGGGTTCGACTCCCGGACCCGACACGGCCTTTACTGCATGTCTTCCCCCATCTCTCTCCCGTTTCCTGTCAGCCTACTGTCTGTCCCTTCAAAAATCAATAAAAGGCGTAAGCCGCAAAAAAATATCTTTAAAAAAAAAAAAAAAACCATTCTGAGCGGGAACCCTTTTTGGTGTTTTAAGCATTATGTCATACTTTAGCTATTTTTTAAAAATCTTGAAAATAAATCTTTGAATAATTAATAACGTTTTTAACTCAAATCTTTGCTTCTGGGGGGTCCCTGGAACAACATGATGGGGGTCAGCGGCCAATTACATATATTTTTGGGGGTCCTTGACCTTGACATAGAAACATGGGTTTTTCAGAAAACTGTCAGGACTTAATAGAAGCCATTTCTTTTTAGAATCGTCCTCAGGCCTAATTAATCGATCATTTATTTTGTGCCTTCCTGATGTTTGTTGTTTGTATGTATTCAAATGCAATAGCATAAATGGACTGTGAAGGCTGCAAAGGTTAAGGCAAATCAGACTAATGGTCGACATGAATTGATTATGAAAGATCCAAGTTGTGTTGGTGTATAACATATAAAATAAATTGAAACTGCTTTTCGAGTATTCTATTAATTTAATTAGTTTGTTTATCAATACACTGTCAGTGGTCTATGGAAATAATCCCTTGTAGATTCCAGTAGGACTATTCATCGCCAACTCCAACCACACTGGATATTGTAACAAACACAGCAATTTATAAATAAATTTCTTGTAATCACAATTTACCTCTACAAATTAATTTATTGCTTATTTTGTTGGTTTCCCAGGATAAGAACTAAACAATAATCTGAATATTGACTTGCAATGAAAAGAGAGATGGTGAGTGATAAGTGTGTTTGTGCCTAGGCTGAGAACGATTTCTGGATCAAGCTCATAGATCGCTACCTGACCCCTATCGTTGACACAAAGGCGCACTTGGAAGAGGTCACCAAAGAGTTGAAATCACTACGCAATAAGGTCAGTGACACAAATGATGAACTATTTCCGTGGCCATTTCGTCTTTAATGTATTTTTATATTTGTATGTTGCGTTTTTCTCTGAATCTTTTCGCCTCAATGAAAAATCTCCTCACGGTTAGCATCTAGCAGCACCGAAGGAGCCCTCAGGTGAGCATGGCGGATTTAGGATGACGACTTCCAGGCAGCGGTGCTAGTTTCCTGGTCCATTTATTTTACTGTCCGAGCGGGCACGATACGCCATTTGATGTGCGTGACACTGACGGAATACGTTTTAAATTGTAAATATACATACATTCAATCATAATCATCATTATCAGACATATTTTGGGTAAATTACAAACTCTCATAATAATAATGAGTGTGCCTTTGTCCACATGAATATTAATGTCATAATTACAAAGACACCCAAATGTTGCTGTTTGTGTTAGCAGCAAATTTAACAAACCAATACTTTTGTGGGATTTGTTTAATTATTTAATGGAAGAGTGCATTTTTAGTTCATGTAATTTTTGACTTGGCATGAAGTAAATAGTTAGTTGAAGGGATAGTTAACGCCCAAAATTACTTTTTTCCCCCTATGCTACATTCATGGATATTTTGTTTTTGTTGCATTCCTAAACCAATAATTTGATGACCAGCAGTACTGGTTCCCTATGGAGACACAAGGGAAACTCGATCTTTGTGTCTTCATATTGGCTTAGTAAAAACAAAACAAGAATGACTCAGTCATAACTGCCAGGTGCGACAAGCTCATTTTTTCTCGTTTTCGTTCGCGACCGACGTTCTTGTTGGTTCACTCACACTGTGTTTTGTTAGGGCTTATTCCTGCCACTCGCTACGCGTTGTTATTATGCCGTTCAGACTATGGGTTTTATGGCTAAGTCTCCCATTGGCTTAGAGGCAGCCTAGAGACAGCCAATCATGGAAAAAGTGTCTACTACGGTCGTCTTTATGATCGTCCATAGTGATGCGACGCGTGCAAATGTAGTCCAGGCGCTTTTCAAGAATGGACCCCCTTCATGGGGTGAGTAATCAATAGAAAATAAGTATTTATTTGGGTGAACTTCTCATTTATATAAGTAGTACTTTAGATAAGATCAGGAGGCAGGTTTTAGTAATAATGCTCCTTCCACAGGGTCGGTACGCCATTGACTTGTTTTGCTGGACTCGTTATGTTCTATACTATACCACCAGTTAGCGTAATTATCTATCTGTCTCATGCAAAGACTTCGTGTGTCTCTGCTCCCTGCAGGCGGTCTTTCTATATTTCATCATCAACGTCCTGTGGGTGGTAGCTACCTTCTTCCTGCAAGCCATAGGAAATGATGTCCTCAGCATCAGGATCCCCAAGTTCTATCCAAATGGCACACAATCTGAAGAAGACCTCAAGGTTAGCAACAAGAACCCATGGCTGAACCCACAGACTGATCACGAATGACATATGATGAGAATGAAAAGCAATTTCAATGTTCATTTTGTCTTACTCTCAGTCATATTGAGAGAAATGTTTCAGGGCTGTCTGTGACTACTATTGCTTCTTCAGCAGCACTGGTGTCAGTTGATAAAGACAAATGTTATCATTGTTTAGTGGCTCATTATAGACTATTAATTAGACTAATTGAAATGCCAGTGCATAGGCTGTGACGTAAATGTCTAGCAAATAAAGAATAACTAACCCTAAATAACCCTAACTAGGATTCCTTAACTAATATAAAGTGCTTATGGAATGAGAGTAGCTTGATGGAATAGAAAAACTTCACACCCGTGAGGGGCCCTCTTACCATCATATATCATCATACATCATCTCATTCCGGACAAACACTCACAATTGCAATTGCAATTGTACGATGGCATTCACTGTTTGTTGAAAGCTGGACATAGGAGGGGCTAGCGCCCCTCAAAAAAATACATGTTTACTTACACCTTTGCTAAATCTCTCGTTTGTCCATGTTATAATTTGACGTCATAACATAACTTTTCTTGGTGATTGACAGGTGGAGCCTCTCAGTCTAATGTTCCTGTTGTCATTCGCTGTTCTTCTGCTCATTCAGTTCATGGCCATGTTGTATCACAGGTAAAGACATACTATATAGTGGTTCTCAAACCTTTCCCCTGTCAGGGACCCCCACATTAATAGGTATATAGTATTTAGTAGGGTTGTCCCGATCGGATCGGGTGATCGGAAATCGGCTCCGATCACATGATTTTCAAAAGATCGGAATTGGGGAGAAAATATCCGATTTTTAATTGTCTAATGTAAATCTCATAGAAAGATGTGTAAGAAATGAGATTTTGTAAAAAACTGTTGTTTATGATAGTTGCTTTCCTTCTGGTCCCAGTTAGAGATCATCAAACAAAGACTAGTCACACTCAGAGGCATGAAAAACATCTATGATGAAACAAAGGAAATGCAACCCCCTCTATGCATGATGACATAGGTGTCTGTAGTACTCTCTCTGAATGAGAGAGATTTAAGAGTTCTATAAGCTGTAGAACTGTATTCACTCTAATTAACCAATACATCATTATTTTGCTATGATTCCATGCATGATTCCAAGAACCTGTGTGAACCGAGTGGTGCAACCCCCCTCGACCCCCCCCCCCCCCCCCCCTCTCTCTCATTAGCAGGCAACAGTGCAGCACTGTCTCTCTCTCTGTTTCTGCATGGCACAACAGCGCCCCTACTGGTACTCATTATACTGGTGCTCATTAACCAACACATAGGCGGGTGAACACATAGGTGAACACGGACGAACACGGACGGAGTGGTTGCACCACTCAAAAAATATGTTCGGATCGGGAAAGATCGGTATCGTATCGGTGTCTCAAAATTAAATGATCAGAATTAGTCGGCAGTCGAGGTGGACGGGTGGGAAATTTGGTATAGTCTTTTTTATTGGCCTAAAATATTGTCTATATATTCATGAATCCACTTGCTGACCGGCTGTTGGTATTGGGCAATTTTTTATAGGGGTTTGTGACACTACCATTACCATCCTATGGCAGGCAAAAATGTCAACAATATCATTGTATTTTGACAATTTTCCCTGCCATAGGAAAATACTAACAGCCGGTCAGCAAGTGGATTCATTAATGTATGTATATAGACAATATTTTAGGCCAATAAAAAAGACTATATACCAAATTTCCCACTTTAAACAAAATTGGTCCCGTCGGCTGCCAGACAAATTCGGATCCGGAAAAAACGTGATCAGGACATCCCTAGTATTTAGCCATAGCGGAAACTCTCTCCATGTCTCACTTACTGTATCAGTGACTTATCTCATAATTATGAGTATCTCATATCTGAGTGAGTTATCTCACTTATCAGTGACTTATCAGTCACATATCTTTCGGTTCTCACAAGAAAAGGGCATTTTGGACATAGTTCGAATGGTGATTAATTATACATTATACATTTTTTAACTGTGATTAAAATTGTTTGACAGCCCTAACACACACACACACACACACACACCTTTTTTACCTCCTCCTCGTCTCCATGACTGTCACTACCCTCTCTTTCTGCTCCCTTTGTGGTTGTCTCTGTATATATCCTCCCCCCACCTCCCTCTGCCCGCCTGTAATCATCCTCTCATTGTCCCTGTTTTCCACTTGACCTCTCTCTATCTCGTCATAGGATATACACTCTGATCCACGTAGTGTCTTACCGCAGCACAGAGAAAGACTACAAGGAAAAGGAAGACGTAAGTGACACATCTGTACGCACGCACGCACGCACACACACACACACACACACGATAATAAAGCTATCCTGTTTTAACTTTTAATGTATGTGTTGTCTAGGAGGATGATGATGGAATGATTATAGAGAACCATATTTCCAATGGATTGGTTATCACCGGCGAAGACTTGCAAATGTAGTCGACAGCAACCAACTGTAGGCCTACCATCTACAGTTCTACACACATTCAATGGCAATATGAATTATTTGTATCTATGTTGCAACCAGTTGCCTTATGACCATTGGAAAAGCATGGGAATGTGTTTCACAAGTCACAACAAATTGCTTTTTCCCCCTTCATTTGTACTGAGAACATTCTGTCCGTTTTTATGTATTTATAATGTAAATTATAATTTATTGTATTCATTTAATTGCATATGGTACAGACCTGCCTCATTGAATAGCAATGCTTTCATATTGATTTGTTCAGATTTAAAACGGTAACTAGTGGGCAGGTCCATTTGTGTTTTCTTACTGTACATAATCATTCTCTCTTTTTTAAGCTTATTTTCTCTTTCTCAGTTTCTATGAGGGAAATCTAATTAACACTATTAGTTAGCATTTACAGAGTAACACTTTAGCATAATGAAATGTTCCATACTGAAATGTTTGTGGGAAAGGCGCCAAAATATTATTTAAACAGTCATATTTTTATGTATTGGTATTTGAGCCAATGAATATTTTTAACTGACTATTGTATTGTTTACATTGAACCTGAAGGCTTCTATAATGTATTTAGTGAAGTGACTATTTGAATGTATTTAAACTGATGAATTAGTATTTAATCATCATTTAAAGAGTTATGAATTGATATCAGTACTCCTCCTAGTCAGTACTACTATTGCTGCTTTTAAAGAGGCCTGCAGTTACTCTTGCAACTATGGATGGAAGCCTGCATGTACTGTACATCAGTTCCTATGCGGCCAGCTGATGAAATGATGCTACAAATGTGTCTCAACAACAGAATAAGAATAAATGTTTTACATTGAATGAAATTGCACAGTAATTATCCAGTTAATTTAGTTTTAATGGCCTAGTAGACCCCCCAGGGGTCGAATATACTATAACAACGAAAACTGAACTTGCTGAACCCAACATGAAATGGGATAATAATGGTCTGGTCACGAGCCTTGGTTGGTATTAGTAGGCCCAGGGATAATTCATTTTGTTCTTCCATTTTATATTATATTGTTATATTTACTTATTGTGCGCAGTTAACGGAATGTCTTTCCATGTTCGCATGAATGAATGTTATAAATATGTACAAAAACAAAGTTAGCATAACCTTTAACTGTACAGAAGCGCCTCAAGAATAATACCCAGTCGTTAAACAATTAAAAAACAGACAAACTCATTATTTTCATTCAGACCTCTTTTAATGACCAAGTCAACTCATTCAAATGAATGGATGCAGTACAAGACAAGACAGTTATAGAAGCAATTGCAAATGCAATCATCTGATGTCATTTTGGGGACAGGTTTCAGGATTCAGGGCGGTACTCACAAGCTGAAGTTGACGTTCTAAACACGCTTGTCTTGAACATTCCCTGTGGCTTTAGCGCAGGAATGGTGAGCCTCACAAGGCAACTTCCACTATACTCAGTGCAAGTGGCAATTACGCCTAATTGAAACCTTTTCAGTTCACGGAGTATTGCTTGACGGAAATTACATATTTTAAACTGAAGAGTGTTTACGACATGACTCAAGTTGACACTCTTTTCAGGGTTGTTAGTGGCAGTTCAAAATAGTGTGCCTTGCACTTTTCAAAGCTTGAGTCTAACCGCGCCAAACACTGTTCCCCAAAAAAAGGCAGTAAAAAACCCCCAGCTACTATTAACAACTCCAGCACGAGTGCTGGAAAAGGTAATGGCATAATGTTAATGTCATCTCTGATTTGAGCTTTGAGTAAGTATCCATGCAATTTAAACCCATTCAGGTGGCAATTTTATATGGTAAATATGCTATATTGTTTATATGGTATAGACATTATGAATATATTAACCATAGTTCTACTAAAGTGTTAAGAAACACACCAGCCATCACTTAAAGGCTGCCAGCTGCAACTACACAGAGAGAAAAACAGCAGACTTTTTTCTGTCTTTGCATTTGTAGCACAGTGCCAGTCATCACATGACCCTCTATATTATAAGGGTTGACTTGTCAAAGCCGATGAAACGGTAGGTTCACATAACTCTTTCATCATGATGACCTCATGTGATTCGTTTTAAGTAGGGATGCACCTATATGGAAATTCTTGGCCGATACCGTTGTTTAAAACGACAATTTAGCCGAAAGCCGATAAAGATACAGATATGTTTATTTAGTTTTTGTCCCCCTTTTGTGCCAGGGAAACAAATACATCTTCAATACAAGAAATAAATGTTTAGAATCTACAGCTTGGTAGGCTGCAGATAACCAACACACCAACATAGCCAATGCAAAATGTATGCTTATCAATATCAACAACAGATCAATATTGGCTACTGCCATCGGTTAAGGTCAGTTTTATTTGCCAATATTGACCGATAACGGCAAATATGGACGATACACCGGTGCATCCCTACTTTTAAGCTTCTAAAATGGTGGCTCCATTGGATTCGTCAGATTATTCAGAAGCACCAACAATGGCCACGGTGTGTACGGCAAAGTCCATCGCTGATGGACTTCGCAAAAACAAAAAAAAATCTGCAAATGGTAACAGTCCAGAGCAGGTGTGATAGAACTTAGGTGGGGTTTTCTTCAGTGATCAAAGGCGCTGCTGAAGCTGCGTTTCTGCCCTCCTCCTCCCCTGCCATTCCGGAAGCCGCTTCCACCACGACCGCCACTGCGACCTCTTCCGCCTCGGAACCCTCCTCCTCCTCTGCCACCGCCTCCGTTACCACGGAAACCACGACCACCACCACCACCACTATTCTGCCGCTCCACAATATCTGGGAGTTCTGTACAGACAGTCAGTTGCCAACGGCGACCATCCTTCCAGTTGTCCTAATTAGACGACATAGAACGTGGGCCACATTATTACCAGATTAAATAAATGCAATACACCGTTGGACTATCTAACAACAGACGCCCTCCTTCCCAACTGCTGGACTATAGTAAACACATACCGTAGGTTGCATTTACAGACAGTACTTAGAATTGCTCCATATGGATTTAGGCCTATATTATGCTTTTATGTAATAATTTTTTTAATAGCATTTGTGTACCTACGCATTGTGATTTCTTTTTTTTTGTCTTTAAACTACTGCACAAGACATTTCCGAAAGTACTTTGAAGTCAAAGTAGATTGAATAAAAAACACTAAATATTACATTTGTTTTGATTTAATTGACATATCAATTACAAAGCTAATACTCAGACTCTAAATGAATTTCCTTTAATCTGCGTTGCTTTGAGCTACTTTAATATTAACCATTTTGGCTCACATTCAGACATAAACCAACACTAACCGACCAAAGATTGACAAAAGTGACTGCGTTTTGGCTTTAGAACTAACCTGCATCTCCTTGACTTGGTCAGATGGGACGTCGAAACACACTCCCTGTTTGACAAAACAATAAAAACATGCACACCTGAGTGAGCAAAGATCTGTGTGCATAGATGTGATGTGAAATCCACACTTTGTAGAAGCAGAAGGTTAATTTTAAAACGGTCAGAAACTTGAAATTCTACTTCTCACTGGAATTTGTAAAGATTCCCGATTGCTTGTGCCTTGTTGACGCTTCATTCTCAAGATGTGATAGAAATGCTATTTGTGTTTATTTATTTTTTGTAGAGACCTTTACACACCTGGTTAAATTTGGCTACACTGCCATTTGAACAAAAGAATTTATTGGACTGAAAATATCATAGCAATGCTGTGCATGCATGTGGAAAAAGGCGGAATAGTTTTTGTTTTGTTCACAGCACAGATTAGTGACTTACATTTGGCTACACTGCCAACAAGACTATTGATATTGCACTGCAGTTAAACTAGTTAAATTTGTATTTTGTATGAGACCTGATGCAGTCGGTATTTTCACATTTTCAAATACAGTCCCCTTCCAAAAAAGAATCAGACCCGTCTGAACTGTGTGTGTGTGTGTGTGAGAGAGACTGACACAAAGCCATTTCCGTACTCGGACGGACACAGGGATGGACACACATTGCTGTCCCTAATCTTCTTAGGTGTTTTAACAGACTTACTGCTTCAGACGTAACGTTCCGCCCTAAGGAATCTAACTAGCTTCCGCTTCTGGCGGAATGCTCAGTCTGATAAGCTTTATTATCGATATCAAACCGGATCGCCTTTTCTTCTTTAGCGATCCTAGACCGGGTTGCGCAACCTCGCCCCCGTCCGCATCCCATTATATAGGCCGACTAAAAAGCTGAATAACTCGAAATCTACGGAGCTCTCTGTGGTTTGGATAAAACGTGCGACGTTCAGAGGTCTTTCCTGATTATCCGGTGGTCTAGATGGAAACGTTGGCGCTTTCTAGAGAGCAAGGATGGCTATATTTTAGCTAGCATAGCTAGCATCGACGCTATTTATTTAGCATTAAGATGGACGCCCACAACAGGATATCCGTCCTGTGTGTGCACCCTCTAAATCGCCTCGGGAGCCCTCAGCAGTCTGTTTTTTTAATTGAAATATGCAGAAGATTAGCGATAAGGCATAAGGCAAGAATCATACAGTCAGTGGGCTGAACTGCTACAAGAGACTAGGTCTGCAAGTAGTCAAATACATATCCACAGGAAGAGAGGAACTAAGGGAAGGGAATATTTTTCTACATCACACAACCTTTCAAAGAACATGCAATCCTTACTGGGTATTCTATAATTCACACACATTGGTGACGAGGAACAATCCAGAAAAATATTTCTGACTATATACAGTACCTGTGTGTGTGTGTGTGTGTGTGTGTGTGTACACACATACCTTTTGGTCTTTAAGGCAACACATTCTGTGAATGTGTTGCTCAATCTCGTCTCCTAGCTGTTCTTTGAGGGATCTCCAGGCGTAACTCAAGCTGTGCATCTCCTGAGAACACTCCATCTTAAGTGTACTGTAACCCTGTACACAACAAAGACAAAAGGACAGAACAACGGAGTTATACATGTACTGTGCTGGACTGTAAGGGCCCTTAAAGTAGGATTTAACTGGGAAACGAAGACACAGACATACTGTAAAGTGATGGGAGAAAAAGGTCAGTAGGTGTATTTGTGGGTATGTGTAGTATGCTTGCTTATAAACTAGTATGGACTAGTGCTTCAACATGGCTGTGTGTGTGTGTCTGTCCGCATGTATGTGTGCGTGTGTAACTCACCGATTCAGAGTTTAGCAGGGATCTATCTTCTAGGCTGGTAGCTCCAGAAATGTGGGCCAAGGCAGCAGCTAAAGCTTCAACTGCTCCTTTCTCTTCAATCAGCTTCTCAGCAGTCTCTTTGAACTGGGCGATGGCAGAAGCACTTACAGACTCCAAACACCTGGATACGATTGAGCAAAAGGTTACATTCAAATTTGAAGATTAAAGATGTTTATTTTTAGGATAAATCAATGCTTAAAGTACATAGGCAATGACAAGAGACATTATTGTCTATTCTATAGTAAGTCAAAATGTATCTCCATCATAACCAACAAAACTTTGTTTTATTACACACACACACACAAAGTACTGGTTGCCAAGGGTACCCACTTCAGAGCTTCGTCGCTGGATGACTTGATTAGTTCACTGGCCGTGGGTACGCCGACACGTTTGAATGTGAGGCCCTGGGTGGAGAAAAATAATAATTATGAACTATGAAATTCAGCCAACAATAAAGTTAAATGAACAGGAGGCCTCAGTGCATGCGAACAATTAGTTTCCCTTTTTCCTTTCTGAAGTGAACTGAACTCTATTGGTAAAAGGGGATATTTGCCTTGCCATTGTAGTATAGCTCAACCTCCATTCAGTTCTAGCCTCTCTTCCGTTTACTTTGTTGTTCCGTCTCCTCTTTCCATGCCACACACAGTTTAAAACCACTTAAACAATCATATGCTTAGTTGACTGGTGTCCCCCAGGACTCTATACTAGGCGCTTCTGTTCTTCGCTCTATGCACAAAATGACTTTGCTGAAAATAGCAGATCTACAAGTTCGGAAAGTGTCGCAACTCGATATGTTGTGAGCTTGCCTTGTAGATGTGCCATTTTCACCAAATGTTCGGCCCAAAATAGGGAAGCTAGCGTTCATGTCGTTTAAGCGTTGTTTTCCATGCAATGGACTCTATGCACACACGCCATTTTGGAAAGAACTTGGTAGGTGGTGTTGCTGATACTAATGAAGTCTCTGTTCCATTCTGGTCAAACAGAGTCAGGGTGCTATAGTGTGTGTTGGCTCACTGGAAACACTGCTACACCAGTGGGTCTCAAAATTGTCCTTGAGTGGGTTCCAAATGGCCCCGGACGGGTGTGTAAACAAATGGAACGAAATGGAGCTTTAAGGGTCCATTTGGTTCCATTTGTACACTCAAAGTTACGGGGGTCCTTGAAATGAAAAGGTTTGAGAACCACTGCACACTAAATGGAGCAGAGCCATAATTAAGGTAACACCTGTGAAGGAAGTAGGGAAGCGGCCCGGAAGTAAGAAGTTATTCTGTGTGCATAGAGTCCATTATTGCTGAAACAGTTCCAATATAGCCACTCGTCTGACACTCAGCTCCTCTCTTCCCTTCCCTTCCCTCCACGTCCTCTGGAAATAAAATCAAACATGTCAAATAAATGCACATAGTAGTGACTTACAGCTTTGTACTCTACGTAGCGTAGTTGCTCCTCATCTCTCCTCTGGTACAGACAGATACACACTCCGGTCCTGCCCGCTCGGCCCGTACGCCCTGAACGATGGATGTACGACTCCACATCCTTACAGACAACGACAGACAAACGGACAGAAGAATGGTCGGAAAATTAGGTGCAGACACAGCTGTCACACCAAGTTCTAGAATTAGGTGCAGAGTAGACACAGCTGTCACACCAAGTTCTAGAATTAGGTGCAGAGTAGACACAGCTGTCACACCAAGTTCTAGAATTAGGTGCAGAGTAGACACAGGTGCAGACACAGCCGTCTAGATTTCCATCCATTTAGGACGATGTGGATCATACATGGGCAAGTGGCGGCCCGGGGGCCACAGGACCCACCTTCACTTAATGTGGCCTGCATGGTTAATGTCAGAATACCGATATATTATTGATTTCGGCTGTTACAATTCCAAACATGACCCGCTTTAATTACTTCAGTCTAAATATGTAGC
The DNA here is from genome assembly GCF_964188405.1 of Protomyctophum parallelum. NCBI lineage: Eukaryota > Metazoa > Chordata > Actinopteri > Myctophiformes > Myctophidae > Protomyctophum > Protomyctophum parallelum. The sequence goes on along the minus strand of NC_139699.1, from coordinate 49,736,589 downwards.
TTAATGACTAGTATTAAAATGTCATTGTCTTTTTATGTCTAATGTATTTGCATTTAGTACATAATGTTAACATAACTATAACTAAGTGCATTTGAAATTATATAAAAAGGTTACTTTTCAGGATTCCAATAAAAAAATAGCAAAAAGTTATTCAGTATTTCAATTCAATTCAAATATGGAAAAAATAGCTGACCTACCAGCTCAAAACGTGTCGCTATGCGTCGTGTTTTGAGCTTGTAGATCGGCTATTTTTGCTAGGACAGAAATAGGCAATATCCTCTGGAGTGAGTGTGGAAATATAGTGGCTCTCTCCCTCGTCAAAGTTACCCACACCTGATGTGGATCAAAATCATAATTAAAGATGCAATCTTCAAGATGTGTATGTGCTACCCGAGATTCAAACTCAGGCCTGCGGGCGGCGTGGGAGACCAAACAGCTACCGCTCAGTCAAGACAGAACCCCCACTTTGGCCAGAGGGGATATTACGCTAACACGTGTCCACCACTAGGGTCTACATTTCTCAATGGAAGAGTAGGGAGAGCACCTCGAATGACTGCAGATGTGCTATTTACATTTTGTATTATAACATACTCTACCATACAGAATGTTTAAACAACATTTTATGCATTACAATAAGATTGTACAATAAAATTACAGCTTTAACGTCTCCCTGCCAACATGCTTTGTTAGGATTCACAGTGCACGTGAGCACACAGCACTAATGATCAGTTTGTCATTATTTGTAGTAAAGAAAAAGTTATTATACTTATTATATAAATTATTATATTTTAATGGAAAGCTCAACGACAACACCCAAGATAAAAACTGAATTCATATTGCTAATAAAAGCTTCTGTACCTTGCACAATGACGATGAGACCAATAGTGCACCTGATGCAATAGTGCATCAGGTATGTCCAGGCCCTGTTATCATTATTGTCAGTAATATAATATATAATATAAGGAAACCAAATATACCTGGGGTGGAGAGCACTGGATTACCAAGTCTACTTCAGGGATATCTAAGCCACGGGCTGCTACGTTGGTGGCCACCAGAACCTCGAAGGAGCCATTTCTGAAGCCCTTCAGTGTGATCTCTCTTTGTTTCTGAACGATATCACCGTGGAGGGACTGGCAATTCTGAAATAGTATCACATTCAGCATATTACACATGGTATGAACACAATAATAAGAAACAACTCGCTCTTTTTGTTTGAGGTACGTGACAAAGAAGGACGTGCTTTGGGTTTGAATTAGCAAGACATTTTACTGGGTAATGAGAATCGTTCCATTGGTTTCGTGCTGTATACATGTTAATGGAGTGTGTGTGTGTGTGTGTACCTGTTTGATTAGCGGATTCATGGACAGTTCGTCCGCCTCTTTCTTGGTCTCACAGAAGACGATGGTTTTGCCATTGCTACCACTGTACACCTGGATCACATCACCCAGCACTGCTGCACGCTGGGACCAGTGGCATGCTATGGCCAGATGCTGGAGGGGAGCGAGACAGAGAGAAGAACGCTTCTTTCAGTATTCAGTCCATCACACTTTGTGATAGATACAACCGCTAAATGCTTCCAATGCAAATATAAATGACATGTACATGTAAAACTGAAGTAAAAAAAGATCATAAAATCTCACTTTTAAAACCACATCAAAATACACCTTTTCAAAAACGTGGGGGGGTTGTGCAGGTTAAAGGCTGGTATAAAGCTAGCACTAACTAACACTAGCACTAACTGCTTAAATCCTATACATGTATGTCTCGACTCCCCCCCCCCCCTCTACACCAAATCTCTTTGCCTGAAACAGCCATCTACAAGCCAAGTCAAAACCTCACGAGTCACAACGCATTGCATATCGGTGTGTTGTGAGCATATAACTATTTTCACTGGTGTTCAACCCAGAAATCAGAATAGGGTTCTTGTGGTTAACGATTTACATGATGCTACTCAAGTCATTTTGAGGCTGATTCTAAAAAACACCTTCTAAATCCTGACCTGAAGTTTTCTGAAAAACAAATATTTATTCAGAAATTACAAAAATGTTATGCTGCTATATACTGTACATGGCAACAAGAACCCCGAAGGTTCCCGTCTTGAAGGGTAAAAACCCACAAAAGGGGTAGACATGAACTCTTACCTCTACAGTTGTTGCAGCTCTGGACAATTTGGTGCCTATGAGATCGACATGCGTGTACCCTGGCTTCATGTATTTCTTCGCAACGTTATAGACCCAGGCAGGACAGGTGGCGGAAAACAGCAATGTCTGAGGGTTGCTGTCAGCATCTGGGGGGGACGGGGACGACACAAGACACACACAGATGGTCATAGCGGTGACAGACACATAGACAGGAGTAAATGTATACAATGCATCAGGTGCTTTCATTCATGGAAGTGCACCAGAGCCGAAGAGTTTGATCAATCCTCAAGGGGCCCCGTTCCCCGTTCCCCCCCCCCCCCCCCCCCCAGCGGGGGAAAAAAAAATAAGTTGTTTTCGCTGGCACTTTTGTCCAATGTCCAAGCAAGGTGAGGACTTTGTCTTTCAGGACTATATTATATATAAATATATGAGTGAGTGAGTGAGTGAGTGAGAGAGAGAGAGAGAGAGAGGGGGGGGGGGGGGGAGGGAGAGGGAGATAGGTGCGGAGACTGCGGAGTGATTGATTGAGCGAGCGGTGGCGGCAGCCGGTCACTCAGGGGAGAGAGAGACGCTGAAATGGCTGAATCACTTTTTTCTGCGAGAAATGTCGGGCGGCGGGTGCGTTTTACCTTTGGGTAGGCTATAGAATGGCGTTGGGGGGGGATTCTCGCCGCGGGTTTTTTATTTTTTTTATTTCCCAGATGGTCTAAAAATGAGTTTGGGAAGCCTTCCCTAGCCTTACACACCCGCCGCCTATAGTGTAGTTGGAAACAATTGCTCTCAGCGAGGTTGCTCTCACGGTCCAACGCTTGGGGCACAGCGGTTTCAAAGACGAGTCTCTTTGGTGAATTCTTGATCAGTGTTATTATGTCACGACTCAAGAACAAATACCATGAAATTCTGACACGCTTTGATGTTGTGGACATCTGGCTAGGTGAAAACAAAAGAAACTCGATTAGCATTTGAGTACTTGGTGGCTGCACCCAACACTTTTAACACCTCTGGACAGCCGGCGGAGAGGTTCACATTTTCGGAATCCGAGCATGTGTAAATAGTATGCTCTGTGACAGTGGGTCAATAATTCCCAGAAAATCTGTAATGTAAAAATAATATGTCCCATGGGGGCCTAAAGGGGCCCTGGGAGTCTTCATGGGGGCTGCAGTCCCGTGGCCCCCACAGACTCTACGTGGTTGAAGTGCACTGTAACAATTCATACATGAGGAAACTATCTCTGAAGCTAAATAATAACATCTCGCCCTCTCTCTCATATATTACCTTTCTCATATGCTGAAGATAGTATTTCTTCGACCTGGTCTGCAAAGCCCATGTCCAACATCTGGTCAACTTCATCCAGAACAACGTGCTTGAGTTGGGAGAGGTCCAGTTTATTGTTCTGGAGGTGGTCTTTAATGCGACCAGGGGTCCCCACCAAAATATCAATACCGCTACGGATGGCATCCACTGGAGGAAGGAGAGAATCAAGATTAGAAACTAATGCAAACTTAAGCAGTGTAGTTTTTAGCAATTTCGGTTCAACGTTGAACCGTGGTGGTCATATGCTCAAGTGTGTGTGTTGTGTAAAATAAAAATCACACCCGTGTGAACTGAGTGGTCAGCTCCCAATTCCCAACAGTGTGGAGAGGACGTTTACCAAACGTTCACCAATTTTGGCTGAATCTTTGCCTATTGTGACATGCCCAGAATAGTGTATGTCAAGGCCCATTTACACTCCCTTTACATACGAAGAATAAATATTTCATTTTTCAAGTTATGTAACCTGACAGCCACTGTTCACATATGGCCACTAGATGGCAGTTTAGAGTCAAACAAACATGGTGACGATGTAGAAAGTCCTAACTATTTAAGTGTTAAGGGGGGGCACCATGTTCGGCACCATGTTCTGCTCTCCTCTCGAAGAAACTTTGTGGAGGACCTCCGCAAAGAACGCAGCATTTGTCCAGCCATTTTAGAGGTTATGATGATTGGGTAATGTAATTACTAAGTGTGTCACAAGTCAGTTAGGCTGTCATTATGCATCAAGACCTGAGACCAGATTCTACAAAAGTCTTTTTTTCTGTTTCAAGGCCAGTGGTTCTCGAGCCTTTTAATGTCAAGGACCCCCAATTTTGCTGTATATGTATTTGGCCGTGGACCAGCATCTCAGAATATTTTGTACCAGGGACCCCCAGAAGCAAAGATTTGAGTTAAAAACGTTTGCTGCGAAATAATATAATTACATTCAAAGATTTGCGCCACATTTTCACGATTTAAAGCCAAGGTGACACAGATGCGTTCAATACTGTCAATCTCTGCTACAACCGCACTCTTACCACACCTCACCAACACCACTCACACAGACAAGAGCCTTCTTCTGTTTTTACTGACACATTTTTTTTTCTTTTATAACTTTATTTATAAGATTTTCAATTTTTGTAGACAAACAACCCCACATATACCCCACCCTCCCCGGTTCCATCACAAAACAAGACAACAACAACAATAAAATAAAATAAACAGGTAGTAAAGGATATAAATAATAAATGAAATAAATACAATAAAATAAAATTTGCCTTTTACTAGATTAAGGGGCTACACAGTGAACCAAATTACATGTAGGAAAAACTTACTGACACATTTCTAACGTAGATATTGCGATATCCATTCAGAAAGTGAAAAATGAAGTGTGTGTGTGTGTGTGTAACTCACTCTGTGGGTTATATGAGCTGCCTCCATAGAAACAGGTAACAGAGAGTTTCTTGGTGATGTCTTTGAAGTCCTTATGCACCTGGATAGCTAGTTCTCTAGTTGGAGTCAACACCAAGACCTGGTCAGACAGAGAAATAGAGAGAGAGGGAGGGAGACAGATGGCAAGGCAGAGGGAAATGGAGACACAAAGATAACAAAAAAGGAAAAGTTAGTGAGTGAATTGTGTTAGAAATTACATTGGAAAAAGAGTATATTTGTATGCGTCGTCCCTACTTTAAGTGTCCACCAAAACTTTCAGCATACAATTTACATAGCAGGACTAGTATGGTATCTACAATATATTGTGTGCAGTCTGTGTACATTTTATGCATATAATAGCTATTCGGACCTTAGGAGGGCGTCCTCTGCTCAACTGTGCAGGGTCATTCTGTAGCTTCTCAATCAATGGGATGGCAAAGGCGAAGGTCTTCCCGGTTCCCGTTCTGGCTTGGCCGATAACATCTTTTCCAATACTCACGGCCTTAAACGTTTTGATCTGAATGTCAAACAGGTAAGAGATTCCCCGAGCTAAGAAAGAGAGGAAGTGAGAATCATGAGGATTGGATATATATGAACATGGATATATATTTGTCTGTTGAGAAACCAGGATTCAATGCTGTCAACATATCAAGATAGAAATGTACCTTTTAGCCGGCTGATGGTGTGCTGGGAGAGGTTGAAGTTTGAGAAAGCCCCTTCCTTCTGCTCTTCTGTCTCCTAAATTAATAAATAATTCGTTTTAAACACTTCCAAAATAGTTTGAAATTGTGGAAACAAAAGAAGGGTTTAAAAAAAAAATACTATTAAAAACCCACTCACCGTTGCTTTCTCACTATCAATGTCTGAGTCATCGCTGGACTGAGATGGGGTCTGAGCGGGGGTGTTGGGGGTGGAATGTCTGTTGGTCTGAGGTGAAGCTTCATCGGTCGATTCCTCTTTAATCTTTTTCTTTTTCATTTTCTGAAGAGATGAGAGGAATAAATGTAAGGCCGATAATTGGCAGGTAAACAGAATCATCAGACTGAAATAGGATGCTCTGATGACACATGCTACATTATAAACATCATGTCCATGTTGAAATCACAGAAAACAACCACTGAAATATCGGCCATTTTTCCAATTTAGATTGAATAAAATATTTATAGCAATTATTTTAAAATCAAGCCATCCAGAATCCTGGTGAATCATTCATGACCATAAAACGTTTGATTCTGTGGAGAAAGAAAAATGGAAACTGCTATATAAAGGGTATTTATAAAACGTAGTATATCATATAATTAATTATTCCATTTTTTTCAAAGGTTTTATGGTCATGGCTCACCAGGATACAGGATGGCTGGATTCTAGGCTTAAAATTATTTTTCAGTGGGACCAGAAAACCACAGCCACTGCTTATTTGCAACTCTAGATTTGTTTTATAATGGGATGAATCTAGAGTTGCAATACCCTCCACTGACTCCCCATTCATCCAATTTGCTTTTGCGATCTGCTTTTTTGCTTTTTTGTCAAGTCTCAAGTCAGTGTGGAGATTACCCGGCGGTGTTGCTGCCCCTCCCATCCCTCCCGGCTCATGGCTCTTTACAGACGGGCCGACAGCACACAGACAGCAGCCTCTCCGCTGACTGTGTCAGTGTAGTGTGACTGTGTGTTGCTGCAGGAGTGTGAATGAACTGTACGTGCGGTCAGTGGAACAAAAGCCACCTTATTAGCATTTGAATACCTGTTCTGTGAACAGGGAACAGGCACCCCCCACCCCTGGAAATGTGTGAGCCTACGTGACAAAATGACCAGGGGGAACCTTCAGTCAGTGAGTGGGTGCTATTTGAGTTACTATTGCGTCAGTGGGTGCGTAGACTAGCCTGACCATATTTTACCTGTTAAAATGAGATATATTGTGTATATCACAGATTTTTCTATTGAATGAATAGAGTTGGCAGAAGGCACTGAAAAGCTGCTATTGGGGTGGCAGTCCAAGGGTTAAACTCACCAACATTGCAGCTCTAGGCCAAGCTTGAATTATCCTCTTTCAATCTGCCAAGCTTTTGTTTCATAGAAATCCCCCGTAGACATGTTATGAGCTACTTTCTGTCAATAAATTATCTTGGAGTTTGGAAGCACTCGTTTTTATTAACGGGTCGCGCTGCTGCCTCCTGCATTATGTGCAAATGCAAAACAGGTGGTACGCAGGGCCGTTCAGTGACTTAGACGAGTGCTTCCAAACTCCAACACATAGAAAAAGAATCACCTGCAGAGAATTTCTTGACAGAAAGTAGCTCATAACGGATTTTTAGGAAACAAACGCTTGGCAGTTTGAAAGTGGATAATTCAAGCTTGCCCTACAGCTGCAATGTTGGTGAGTTTAACGTTGTTTAATACAAGCAGATCGCAAAAGCAAATTGGATGAATGGGGAGTCAATAGAGGGTATTACAACTCTAGATTCATCCCATTATAAAAAAATCTAGAGTTGCAAATTGCGGCAAGGCCACTGCTATGTTCTATTGTGCGTCTTTGTTTACAGCGGCATCTGCGGTTGAAATACTGGATTAATTTAGTGGCTTTTATTGGACCAAATGGCACACAGACAAAATCTGTATTAACGGGTCTGTATTAGAACGGTGCTTTGTGTTAGTGATTGGAATTGCTGTCAATTCATCCCCTCAAAGAGTGCTGACCTTTTCAGTTTCCTCCATGTCGGGTGTCGTATTAACACCATTACAGTTGCCATTCAGGTCTATGGCGCCGTTACTGGTTTGGTCCGCTGCTCGCTTGTCTTTTTTCTTCTTTTTTGGGGCCGGAGGCTCACAATCTGGCTGCTCTTCCTTTACCTCCAGCTGTTTATTTTTCTTTAATTTCTTGCCATCCTTGGTCTTCTTGATTTTCTAAAAATAAAAGCAGGCATAGGCAGTAGATTGTCAGATACAATACACATTAAGCGGGTAAACTTACCTATGAGCAGCAAAAGGCAGTCAACTTACAGTGGTTCCCTAAATTGACACCAATTAGTCTGCAGACCCCCATTTCAAAAGATATGCCAGGGACCCCATAAGAGAAGATTGTTATCGCTCTAGCAGTGATTCTCAACCGGTTTAAATTCAAGGACCCCCAGTTTGACATGCATTAGTCTATAGAGCACCGAAGTCCTGACGTAACTCGCTCATCCCTTCGATTCCCCTGGTTCTAGGAAGTAATTTCTCTATGGAGAATAACATGGGCTCATCTTAAAATCGTTTCATACAAGCATTGTGGTCCAAACAAGCTGTCTCTGCGTTATTGTCAGGGAGGTGTCTCTGTATCGTTTGCAACAGTCAGTCACTCATATGATACAGTCTGCTTCTAGCGAAAATGTAACTAATTCAGTAGCAGTAGGTTATGAGGTGATGTTCTTCCTCTTTTGCACTAGGTATGTTGGTGTGTGGTTTTCTAATGTTGTACAGGTCACTGTGTGCCTTTGTTGTCTTGTATCTGTATGCTGCAGGGTGTGTCCTTGGGGTCCAAGACAAATTTCTCCCTTGGGAGACAAAATAAAGAAACCTTGACCTTGAACATTAAGAGTTTTCTCTCAGTCAGTTGATTCTTAATATCCATGATGAGTGAAGCGGCCAGGGTGACATGTTTGTTTATTTTTCAAACACAGTTCTTATATGAGGCGATCTAAATAGAAAGTACACGAACATGTGGAGTTGTGCTCTCTACCGATATTGACGTCAGACTTCGGTACTCTATGATCCCCCATTTAATGGCATTTCTATCTCTGGGACGCCCAATTTAAATTATATTGTAAAATCTTAGGTTCACCCGACCACCAGCCAGGTAAGGCCCTGCTGTCTTATCATATTGTAAAATATATATTGGAGAATCAAGACAAGATGACTTGCTGGCCTAGTAGTATGTATTGTTTTGAGTACAGCTAATGCAAGCTCTCCTCTATTATGTTTGTGTAATGAATGAATGAATTTTATTTATATAGCACCTTTCCAAACATAAAGTTACAAAGTGCTTTACAGACAGGTTAGAAACAACAATCAAAAACAACATCAAGAACATCAGAAATAACAAAGCATAGAATCACATCAAAAAACATCAAGGAAACAATAAATATATACATACACATTATATATGTATACATATACAAAGGCCTACATACATATACACACATACATGTAAAAACGGAATTAGGAAAAGCATTTCACATACAGGTGTTTTTAAAAGATGTTTAAAAACGGGCACTGTCTCTGCTTGCCTGAGAGCCAAAGGCAAACAAAACTATGTTATGTGAATTAGCTCAGTGGTTTTCAACCAGTGGTCCGGGGACCAACAGTGGTCCGTTCAAGATGAAATGCTCTCAAGTTAAATTATTGTTAAACATGTGCATCAGTTAATTTACAAGAAATCTACACAATTAGAGAATGTAGAAGAATTGTTATTTTAATCAACATTTGCCTGTCTCTCCTATTAAATGTTACTACATCAATAGCCGCAATTTGCAACTCTAGATTTTTTTATAATGGGATGAATCTAGAGTTGCAATACCCTCCATTGACTCCCCACTCATCCAATTTGGTTTGCGACCTGCTTGTCTTAAACAACGTTAAACTCACCAACATTGCAGCTGTAGTCCAAGCTTGAATTATCCTCTTTCAATCTGCCGAACTTGTTTTTCATAAAAATCCACCGTAGAGATGTTATGACAGCTACTTTCTGTCAAGACATCCTCTGCATGTGATATAATGATATAAGTATAAGATGATATAAGTGTTGCAGTTTGGAAGCACTCGTTAACAAAAACGGGTCGCACTGCTGCCTCATGCATTATGTGCACATTCGAAACGGGTGGTACGCAGGGCCGTTCAGTGACATACGACGAGTGCTTCCAAACTCGAGCACTTAGAAAAAATAATCACCTGCACAGAATTTCTTGACAGAAAGTAGCTCATAACAAACATGTCTATTGTGGATTTTTATGAAAAACAAGCTCGGCAGATTGAAAGAGGATAATTCAAGCTTGGACTACAGCTGCAATGTTGGTGAGTTTAACGTCGTTTAAGACAAGCAGATCGCAAACCAAATTGGATGAGTGGGGAGTCAATGGAGGGTATTGCAACTCTAGATTCATCCCATAATATTAAAAAAAAATCTAGCGTTGCAAATTGCGGCTACTACATCAATACAGCAGGGAATTGTGGGCAAAATCAAATTTATTTATTTTCTTTTAACAAAATATTTCTTTAGTTTTGGGTCCGAGACATCAAATGGTGGTCCGTGGCTCAAATGCCGAATAAATAATGGATATGAAAAGGGTTGAAATTAAACGCTATGATTTAGCTAGCCAACATACACCGGCCCAGCTGTTGCACGTCATCAAACACGGCCGCCCTCAGCGCCGACTTGTTAACACAGCGCTGTGCTTTTCTATTAACCACGACCGTTCAGCGTCGTTCCATGTGACTTACCGATCAGCTGAAAACCACATGGCCGTTTAAAGTACTGTACAATGCACTAGTTAGCAACTTAGCATGTATGCTCGACTAGTTCACACAGCTACTACCGTATTTACATCCGTGGCGTGATTAGATCTTTCTTTGGCGATACAACGTGGTGTTACAACAGCTGTCCCTTGTATGCGAGATTATTACGCTAATAATAATAATACCATATCGGTTGTCATATGAACGGTGACACACACAATAATGGCACACAATAATCCATACAAAAACTAGCTGCATGCTAGAGAAACTAGCTCAGCTGTAATAATGTACTACTTAGTTAGATCTTAGATATATCGTATTCGTATCTATAGGTTATATTCATTCTCATTTTTGTAAAATACATTAAATAATACACAGTTTGTCATTAAACGTGTAAGTAATGATGACACATTTAAAATCTACTCTTAGCATTCACAAAGCTATAGCTTGAGTTTTAAGCACCACATGTGTTCCAACAACGGGACACAGTCAGTCACACAGACTCATTTCTCAACCACGTCGCCGTCTTTCTGCTCACCTTTGCCGGCGTAACCTCCGCCGCGGTGCCGCTGTCATCGCCCATGGTGATGTTATCTTCGGTTTCAGAGTCAAAGATGATTTTGGACGGCATTTCTCTCCAGATGGAACCCTAAAACACGCGGACACGGCTACCTCCACGAGCGAGCAGGGTAGAAAGGAATGCGCATGCGCTCGTCCGCGTGGCATGGCGAGGACCAAAAGCCGACTGTACATAGAAATAGAAATAGAGTAAAAAGAAGAAAAAGCACAGATGTCTTTCTTCTCTCGTTTCTGGATTCTACATTCACCGCAAAGGATCATGTGACAAAACAAAACAATCCCCATGTATGGATGTGGTGAGCTATAAAGTATTGTATTGATATGTTTACACAACACCACACGTATATTATACAAATATATTTACATTAAAATACCCCCTGTACAATATAACCCTCAAATTTGAGCATTAAGGTCGAAATTTGTTATAGTTTTTTTTATGTAAACCGCTGTACCTCATTTGGGAAAGTGCTGTATGAGACTATGAGTACAATGTATTATACAAATATATTTACATTAAAATACCCCCTGTACAATATAACCCTCAAATTTGAGCATTAAGGTCGAAATTTGTTATAGTTTTTTTTATGTAAACCGCTGTACCTCATTTGGGAAAGTGCTGTATGAGACTATGAGTACAATGTATTATTAATTATTATTAGTGTGGTTAACCTGCATGTGCAACCCAGATTCGGCACAAACAAGGGACTCAATTATTTAGTCTTGAAAAAATCATCAGCCTAATACAGAAAACCTACCAAGGAATGTCATGCAAGCTAGGTACTACATGCAGGCCAAATGTCAGACAGTTTTGAAGTCCAGACTGGAGTCCGGCAGGGATGCCTCCTATCGCCGCTCATGTTCATAATAGTCATTGACTGGATCATGAAGACCACCACGGCAGGTAGGAAAAACGGCATACAGTGGGCCCTATGGACACAACTGGATGACCTGGACTTTGCCGATGACCTGGCTCTCTTGTCACACAATCACCAGCAGATGCAGGACAAGACAACCAGGCTGGCAAATACATCCCTGGGTATAGGTTTAAGAATCAACCTGAATAAGACCAACATAATGTCAAATTGTCAATCAACACCCAGAACAATAACCCAATTACAGTAGGCGACAAACCAATTCAGGCAGTCGACTCCTTCACCTACCTCGGCAGCATTTTAGATATGCAGGGCGGAACAGAGAACGATGTCACAGCTAGAATAGGTAAAGCTAGAGCAGCCTTCATCATCCTGAAGAACATCTGGTCCTCTAAACAGATAGCCTTGACAACCAAAGTGCAGATCTTCAATTCCAACGTCAAATCCATACTGCTCTACGGTTCAGAGACGTGGAGGATGACTAAGAGGACATTGCAAAGGATCCAGACATTAACAGCTGTCTGAAGCGCATTTTCAAGATCTGGTGGCCAAACAAAATCAGAAGTGAAGAACTCTGGAGGAAAGGGAGTCAGGAACCAGTGGAGAAACAGATCCTAAGGAGAAAGTGGGGCTGGATTGGCCACACCCTGAGGAAACCGGCAGCTAGTACAACACGCCAGGCACTGACTTGGAACCCCCAGGGGAAGCGGAAGAGAGGGCGGCCTAAGAACACCTGGAGGCGGGACACTGAGGTGGAGCTGAAGAGACAGGGAATCAGCTGGGGAGAGGCGGAAAGGAAAGCCCAAAACCGCGTTGGATGGAGAAGAGGCGTTGATGGCCTATGCTCCACTGGGAGCGACGGGCCTAAGTAAAAGTAAGTATGCCACCAAAATGTGGAACGCCCTACCAACAGTCATTAAGACAAATCCCTTGACTCCTTAAAAAACCGCTCTCAAAGCCCAAAGGGCACCTACGAACGGCTGCAATTCGGCCCCCGTAAAAATCTGAATCCCATAGCTCCCCCCCCCCACTATATGTTTCTTTTCCCTTTTTACCTCCTATGATGAATTCCTGTTCTGTTCTTTGGCTATATAGAAGTGTCTATTTGTACGTCTCTAAATATTTTGATGAATTGAACAAGGTGGGCCCTCTTGTAAACATGCTTTATTGGGTCGTCCACTCACAGTTAAGTCTTTGTATTGAGTTGTGCTTGAAATGTACTGTTAATACATATTTCATTCAATCAATCAATCAACCAGACTAAAGTAATTGTCACACTATAGTAATTGTCACAATATTAAAAAAAAATCTTAGAGAAACCCTAAACTTCAGACCACTCCCACAGTTTTGACAATATGCAATTATTATTATTATTAATATTATTATTATTATAGCCTAGTGCAGCAGTTCCCAAAACATTTTGGCCAAACCAAACCTCCTGACCTAGCTGACGCACTCCCCCCCCCCCCCCCACATGGAAATATAAATTGCATACGCTATATAGAGACTAGAGAGACATATATTTCCTATTTATCCACATATATGCACATATATGAACCTGAATATGGCATATATATGCAGCATAGGCTATATTCTGCATAATTATACTTGCCATATATAGGCATAATATATTTAAAATAACATAGCACCACCATTAGCCTTTTCATGTCGCACCACAAAGGGTGCATGCATCACAGTTTGGGAACCACTGGCCTAGTGTATGGCATTAAAGATCCCGGCAAAAGGTGTCGAGAATCAAAAATTGGAGCATTGTCCTGATCTTTTGTATGTGCTAGAAAATTGGAAAAATGAACCAATTTTAATATTTGATCAGAAACAAACATCAAAAAACTGTTTTTTTTTTGTTTTGTTTTTTTGTTTTTAAATCAGATCAGATTATACTAAGATCCCCTGACCACTATATATAATTTGCTGTGGCAAGGGGTGATTTTAGATTTAGATTTGAATATTGAACTTGTGCATTGGTAAATGCCAAGAATGTCAATAAGGTGCACTGCACCCACCCAGGTGGAGTGCTTGCTCCCTCTAGCGGCATAGACAGAGCATTGCATTTGGGCCAACAAGTCCATGTAAGTGCAGTCTCTCCCGATCTCTTCTCCATCTCAGCTCATCGTCTGACTTGGGGCCCAAGGGCAGGAGCGCTGAGACATCCGTCACCGACCTGCTCAGGTGAGGCGTGCGTGCAGCAGCATGCTGCATAAGCAATACAACTTACAGTACTCAGTATAAGTGTTATTTCTCCCCTGGTTGAGATTCTCTACACCCGTTTGGAATGCCATCAATACATTGAAAGAAAGAAGGGACAAAAACACGTTTAATCAGAGCAATTGAATGCTCTGACTAAATCTAGCCATCTACTGACCTACCATATCTCAGTATAGGCTGCATTATGTGCGGTTGATCACGGCTACTGACTACGTGACTGATATGCTGTTAGGTGACTTACGTGGCTGGTTAAAACTGATTTGAGTTTAGGGATCTTTTAGAGTTAGGGTTAGGGTTAGTAATGTCGGACAACACACGTCGTCGCTGCCAAAACGGTAGCTGTGATCAACGCAGAATGCAGACTCTACTGAATTTCTCCAAAACATCACAATATAATTATATATATATTTTTTCTTTTTGCGGCAGCTCAGTAGATACGTCTACTGCAGCATTCAAATTAATGCTCTGATTAAACATGATTTTGTCCCTCTCGATTCATTGATGGCATTCGAATCTGCTTAGATTAATTAATGCCAGCAAGTTCTCTGTCCACCTCTTCTCCCCAACAGGAAACCCAATAACAGCCGTGTACGCCATCCCAGCAGCCACCCGGCCCGGATACTCTGAATATTTTGTCTCCACGCCGCCCACCTCCTATCGCAGCCCCTCCTGGATGTCCTATCCTCCCGAACCTGAGGATGTTACCCAGTGGGCAGACTCTGTAAGAGACCCGTGGTGGGCCCTAGCATGCCTGACCCATACCCAAGACCTGAGAAATGCCCAATGCTACTCCAGAGGCTAGATGCATGGGGAGGTTTGTTATAAAACCCAGTGGTGCAAAAAGTACTCACATTTGTTACTGTTAAAGTACATTAAAGTACAAAAGTATTGGCATCAAAATGTACTTTTTTTGTAATAATAATTCAAATCTACAAAGTATCTAGTAACTAACATTTTCAAATAATATGTAGTGGAGTAAAAGTACAATATTTGTCTATGAGATGTAGTCGAGTAGAAGTATTGGAAATTGGAATTACTCCATTAATAGGCCTACAGTACAAATACCTCAAAATTGTACTTGAGTACAGTAAAGTAAATGTATTTTACACCATGGATAAAACCATAATGAAGAGTTAACGTAATCTCATATATAAAATTATTAAACCACAGTATGATACAGATATGATGTAGTATGGTCAAGGAACTATTTTCATTATATGAAAGGTATATTTGGCACTAGTAGTAAAGCAACGTTTTGCTGCTGTCATTATGGTACAGATATTGAGAGAAGAAATGTCCCATAACTTCCCTGGAGCAGGATTGGGTGTTTATTGTTGTATATACCCTATTTCACACTCTCTCTTTTTCATGAAAGCAAGATGCGTTCCATTCTTTCTGTTTGATCTGTTCTAACCTGTGTGACCCTCCCTATTCCCCAACTCTCCCCTGGCCTGCATTGGACTCTCCTCGTCTGTACAGAATGTTCTCTTAGTTTCGTGTTGCCAGACTGCAGCCTCTCGCAATTTACAAATGCTTCCGTCATACTGTCTGGAGCAACGGGAAAAGCTATCATGAGTAAAATATAAAGCGGAAGTGGAGCCTCCTCCCCACTTCTGTTTGGTCTTTACAGTGATAGAGTTGTATAGGTTGTTGCTTAGCAGAAAAGGAAAATAAAAAAATAAAATGTAAAGATATTTTAAAATGTATTTTCGTGAACGGAAATAGCAGCTTCCTTACTCGTATTTCGGGAGGCGTAGTTCCAGACTATAAAGCATTTGGAGATTGTGGAATTTGTCTGGCTACGTGAGACTATAGATTCCAACCAGATGCCTTCTTCACGCAGTGACTTTTTGCAGAACCAGTATGTCATTTAGAAAACATTTGCTGAAGTGAATTTATGCCTGGCGTTGAGTGGACACAGCAAAATACCACCGGGGTAGTTGAGCACATTTCCTAAATGAACTATTTTCCTCTCATTTATTAGATTACTGGTAGATTTTCTTTTGACGTGGTGTCAAATCATAGCCGCTAAATGTTTTATCTCCATATCCAAATGTAGTCCATTATTGGAGTTCAGACGATATATGTTTGAATTGAAAAAAACATTCATTACCTTCCCCGTTATTTTGGTTTTTTTGTAGTGATTTTATTTCTCTCATTTAAGTATGCTCGATATGGTTTCCCTTATCACCCATTTAGTTGTTTAACTATTCTTCTGCCCCCTAGTGGCCAAGCAAGGAGATGGTTTGTCATTTTGCTGCACTCTTCGTCAACACAAGGCTGGAACCACAACATCAGACAAACTGCTTTTTGAGGTTTGTACTATAAGACTGATCTTCTTAACCCACAGATTTGTTTGTTTTGTTTTCTCTCCTTCCGCACACTAGTCAGGTGTGTTTTAACTCACAATTTAAAGGTGAATGAGCATGGTTTTCTGAAACAAACAAAAATATTCTGACAACGATGTCTCTGTAACTATGAATAATAATATTTCAATAAGACACTCAATGGGAAATGGATTCATGGAAAAAAATATATGGCATTTTTGTGGATCTGTAGAAAATGAGGAAAGAACTGAAAGAAGCACTATTCTGTTTGTACTGGGAGTAACACAAATATTCAGAACAGAAGGTTGAGCATAGAACACAATGTATATGCATGTACATATGTACAAGGACATCCTGTATCTTAGGTCTTCTATAGACCTTATGATTTACAACAGTTCTCAACCCGTGGGTGGGGTGGGGGGAAGGGGGGCGTCACCAAATGATTTCGGGGGGTCCCCAAATTATATATAAAAATAAATTGCAACTGAATGGCTGGGGAAAGGAAGAGTTTACATGGTACACATAACACATAGTACACATAAACTTTCCTTAATGATTAGATCTGGTGTCAGTATTCATTTATGATATATTTTCTTGTCAAGGTTATTTTTGCAGTCAGTTTGTATTGGGGGTGGGGAGGGGGGCGGGGCGGGGGTTTGTGAGACATGGCCAAAGCATTTCCGGGGGTCCCCAGCCAAAAACGTTGAGAACCCCTGGTTTACAAAACAGATATGGCTTTGGGTGTGATTCTACCATATGCCCGTTCAATGATTCGTATTATGGGGTGTATTTCTTCCGTCGGTTTTTTAATGTTTTTGTTATAATAGTCTCTCATCTGTAAATATCGGAAGAAGTCCTGATTAGTCAGTTCGTATGTACTTTTTATTTCTTCAAAGCTTTTCATTTCTCCTCTTTGAGCTGCATATGATCTTTACGTCATTTCAAAGATAGACACGGTCTGCATATGATCAATAGGGTATGATCTTTACGTCAAAGATAGACACGGTCTGCATATGATCAATAGGGGATGATCTTTACGTCATTTCCAGGACGTCTTCACCAGTTGAAATAATATAGCTTATTCTGGGCCAGATCTGACTAGTTATGATTTGACCTAAGTTGATCTGGCCTCGATCAGACTCTCTGATTCATCCAGGGATGTCCGTCTTAGTGGGCAGAATATTATGTTGGTTGAAATCATGTGATATTCTGGGCCAGATCTGACTAGTCTTGGTTTGACTTGATCTGGCTCTAATCGAGACGTCAATAATTCATCCAGGTCCAGGACTGTGCTTGCTGGGAAACCAATTCACATTGGGAAGCCATCATTTAGACTCGGTCTAGTGTAAAAAACTAAAACAAATAATAATTTATTCCAGATTTTCATAGCTGTTAATTTTCAGAACCTTTAACAATAATGCTAGTTCCTTCCCAGCAGCAGACAGACAAATTGCTTTTGCATTTTTACATAACCCAACATAGTGTGGAATGACTGGTAAATATCACACGTTTAATATGCCCATGTTATACGGTGATGAAAATTGTTGATTCTATATTTGTAAAGAAAATAAATTGTTTTTTTTAAAGCATTTATTCTAGAATAATTTGCATTGGTTGGTATGTGCCCCAAAAATGTGCTACATTACAAAAAGATACAAAATATTGACATTGTATGAACACCAATAATTGGTTATTATAGGCTACTGTATTATTATTGTTTACTCTAATAGCATAAACCTAAATCTGACAGAGGCATACACAAATCTTTCAGAAATTACGCTAATCAGAAATTGCTCGTGCTTTCCTTCTATTTGTATTTTTCTTTTTTTAACACACTGGTGCTTTTATAGCTACCATTTTTAGGTCTCATAAATCCAAGAGTAAATAACTTTGCTAATTATTGTTGCAGATAGAAAAGCGTATCAGAGAACAATGTACAAATGTACTGTGAGCCATGTGATATGAAGAAGATGCACACGCAACCTTAAAAACCATTGGCACAAAGTTTCCATCTTTAGCCGCAGTGCCAGCAGTTACTTTGAGAGTTAGATTCAGACACTGTTCACTCTGTGGTTAACCTCGCCTCACCAGGCTTTCCACCGCCTCGGAGGAAAGCCTGGTCTCTGTTTCAAAAGTCTGTATGATCCGGGCTGGGGCCGGATGATGTGGTTACGTCATGTTGTAGTATTGTTTTGTAGTCGCCAGACAGGAAGAAGCGGAAGCGGAAACTTCCTTTTCCCTCTCAATAAAAGCTCTCGTAAGCGAGAGCTTTTATTGAGAGGGAAAAGGAAGTTTCCGCTTCCGCTTCCTCCTGTTTGTTGTAGGCAAACTATTGCCTACAACATGACGTAAGCATATCATCCGGCTCCAACCCGGATCATATACCGAAATGAAATGGTGCCCAGGCTACTCTGTGGTTCATTAAACCATTCAGGGTGGGCACCCATTTTGGTGTTTTAAGCATTTTGTTAAACTTTAGCTGTTGAAAAATAGCAGATTGTCACGAGTGCCACGCTACGAGCTTGTATATCTGCTATTTTGGGGGGAAATCGCGAAAATGTGTCGCAAATCATTGAATATATTCGTTCCGAGCTAACCTTTTGTCTGGGGGGGGGGGGGGGGGGTCCCTGGAACAACATATTTTCAGATGAGGGTTGGCAGCCAATTACATATAATTTAAGTACCAAAACTGTGTTATCCGGTCTAGACCTGTGTTATCCAGTCTAGACCGGATAACACAGGCGATCACACAGGCGATAAGTAACACAGACCAGGCTTTCCTCCGAGGTGGAAAGTCTGGTGACGCGGGGTTAGGTGTCAGGCACGTGCAGAGAGTGTTGCAGGGGCTGAAATCCCATAAGAGGGCACTTTTGGCCCAAAATAGCGAAATTAGCAGATCTGCAAGCTCACAACGCGTGGCGCTGTGACACATTGAGAGCTTGTAGATCAGCTATTTTCGGGTCGCAACCCTGCACTCTTTATCTAATGGAGATGCGGTGTACGACATGGATTTCGAAACAAATTACTTCAATGCAAAATGTTGCATTCAAGTTCAGGAGACTTCGCTGAATGCTGCATCCGTAGTCTGGAGAGGGCAGTTGTTTACGGGTAAAAGGGCATGGGCTGAAACGCCCTTTGATATCTATGTGTGCACGTCCCTGACTGGTGTCATAGTTAACATGATGATGTGGTCATGTGACCTGACCAGTGTTTATTGACATTCCGGTTCTGAGAGGCCTACAGTATGTGTACAGAGCCCCCCCCCCCCCTAGAAGAACTAAAGCACTTTATTCTCTCACCATTTTTCATTGTGTCAATGTTGTTTATTAACGTCATCCTACTTGTTAAGTGCAGTGCGGAGACCAATCATTGCATTTTCCTCATACTGCAATACTCTTATTATTTCATGCCACCAATCGGGACGAAAGTGCTTCTATAGACAATTGCACCTCCATTCATTTTTCAATGTGGCACAGAAACGGTCATTAGGTCACGGTGCCTGCTCAACTCACAGCTCAATTCTAGCTCTGAAGTAACAAAAATGTGACTGAAAATGAAAATATAATTTTGTACAGTAGGGGGCACTGCAATATTACTGCACATTGCACAAAAACACCTCAATGCTTTTGGTTGCCAACCTGATATACACTGTTGCAAATCCATCCCCGGATGCATTGCTGAATACCATGTACTTATGGCAGAGATAAGAAAGAAAGTCAGTGATGATATACAGCAGTGGTTCCCAAACTTGTCCATGCCAAGGACCCCCAAATTGACCCTAATAAGCCCGCAGACTCCCATTTGAAAAAGATATGTCAGAGACTCTCATAAGAGAAAAGTTTTACTGCAGTGATTCTCAACCTGTTTAATTTCACAGACCCCCAGTTTGACATGCATTAGTCTACAGACCCCCATTTAATGTAATTTCTATCCCCCAATTTATATTGTAAAATCAATGCTAATGTAACTCTGAGAGTGTACAAATTTGGTTCCATTTGTACACTCTCAGAGTTACAGACCCATAAGGGTCCATTTGGTTCCAAACTATCATTTACCTGGGTACCCCCAGGAACTCGCTCAAGGACCCTAGCCCTGGTCCAAGGCTTACAGCGAGCCTCTCTCTGACACCTTGTGGAAGTACCTTCCACAGCCCTCTGGTCATATTTCAACTCCCGTGCGCTGTTTTTCTAATACCAGCAAATAAACAAAACGACGAAACCACTCACCGAAACAAAGCCTGCTAGACCTTGGTAAAAGTCTATTCTCGAACCTGGGAAGCGTCTGAGGTCCCCAGTTTCTCTCTAAAATGCACTTTGTGCCATTTTAATAACGCAATGTACCCTGAATTTAACTGTATCACGCTATCCTACACTCGCGAACCGCCAGTAATGTGATCCTGGCGGTTCGCGAGTGTAGGATAGCGTTACCGTCCTTAAATTCAGGGTACATTGCGTTATTAAAATTTTGCATTTTAGAGAGAAACTGGGGACCTGAGACGCTTCCCAGGTTCGAGAATAGACTTTTACCAAGGTCTAGCAGGCTTTGTTTCGGTGAGTGGTTTCGTCGTTTTGTTTATTTGCTGGTATTAGAAAAACAGCGCACGGGAGTGGAAATATGACCAGAGGTCTGTGGAAGGTACTTCCACAAGGCGTCAGAGAGAGGCTCGCTGTAAGCCTTGGACCAGGGCTACAAGGACCCCTGGGGGTCCCCGGACGGCCGGACCCCACTTTGGGAACCACTGATATACAGTACAGTAAAGATGACCAATCACAATGAACAATGCAAAAAATAAACCATTATTTCCTCCTGTGCTGTATAGAATTGCTATTGCAGCGATACTGGATGAACACAATCATCTTTTGGATTATAATTACTGAACCCATTTATACCCATGCCTGTCAAATAAGCTTTGTTGCCTGTGTGCTCCCAAACTGTCTTTTACTGCCAAACCAGAGCAACACCTATAGCACCTATATGCTACTCTTGAAATGCAGACCAGCCTCTTTCTGTAGCGAAAATCAAAAATAATGTTTTCACTATGTTTTCACAATACAAAGGCGGCTTGTGTTATTAGAAAGCCTATCTTTCCTTAGTGGACGCACTCTGAGCCCCCCACCACACGTATACAATGCTTTTAGTTACTCCACTACCGATATTGCAGAGAGAAAACCCCATAGACAAGATTTTAATATTAGATTATTATTTTTTTTCTTTCTGACTGGTCTGATGATTCTCTTATCCTCTGATGACAGGGAAGCGCCACAAGAACTTAGGAAATGTGTGTGTGTGTGTGTGTGTGTGTGTGTGTGTGGGCACGCGCACACGCTCGCACGCACACACGCATTGCTTCCTTTTCTGTTGAACTGCCAAGCTGTGGACTGACACCTCTCTGTCAGTCACGACCACAGAGTCACCCCATCTTCAGTCACTGTCTGAAAACTCACCTCTAATTTGTCTGTTGCACTTATTCCTTACACTTTGTAAGTCGCTAAGGATAAGAGCATCTGCTAAACGGCTAAATTGTAATTACAATCTCATTACACTCAGTCTTTTTACGGCTTTTTCCCCAGGAACTGTGGTTTGTTAGGACCTAATTTAGCTGCTGTAATTAGATTATGTTCAACCTCTGAAGGACCATTATTGCTTAATAAAGGCTAATTAAGGTATATAGAACAACAGTCTGAGCAGATGATGGCTTTGAAATTACCTCAACGAGGACAGGTCAAGGGTGAATAACACATACAAGTGAATGCACTTAATGTGAAATGAGGACATATGTTTCTTGCATATCCTTAATATAACTTTTCTTTGGCACTGAGTTCAATTCATAAAGGAAGGCTCGCATCTCTTATTGTATGCTCTGAAAATGTATTAATCACCCACAACGTTGGCTCCTGAAGATATGATTAGGATTGATATGTGCGTTTAATAAACCTTCAGAACATACAAGCACTGCGAGCCCAACTTTATAAAGTTAACATGGGGACACATTACTCTCAGGAGTCAAAGACAGAACAGGTAATACTGTGCAGTTTCAGGTTGAGAAGTCATAGAGCTATGCAAATGAACCCCCGTCTCAGTTAAAACTCATTCTGGGCGGGAACCCCTTTTGGTGTTTTAAGCATTATGTTTTACTTTAGCGATTGAAAAATAGCAGATCTACAAGCTCATAGCGCGGCACAGAGAGCCGCGTTACAAGCTTCTTTAAATCTGCTATTTAAAAAAAATCGTGAATATATTTTTTTCACAGCGAACGTTTTTAACTCAAATAATTGCTTCTGGGTGGGTCACTGGAACTACATATTTTCAGATGGGAGTCCGCGGCCAAATACAGATCATTCTGGGGGCCCTTGGCGTGAAAATGGTTGAGAATGACTGACATAGAAACATGGGTTTTTCAGAAAACTTCAGGATTTAGAAGGCATTTGTAGAATTTTTTTCTCAGGTCTAACCCATTAACCCATTGGTTAATTCTACATGTAACAACACAGAGTCGGAACGCCTCACATAAATTAGATGAATCATTCTGACCCCGATGATGACAGCAGATATGCATCCAGAAATATAGCTAATTATTTTTTTTTTTTTTTCACATCATTTGACAACAGATGAGAATGCGATTGTTTTCTACTGAGCATGAAGTGAACTCTTCTTCCCGAGTGGCTCGTTGCTATATTGTCCTGGTGGGTGCATGGTGGATGGAAATGTAAAGAGAAAAGCCAGGCTGACAGTGTCTTGTTGTCTGAAGAAGCACCCCTAAACTCCAGTAGCTGGTGGAATGTTACATCCAGGGGGGCAGTCAGCCAGATATTTCGTGAAGCCTCATTTGAAATCGGTAGTTCATATAATGGCCTGTTGTGGCGCTGGACCGGACCCAAAAAGCCCCATAGCTCCATAGAGGCCCATGTATTTTGGCCAAACTTCACCTAGACTGTATTACCTTAATAAACATGGTCATGAATACTTTCTTCTTCCAGTCACTAGTTTAAAGTCTCATTTCTAATGTCATAATATTCTTTTTGGAAAATTATGGTCCCATTAATTAAAAAAATGACCATAAAGAAAAAATCATCGCGTATGTTCTGAGGGGCGTGGCTACCATTACAGTCTATGATCGGGATTCCCCTCCCACTCGAGTCAAAATAAAAACCAACGGAGAAGAAGGGGGGAAGTCCCGCCTCGTTGTCTGGGCAGCCAATGACCAGCTGGTATACAAAACGGAGCCAGCCAATGGCCAGCTGGTACCAAAGATGGCGACTTACATCAGGAATTAGCATATTATTACAGGCTTCATTTTACGTTCATGTTAGACCCGGGGAACGCTTTGTCCATATTTTTTACAGTCTATGGTTACATCATGTCATCTCTGTAGCCAGTGGTGGAAAGTAACTAAGTACATTTGTGACCAGATTTTACTGAGCGACTGCCATCGTGCAACCTCCAGCTTTTCACCAGGGAGAAAAACAGATTTATTTTTTCTTTATCCCAAATTAGTTAATAGCACAGGCAGACTCTTCACATACAGAGCATGTCTGAAATAAATATCAGAGCTGAAATCGACATGCAAATATGAAATAAATGCTTAAACATGTAGCTAGGTGTAATGTTAGAGTCCACAGAAGTGAATCTTTCACGCATGTTTTCTCAACTCGCTGTTTTCTCAACTCGCTGTTTTCTGCAAGACATTACTCTATAAGCCATATCTCTAAAACTGCTTCATATGATATGAAAAAGAAAATCCAATGGCAGTCCCTTAGCAAAATGTGGTCACATTGAGTTACTTTTTGAGGCACAACTTTACTTCTACTCTCAAGTATTTTCAGCGGCACCATAACCCGTCTTCCAGTGACATCATCGATGCAGGCTTTCTATTCCTGAAAAGTTACAATGTGATAATGGAAGCCATCGTTCTTGTGTTAATAAGAATCTATATATAAGAATCATGTTTAAAATAAATCTGCCTAATGATGATGTCACTGGAAGACGGGTTTTATGAACTGCCCTCAGCCCTCCTATGAGATACTGCAGAGAATTATTATTATGTTTTGCTATACTCTCATGAACATTAGTAAGGACCAATTTTATGAAGATAGATTGAGAAGTGGTGAAGTCGTCCTTTAAGGTGCCACATGAAATATATGATAAGAATAACACTTACACAAACACAAAATAGGACAGTATGTGACATGGCAATGGCACTTAACCAATGTGCAATCACTAACAGTGTGCAAACAGTGTGCAAATCTTTAACATCCTTAAAAAAGTGTTTCTTTGTTTCAGTTCATGTCCTGCAAAATTATGTTCAATGATTTAGAATATATTTAAGAGATCTGCGTTCAACTTAATTTTCCTTGCAGCCAAATGCTAACAATGCCATTTGTTAAACTACACTGACTGTTAATTTCTAACTATACATTTAACATAGGAAATAGCAAATCAAAATTAAAAGAAAATAACTGACCATGCAGTCAGTCATAAAATAGCAGTCCATTTGATGAACACATACTGTATAGGGTGCATGCTTCATAACTCAAGCCAGCATAATAACCTATCTACATTTTCCACCTGTGGCGATACTTGTGAATTGATTTTCTGAAGGGCAGCCACTTTATTAAGGCTACTTGCTATTAGGTCTGGGACTATTATTGATTGGCATTTATAGGAGATCTAAATCTAAAAATGGAATCTCCTCAGATGATTGAATTAATTAGCTGTCAGTCCAAAGTAATCAGTCACTGATTTCTGAAATTTCTATTCTGTTCTAATATTTCCAAGTAATCAGATGCTCAATGATTACTTTTTTTGATTGCTTCTGGGGCCTTGTGTGCTGGAGTGTTTTTGGTGAAGGGCTATCCTTTCCTCTGGGAGAGAGTGTCAAGCTTGAAGCAGCAATTCTTTTGACAGACATGGACTTAGATTTTGAATGTCATAGGGCTAAAGCTGTGCTGTGAGGTGACCTTAATTTGCGATGATATTTTGGAGATATGTTTGGAGGGCGTATGACCAAGCTGTCTGAGTATTGGCCCCTGCTGGATTGCACCCTGCATTAAAGCAGGGACCTTTACTTATAAAACTAATGATGCATAATCTATCAAAGACCCCCTAATGTCCAGTAAAAAAAACGGTTTAGAAAAAATATAAGACTTAGCTACAGTTGAAGTTTAAACAGAACACCCTCCAAAGCACAGCTAGAGGATAGCCTCAAGAGGGCGGAATTTCACTGACGTCACAGTCACACACATGAGGTGAATATTTTCTACAAGCTCGGCTTTTACCTAGCCCCTTTCGGGACCCTACATAAAGCTTTTCTGAAATTTTTATGAGTTTTATGTTGGGTCCCTGGTCATAACTATATTTTCGTCTGGGAATTCCGGAACGCGGAAGTAGACATGCTCTCTAAGATTGAATCTGCGCCGTGTGACGGCCTTTTTTTGCTTGAGTTATTCTGAATTCGGGAACTTTAAGTACCTATACATCCCGCTGCGAATATCTCCTGTGGCGCGGAAGCCGTTAAGTATTTTTAATCTTTGTTTGACCGATTTGGTCGCTTTATTTCTTCTTGTTTGTTTACCGTTTATTGTACCGCCTCCCGGTGTGCGGTTGGCTTGTGCGGCTACGTCCCTGCCTCTGATCTGCTCTGTCATAGCTATAGCGCCACTAGCTAGCCAGATAGGCGGTACAATGAGGTGTCAATAAACAAGGAAGGAAGAGAAGAACCAAAGCGACCAAATCGGTCAAACAAAGATAAAAAATACTTAACGGCTTTCGCGCCACAGGAGATATTCGCAGCGGCATGTATGGGTACTTATACTTTACATATTCAGAAACGCTCACACTGAAAAATGTCGTCACAGAGCGCGGACAGGCGCTAAACTTGTTGTTTATGTTTAAGAATGGCTGCGTACTAGGTGGCATGGTAGTGGTGCAACAGGACCCAATGCACTGGGTCGAACAAATGTCAGAAACTTCAGTAGCATTGGGTTCTGCTTGGAGGGCTAGCTTTTACCTTGAGTGATGCAATTTCGCCACAGCGCAACTTTTCGGAAGAAATCGAGACCTAATATTCGGAGCACACCAGATCGAATGGTGTAGTTCTCGATTTTTTCCCACCTTTAATTAAAGTGGTGAAATATTCAGTTTTGGGGAGTAGCAACCCAAACTAAAAAATAAATGTACCATTGAGGGGCGAAGAATCCAAGAAATGCCCCAAAGTACCTATCCTGCGAGATGTCAATGAAAACCAACCAACTGGAGCATACAACGAACAGTGATGCGTTCTGAAAGGTGAGTTAGTTATGAATCTCAGTGCAGCATGGTACAAGGGATCCAGTTTGGCTATGGTGGAGGAGCACGCAAACCTATAGATGGTATCACCATAATCCAACTGGGACAGAAAGAGACCAGTGACCAGCTTTTTGCGGGCTGAACAGGCAAAACAAGCCTTCAATCTGTATAGTAGAAGGCCAGAGTAAATTTAAATAGTCCATATGAAATTTAAAATGAAGGTTATCCAACCAAAATTTATAGCGCTCCACCCACTCGATGGGGATTCCATCTAGAGTGGAGATATTCACTGGGGCTGCAATAGCGCATGGAGTGAACAACATACTGTACCTTTGTTTTTTTTGCTGTTTAGCAGTAATTTGCTTTTTATCAATTCATGCTGCAGGGAGATGAAATAGACAAATTTGCTACAGCCACCTCAAACGTTGGCGCACAGGTGTACAGAACCATATCATCTGGATACATGTGATACCTAGCGTACTTTGATTGACTACAGATATTGTTTACGTAAAGCAGAAAGAGTAGGGGACCTACAATGTAGATCGGTCAATGCGCAAGACTGTTGAGAGCAAGTTGTTCAACCTATACCCAGTTACAGAGAAACCAAAAGACCACGTCACCCTTGGGGCTGTTCTGGAGGCTAGCGACCTCCACTCTAGAGCACCGTGAGTCACTACCTGGATAAAATCTGTTCTATCATCTTCTCACGCCATGCTGATGCACGTCTCGTCATTCTCGTCAATGACAAATATGACCATCAGCATCAAGGATGATGAGCGTCTTGCTTTTATAACTTTATTAGCAAGAAGATGGATTCTATTGGAGTGGAAATCTGCACTGGCCCCTAAAGCATCTATATGGCTTAAAGACCTCATGATGTATCTAAACTTGGAGAAAATTTAATTCAATTTGAGGGGAACACCAGGAAAATTTGA
Organism: Protomyctophum parallelum; assembly: GCF_964188405.1. Taxonomy (NCBI): domain Eukaryota; kingdom Metazoa; phylum Chordata; class Actinopteri; order Myctophiformes; family Myctophidae; genus Protomyctophum; species Protomyctophum parallelum. The sequence continues at coordinate 49,709,014 of NC_139699.1, read as the reverse complement.
CCATGTATGTGGCCCTATGATTAAACATATAACTGAACTAAAGACGCTACAGGAGACTACCATCAGCTCCACTGGTTGACAAGCTCTAAAAAACCCACGTATATGTATGGATCTATGGAGCGAGATACATCATAACGATTATTTGATTTGTTTTTGTTCTTGTCTTTTTGTTTGTAATTGTATGTATTTTTTGTCGTATGTTGCACGTTGTATGTTGGACCAAAGGTGGGGGGGAAGTGTAAGGGCACAAAGGGGTTTTGGATTTTGACATGAATTGGATTATACTGTACTTGTTTGCACTTCACTTTGTCAAAAGCAATACAAAAAAGTCCAAAGACAAGTTCCCAGGAGCTGCCGAGTTCAACCAACTCATGGTCAACTCAGGAAACAAGGTGAGACTACAGAAGCTTGTGAAGGAACGGTTGAAAGCACAAGTTTGTCAGGTACAGGGTGATGTTGCATACTGTGCTATTCCCGAAGGGCTACTTGTGATCTGTATTACTAACAGAAGATGATCATAATTATCTATATTACTAATAGACACCTAGGGTCAGCAGAAAGCAGGCCCGTGCACACATAGACATCAAAGGGGGCTTCAGCCCCTGCCCTTTTGCCCATATGTAAAACAACTGCAGCATTTACTATGGTGAAAGAAATGCAAATGCCCTCCTCTCCTTTCCATGCCATACCCGAGAATTGCTTTATTCTGAACTCTGCTGATCTTGAACTCAGCATTTTGCATTGAATTTGAATTTGTTTAGAAATCCATGTCATCGCCTTATCTCCAGGAGCCAACGAGTGCGGGGTCGCGCCCGGAAAATAGCTGAACTACAAGCTCTCAACGCGTCGCAGCGAGACGCGTTGAGAGCTTATAGATCAGCTATTTTCTAACAAAAGTGCCCTCTTGCGGAATTTCAGCCCCTGTCTCTGTAACACTCTATGCACATCCCTGGAGGCAAGTCATACTTTACACATACATACATAAGGTTTCTTTTTTTTTAACTTGCCTCATTCACTTTATATTCAATATTTCGTTAATGGCCCCTGACTCCAATTTATGAGGCATTTGCCAGTGGATGCTGACTTTGTCATGACCCTGTCCAGGGGCAGGACAGATATAGAAACATGCACAGCTTCCTGTGCTATAATTATGGCACTTAATCGTGCCAATCTGCATGACAAATGTCTCACATTTGAGGCCTCAAGACCAATAGTAGGGTAAACATAGGTGTTACCAATGATTCTAATTAAGGCACGATTCAATTGAGTGCCTTTATGAACCAAGTGCACAATGGGTCTTAATTGCATGAGGCTTACAGGGTCAACAGTTTTTGTGTCATGTACGTGTTAAGATGAAAACTCCCTGATGCCTGCGGACAGTGCTGTTACTCGAGTGTCAAGTCCTTCATTGAGTATGTTTTATATTGAATGTTTTATTTTTGAGTGGTGCTAGCTACTCCTATATGCAGCAATGTATGTATGTATGTATTTGGTTAAAATGGGTAGGGTTTAAAAAAAGGCAAGAGTTTGCTCTGGTGCACTGGCCTAAAAGTGGGTCCTTAAAAACTGCTAAAACTTCTGAAATGTATGTATGTAGGTATGTATGTGTGTATGTATGTATTTTAAAAGGGGAGGCTTTTTTGTAAAAATCCCTGCCCGCAATACCTTCATATTTAAAATGAGTCCAAAATAGGGTTACCAGTGAAGGGCCAACTGCCTATTCACTGGGGACTATGCAAGGCAGAGGCGTCCACCCCCCTGAGTCCAAGTTTAAGCTAGACTGCATACCTAAACCATACTCTAAAACCCAATGGTAAAATGGATATAAAAAAGGACATTAATAAAACAACCTAAAACCAAACAGGAGTAAAAGTTCACAGCAAGGCCTGGATACCATTTATTTATTTTACAGAAAAATGAACAGGAAGGGGATAAAAATCAACTTCTTTCATTAAGACCAGTGGGTGTTACAGTTTGTAATTTTTTTATCCATCTGTGTTCCATGAGTTTCCGCTGTCCACTGGTCCAACGGACTCCACATTCCAGACCTGAAATGATGAGGTTAGCGATAGGATGGGATTGAAAGTGTGTGTACAGAGTTGTGTGTATGTCTGCTCGTTGGATGTGATATAAGTGTTGTTTGAGGCGTGTTTCTAGTGTGTGTCCGGTTTCTCCTATGTAGTGTTTGTGACATTGTGTGCAGGTGATGATGTAGACTATATTGGGTGTGGTCAGAGACAGGGGGTCCGTGATGGGGGAGGAAGTGTGACTATGGGGGATGTTGATGAATTTGCGGGGTTTGAAATGGAGTGTATGTGGGGGCTTGGGAGGTAAAGTGGAAAATTTGGAATGCACAAGGAGGTCACCCAGGTTCTTATTCCTTCTAAGTGCCGAAATTACTTGATGTGTTTGTAATGGGGGGTAGGATTGTTGTGTGGTGGTGAAATTCTGTTTAAATTTGTGGTGTAGTGGTTGGAGTGTATGTGAAAATGTGGTTATGAATGGGAGTAGTGTTGTAATGGTAGAGGAGCCGATGGCCTGGATGGTGGGAGAAGAAGAGTTGGAGGAGGGAAGACCTAGAGGAGAGGGTAATGTGTGGGCCCCGTCCAGGTCCGTCCCTGTCCCTGCGCTAGAGAGAGGCTGAGGTGGCTGGGGAAGAAGGCTAGGATTGAGGTTAGGGTTAGAAATGGGGTGAGAGGGTTAGGGGTAGGAGGCAGAGTGTTTGTGGAGAGTGGCTGGGTGGGGGAGAGAGAGGCCAGGGCATTGCTCCTGATGGTGCGCAAAAACCTTTTGCTGTAACCTCTCCTTCGGAGGACTGTAAAGAGTGTGTGTGTGGCACTGTGGCCTGATTAAAGTGTTCCCTATAAACCGAATGATTTGTGATTTGATGATTCCTGCAAAAGTGTGCTTTGGGTGGTAGCTGTGTTTATGGAGTAGTGCGTGTGTGTCTGTGTCCTTAAAATAATTTTTTGTCAGTAGTTGTTTATGTGTAGGATCTATTGTATGAAAAAATACGGTGGTGTCCAGGAAGTTAATCTCTGTGTTATGTGTTTGATGGTTATGGAAGCATGGTGTGTGTTCAAAATCTGTAAAAATGTATCAAACTGTTGTAAGGTGTGTGGCCAGAGCCCTATGATGTCATCTAAAAATCTGAAATACATGGTAGGTTGTAGTGGACACTTTGCCAAGGCCTCTCTCTCCCACTCACTCATGTATATGTTAGCATAAGCGGGTGCAAATGTCTTGCCCATAGCTGTGCCCTCTATCTGTAAGTAGTGTTTGTTATTTAATGTGAAGTCATTGCAATTAAGACTAAGTTCTAATAGTTGTAAAATGGCATTGTCTGGTCTAGTGTTGTCCGGGTGTGTCTGGAAAAGGTTTCTAACTGCCTGTAAACCAGTGGCTGTATGTATGTTAGTGTAAAGGCTGTCAATGTCTATGGTGAAAATGTATGTGTGTGGTGGCACGGCTATGGGCTTGATTTTTTCCAGGAAATCATATGTGTCTCTTAAATAGCTGGCGTGTATGGTGGAGAGGGGGTTGAGGAAGTGGTCTATGTATTGTGCTATGTGGTAGGACTCACTGCTGCAGTCTGACACTATGGGTCTGCCGGGAGGCACCTCGAAGGGAATAGTCCAAGTCTGGGGATCCTTATGGATTTTGGGTAGTAGATAGAAAATCCTAGGTCTGGGGTTATCGGGTCCATAGAGGAAGTCGCGTTGTTTGGAGGTGATGTAGTTTTGGTGATAAAGTGTTGTAATGATTTGTCTGAGTTTGATCTGAGTCTGTGGTTGTATGCTGGCTGCTATGTGAGCAATCATGCTGCAGTGTTCCCTATTGGATGAAATCCTGAAAAACCGAATGATTTGTGATTTGATGATTCCTGCAAAAGTGTGCTTTGGGTGGTAACTGTGTTTATGGAGTAGTGCGTGTGTGTCTGTGTCCTTAAAATATATTTTTGTCAGTAGTCGTTTATGTGTATGATCTATTGTATGAAAAAATACGGCCTCCAATTTCATCATGGTTTTCAATGTCGTTTTTCATGGTTGTCGACACGTTTTTAGTCATGAAAACCGACATACAATATACTATGTAATAGTGCCAATCGGCACAGGTCTCCACCAGGGCAGGTCAGGTTGTGGCCTCCTGGTGGCGCTATAACAGGCCGTTCTGGAAAGTTTGGGGCAGAGGTTCATCGTTGGCATCCAGGGAGTGTGTGTGTAAAATGTGGCATCGACCGGTTGTGTGTGTGTGTGTGTGTGTGTGTGTGTGTGTGTGTGTGCGAGTGCATGACGCGACTTGGCATGTTGTAGCGCCACCATCAGGCTGTTGAAAACTGTCAAGTGGCATTTCTTCCTCAGCCTAGTGGGAATATGCGTGCACAGTTTCATCGCAATCGGACGCTGCGTTGAGGAGTTGTGGCGATTTGTACAAAGCGGGCTACTCCTGAAAAGTGTAGGAGCCAATCGTGGCCAATCAGGATGGAATATGAGAAATCAAAAAAACCTGTCTTGATCACATGACTATGGAGATCATGTGTACCGATTTGCGTGAAATTTGGATAAAATCTGAAGGAGTAATAATAGAAAATGTGTTTTACATATGTCGGCCTCCTGGTGGCGCTATAAAGAGCAGATGTGAAAAATTCCAGGCAAAGGTTTTTCCTTGGCCTCTAGGGAGTTGGCATACAAAGTTATCCACAGATCCGTGCAGTTAGAGGTAAAAACACTTTTGGGCCAGTTATAGCGCCACCTTGAGGCTGAGTTGAAATTGTTCATGTGGCATTTGGTCCTCGGCCTAGTGGGAATGTGGGTGCACAATTTCACGGAAATCACGCGATGTGTTCATGATTTGCAGCATTTTGTTTGAAACTGAGCACTCCTGTGAACTTTGGAAGCCAATGTTAACCAATCAGGATGGAGTGTGAGAAATCTGAAAGACCGGTTTCGTTGAATGGCTCTAGAGAGACTGTGTACCAATTTGCGTGATGTTTGGACAAAATCTGTAGGTGTGCTGTGCAAAAACTTGTTTTGCACAAAGCGGCCTCCTGGTGGCGCTGTAACAGGCCGTTCTGGAAAGTTTGGGGCAGAGGTTCATCGTTGGCATCCAGGGAGTGTGTGTGCAAAATTTGGCATCGACCGGGTTAACGGTGGCCGAGATTAGCTGCTCACGGACACACGGACGGACGGACACACACACGGACGGACGGACGGACACACGGACGGACGGAGTGCAAAACATACTCTCCCCACATGCCTTCGGCCTGGTGGAGACAACAACATGCTATAGTAGGCTATGTCGTTTTTCATGGTTTGACGATAAAAAAAGACAAAAGTTATGAAAAACAACATTATAGTATGTTGTTTTTCATGGTCATAGAAAACACATACAATCTATGTCCTCATTAAGGCTAGGCACAGTGAGTGCATCCAGAAGGTTTCAATGTCAACGACCACCCCCTTGTAGTGAGAGGTTTGACGTATTGTATTCAGGAATGAACTCTCCAGACTCCTATGATCCTTAGCAGGGTCAGGGTGTCATTATTGTCATGACACTGATTAACGTGTCTGGCTATATAGGGTAATTCATATTATTGGTTCGAATGGCATATTTATGCTCAGCCAAGCAATCTCGTAGGCGGCGCTTATAGTTCTGCGTACATAAAATACATTGGGACAAGGAAATGTGAGGCGATAATAAACCACATGTGTAGTGCTACAGTTAATACAATCATTTATATTGTAGGTTTTCTGGGTTTTGAGGTGTGTGGTTTTAGTCCGAGACAGCAATGTGGGCAGTTCATGCATTTGTACCATGTATGTACTGTAGGCTAATTTGATCACATTTATTTATTTTTCTGTGTCAGTGTTTATCATTAGGATTACCCTCCCCCTGGCCAGCCGGGGCGCCTGATGGAGGGGAAAGGAAGTTGGAACTGGTTGGAATAACGTGTTCCTTCCACACGCTACGTCCAGCAAGGGAAACTCCCCCCTGTCAGGTGTAAAGGAGCAACTTGGACACTCAGGCATGAAGGAAGCATGAGTTCAAGTCCGTTGCTCTCCCCAGGTTGGCGGAGGGTGTGTAGAGCCCAGGGTAACATTAGATAATTGACACAGGGGTGAAAAAATGGGTTCCTGCTTTCGATTCTGCGAATTTCTGCCCTGCAGTAAGGCTATGGGACAAACGGGGTTAAATCTCAAATCGAAATCAGACCAGCCTCTCCTCTTTAGTGGAAATCTCACGAACGTTTGACCTACTCACCAATACAAACACGGGTTGTGTCAATAGAAAGCCTACTTTCCTTAGTGGACGCACTCTGAGCCCCCCACCACACGTATAAACTGTACTTTTTGGCCAAAAGGGGATTTTGTTTCCACCGGAAAAAAAACATTTTTAGTTACTCCGCTGCGCCCTCTACTGATATTGCCCAGAGAACTGCCACATAGAGAATATTTTTCCTCCGGTGGAAAAAAATCCCTTTCTGGCCAAAAAGTACCGTTTATACGTGTGGTGGGGGGCTCAGAGTGCTTCCACTAAGGAAAGTAGGCTTTCAACCCGTGTTTGTATTGGTGAGTAGGTCAAACGTTCGTGAGATTTCCACTAAAGAGGAGAGGCTGGTCTGATTTCGATTTGAGATTTAACCCCGTTTGTCCCATAGCCTTACTGCAGGGCAGAAATTTGCAGAATCGAAAGCAGGAAGGGTATGGAACAGAGCTAAGTGGGGTTTATGAATGTATTTTCAGAAATAATACAAAGCAATTTAATATAGTTATAGCTTTGCACGCAAAGTTTGGTTTGTTCAAATTGAAAGCGGCTGTGTTGGCTGCACGAGAAATGTAAATTTATAAGGATGGATTTCCTCAACACCTGGCATTTTAGAAATGAACTGGTGGTAAAGTAAGTTCCCTTTCTTTCTTTCTCCAACTCTCTCTCTCTGCATGCCATTTTCATCCTTTTTCTGCAGTCCTCCCACACTTTCACGTTTGTAGATTTATAGCTTAGTGATATGTAAATGGCTGCTGCAAGTTCCCTAACTAAGCTGTTAGAATGCAGAGTAGTCAGCAGGATGTGGTCACTTGATCTTCACCTGCTACTTCTCACTCTCCTGAAAGCTCCCTTTCTAGCTCTTTTCTACTGATTTATCACATTGCCAGCACCCAGTGCTTTTAGTCTAGCTTCAGCAGCTGTCAGCTGGTATTTCTTTAGGTTTTATTCTTTAGGAAGAATTTAACCAGTTTCAACAAATTTCACACTTGCTCAGTTAACAGGGGATATAATGTATGACAATTTTATCTATCTATCTATCTATCTATCTATCTATCTATCTATCTATCTATCTATCTATCTATCTATCTATCTATCTATCTATCTATCTATCTATCTATCTATCTCTATCTATCTATCTATCTATCTATGACATCAGTTCTGGTATTCCACAGGGCTCGATTCTTGGTCCTCTGCTTTTCTCCTTGTAAATACTGCCATTGGGCGAACTCATTACCAATCACTGAGTCAATTTTCATTTGCTGATGATACCCAACTATATCTTTCTGTGGCTCCAGATGATCCCTGTGCTTTAGACCCGCTGTTGACCTGTCTGTCTAGCATCAAATGTTGGATGAGTGAGAACTTTCTCAAGCTAAATGAGGATAAGACAGAAGTTCTCATAATCGGTTCTAGTGAGCAGAAATAATCAATAATAAGCAGACTTGGCAACCTGACTGTAGAAAGTAACAGTACAGTAAAGAACCTGGGGGTTATTATTGATTCTGAATTGAATTTTAATTCACACATTAATCATGTTACCAAGATTGCCTTTTTTCACCTAAACATTGCACGAATCAGAGCCTATTTGTCCTTAATCCACGCCTTTGTTTTTTCTCGGCTTGATTACTGCAATGCACTTTTTTCAGGACTGCCTAAGAAAACAACTGACAGATTACAACTTGACCAAAATGCAGCAGCCAGAGTTTTGACTAGAACTAAGATGAGAGAACATATTACTCCAGTTTTGGCATCACTGCACTGGCTTCCGGTTGTTTTTAGGATTGATTTTAAAATTATTTTACTTGTCTATAAAGCTCTCAATGGTCTCGCACCTTCCTACCTACATGACTGCCTGCCTAAATATGTCCCAAACCGCCCCCCTACGGTCTTCCACTGCTGGCCTGCTCGCTTTGCCTAAGAAAATGGCAACTAAAAAATACGGGGAAGCAGCTTTTTGCTTCTACGGGCCGTCGGCATGGAACCTTCGTCAGGCAGCCTCTGTAGACATTTTTAAAGCTCAGCTCAAGACCCACTTCTACAACATTTATTAATTGATCTTTTATTTTTTTGTTATTCATGTCCTCACTGTATTGCATTACTGCTTGTTTTTTAATGTCGTTGCCTTGCTTTTCTAGTCATACGTATACTATATACATAATCAGTAAAAATAAAATAGCTAATTGTGCCTGATCTGCTGAAATATGGTCATTTGTGGTCATTTGGTCCCAGCAAACCAGGCACAGATTTGCTGTTTTCTTGCATAAACATCAAATGGCGGGACAGCTGTCACAGTTTTTGGCGCAAAGTAACCACAGTATACCGCTAATCAACTTACAACTACACACTTTATACAGTATAGAGTATATATGTATACGTATATAGTATATGCCTATATACTATATATATACTATATATATTTCTTACGTCATCATTTAGAGCTAGTCATACGTATACTATATACATAATCAGTAAAAATAAAATAGCAAATTGTGCCTGATCTGCTGGGACCAGAGTACGTGGTGTATTGACTAGCTCTTAATGATGACGTAAGAAATATGGTCATTTGTGGTAATTTGGTCCCAGCAAACCAGGCACAGATTTGCTGTTTTCTTGCATAAACATCAAATGGCGGGACAGCTGTCACGGTTTTTGGCGCAAAGTAACCACAGTATACCGCTAATCAACTTACAACTACACACTTTATACAGTATAGAGTATAGAGTATATATGTATACGTATATAGTATATGCCTATATACTATATATATACTATATATATTTCTTACGTCATCATTTAGAGCTAGTCATACGTATACTATATACATAATCAGTAAAAATAAAATAGCAAATTGTGCCTGATCTGCTGGGACCAGAGTACGTGGTGTGTATATGTATGACTAGCTCTTAATGATGACGTAAGAAATATGGTAATTTGTGGTCGTTTGGTCCCAGCAAACCAGGCACAGATTTGCTGTTTTCTTGCATAAACATCAAATGGCGGGACAGCTGTCACGGTTTTTGGCGCAAAGTAACCACAGTATACCGCTAATCAACTTACAACTACACACTCTATATAGTATATATGTATACGTATATAGTATATGCCTATATATATATACTATATATAGTATATGCCTGCTTTGCTGGGACCAAACGACCACAAATGACCATATCTCTTACGTCATCATTTAGAGCTAGTCATACGTATACTATATACATAATCAGTAAAAATAAAATAGCAAGTTGTGCCTGATCTGCTGGGACCAGAGTATGTGGTGTGTATATGTATGACTAGCTCTTCACCCAAACTTATATAGATATAAACTTGAATCATACTTAATAATACTAGGTGTTTATATGCATAAAGTAGGTAGGTAGCAAATAGTTACATCTAAAAATTATACATTTCAAACGTTCCTTCACAGAGATACTGAGATTTGACAGTTTACAGCGGTCGAAAGGACTTGCGCGCTCTGCTTGCGCACTAGTTGGCCATTTATGGCCTACTAGTGTGCAACAAGCAAGTATGCACTCGACAGAGTGCAGTTCTAGTTATTATTATGCAAATACATTTTGATTGGCTAAGAAAAAGCAGTTTTTTCCAGTCCCATTCTGAGCACTTTGCTGGGGAGTGCTATCAATACAAACTGATAGTAAGGAATATACAGCCCAATTGCAAACTCACCTACATGCTTGGCAGTTCACACTTTCCATGCTGTGGTTTTTCTTACTGCAGCTGTCGAGAATAAGGAAGTGAAAGGAGGGAAATAAGGGAATGAAAGCCAGAGATGCTTATTAAATACATAAATCACTTTCTGGTTGCAGGCTATGTTGTTTCGTTGCTAATGGATCTCTCCCATGGTTCCGTAAATCACGGCATATACACGCAACACGACGTACGTACAGTACCACTCCGTCCACCGGGTGGAGGCAGGACTTAGTTGTCCCTCCTCTCCATTTCCTTTCCCTCTACTTCCAACCATCCCTCTCTAGTCTAAGGGCCTACGGGTTCACATAGAACTGCAAAACAAGCTCTCTCTCTCTCTCTCTCTCTCTCTCTCTCTCTCTCCCCCCTCCCTCTCTCGTCCTTTGCCTCTTTGCCTATCTGCCTATCCAGATAAATGTAGCACTTACTCAGCTCAGTGGGAGTGGCATTAATCCCTGACTTTGAGCAAAGTCACCAAAAGTTCGATCTTGGCTGGCAGGGCAACAACCATATAATGCCCTCTCCTTTCCCTTGAATGCCTTGAACATCACAGCCTGAGCAGAAATATCATATTGTTTTGACCTTTCGTACGGAATGTCATATCACTTCATCCATCACAATGTTAGGTCATTTATTATTCAGTGATTATATTTTCTGCAACTGATATAAAGTATAATGGAAACATGAATGAGTAATGAAAGACTTAGGGCCCTATTTACTGCACATGATGCCGCAAGGTGGCCAAGGTCTAAAGTGCTGATGGCACAAGTGCCCTGCCTGGAGACATGTCCGACTGCAATTTGGCTAGTAGGATGGCACACAATAAATCGCAATGATATAGGCTACTGGACTTATTGACCAAATTTGAGCTGGTCTAAGCTGAAACTACTAAATTACCTTCAGTCTTTTGTCACACTCCCTAGATAGCAATTCACCCAACCATTACAACTCCAGCAGTTGGCCATGGCTGTGTAAGTCGTGGAATCTGCGGAGGCACCCCACAGCGGAGAAAAAAACGTTTGATGCCCTTCAGCACCATGGACAGCGATGGTGTCACAAAACCAAATAAAACCTTGAAAGATTAGTAAAAACGTTTAAAAACGCTGGCAACTGGAAATTACTGATTTATTGTCTCCACCAGGCCGAAGGCATGGGGAGAGAGTATGTTTTGCACTCCGTCCGTGTGTCCGTCCTTCCGTCCGTCCTTCCGTCCGTCCGTCCGTTATCAGCTAATCTCCGGCACCGTTGGCCCGATCCATGCCAACTTGCACACACACTCCGTGGATGCCAACGACGAACCTCTGCCCCAAATATTCCTCAACGGCCTGTTATAGCGCCACCATGAGGCAGATTTAGGCAAAACACATTTCTGTAGATAACTCGTACACATTTTATCCATACATCACACAATTCGGTATACACTATCTCCATAGTCATGTGATCAACACGGATCTGCACAATTTCCCATCTTCAATCCTGATTGGCTTCCAAAGCTCACATGATTGGTCCGTTTCGAACAAAATGCCACAAATCACAAACACAGTTTGCAATTTCCATGAAATTATGCACACACATTTCCACTAGGCCAAGGCCGACATTCTTTTCCAAATCAGCCTCATGGTGACGCTATAACAGGGCAATTCCTGTTTTACCTATAACTGCATCGATCTGTATACAACTTGTATGCGCACTCCCTAGAGGCCATGGAAAAACATTTTCCCTGCATCCCTCCACATCTGCCGATTATAGCACCACCATGAGGCAGATTTCTGCAAAACTCATTGTTTATGTTAGTCGCACAGATTTCATCCAAATGTCACGCAAATCTGTACACATGATCTTTGTAGTAATGTGATCAAGACTACACTGTTGGATTTATCAGATTCTACACTGATTGGCTAAGATTGCCTTCCAAAGTTTTCAGGAGTAGCCCGTTTTGTACAAAATGCTGCACATGCCCTGCTCATCTAGAATTCTATCCTCAGAGATGCTATGAGTGATCTGGCTCTGCATTTCCTCAATGTCTATACTACTCCTAAACATTTTGCCAAACATCACACACACTCCTATCCTCCTGGTGGAGACCTGTGCCCAGAAGGGCACTTTTTCTAGTGTTTTTCCTGCATTGAAATGGATTAGGCCAACTAAGCTTCTTTTTTTTTTCATTATTATTTCTTTCAACCCGGTCGAAGTTGACAATGTCACACAAATACATCACATAAGCCTCAGTTTGAGCCTGGAAAGACTCGGGGGACAGTAGGCAAAGTCTGCACTCAGTCAAAGAATCTTGAACTCCATTTTTTACTTTGACATGTGTGTCCCTGGGTCTGTCCATGGCTGGGTGGCTGGGTCTGTCCCGGAAATAGCGTTAGTTCACCACGAAGTGTCACTGTCGCACAGCCTTGCACGCACGCACACGCGCACGCACGCACACACACACACACACACACACACACACACACACACACACACACACACACACACACACACACACACACACACACACACACACACACACACACACACACACACACACACACACACACACACACACACACACACACACACACACACACACACACACACACACATCACAAAAGCTGTCTGTGTTACTGTTTTATGTATGTACTGTATGTCCAAGTGTGCTTGGAGGTACCTACATACCGACGTTGGAAAAAAACATAATTTCCAAACATGTTAAGAGAGATCAGGACATCTGTGAGTGCAAAGTTCTGAGTAAAAGTTCCGAGACCCTACATCAAAAAGTCAAAACATTATCATAGGAGCATGTATTGCCCTTAAACAAGAGCAAAGTATGTTTTAACCAGACTATAGTACTTGTAACACTTTATTCTTCTTCTAGAGTAACTTATTTTTACGTACTACTTGTCCCACAGTTTTGACTGTACACACAGCCATGTGTCAAATCGACCGGCTTCATCGGGAATGGTGTGCTTGTATTTTGCTTAGAGAAATGTTGTACATATTTTAATTGATATTAAGTTATTTGTGCATTAAATTTCCCCATTGACATGAATGGAAAACTCACATTCAAGAAAGTTTTTCTCTGAGAAGTGCTATAGTTACAAAACTTGGAGGGGAGGTTCAAATTATATACTATATTATATTTATAATTATATCGGTTGGCCTCATGGTGGCGCTATAACAGTCCACTTTATGCTTGGCTTATAACTCTTGAACCGTAAGTTGTAAAATCATGTTCGATTATTTAGAATTTTCTCCAAAAAACACTTTTTGCTCCTCCTCCTACAGATTTTGTCCAAATCTCACAAAAGCTGTAATTGTCTCCGCCAGCCGAAGGCATGGGGAGAGTATGTTTTGCACTCCGTCCGTCCGTCCGTGTGTCCGTGTGTCCGTCCGTCCGTGACCAGCTAATCTCAGCCACCGTTAACCCGGTCGATGCCAAATTTTGCACACACACTCCCTGGATGCCAACCATGAACCTCTGCCCCAAACTTTCCAGAACGGCCTGTTATAGCGCCACCAGGAGGCCGCTTTGTGCAAAACAGGTTTTTGCACAGCACACCTACAGATTTTGTCCAAACATCACGCAAATTGGTACACAGTCTCTCTAGAGCCATTCAACCAAACCGGTCTTTCATATTTCTCACACTCCATCCTGATTGGTTAAGATTGGCTTCCAAAGTTCACAGGAGTGCTCAGTTTCAAACAAAATGCTGCAAATCATGAACACATCGCGTGATTTCCGTGAAATTGTGCACCCACATTCCCACTAGGCCGAGGACAAAATGCCACATGAACAATTTCAACTCAGCCTCAAGGTGGCGCTATAACTGGCCGAAAAGTGTTTTTACCTCTAACTGCACGGATCTGTGGATAACCTGGTGGAGACCTGTGCCCAGAAGGGCACTTTTTCTAGTTGGCTTCTGAGTTAGTGGGAGGGGCCTATTTTACAAAACATGCCACAAATCACAAACGGAATGTACAATCCATCCCAAATTTGAATCACATGTGGTGGGTGGTTTAATCAACCCAGAGCCAAAAGCAATTCCATTTTATCCATAGGGGGCACCGCAAATGCAAAAAATGTAACCGTTTGTTGGAGATTTTTTTTGGGGGGGGGGATAAGTCCCGAAGGGGCAATATAAGCCATTGCGGAAACCACACAAATAGTTTAATTTACTATTCTTTTTACTATTCTTACAAGTTGTTTCAAAACAATGCAGGCCTGTCAAATGCAATACATTATAAGGTACTAAAAAGTAATGTAAATACATATTTCATGTAAATACTGCCCATCTCATCTTAGTAAATGGACTAAACATGCTAGACCACTGGCATGATCGTGAACTGGTAAGTTCACCTTACAGCAGCTGTGCATGCATACATTTTTTTCAACCTCATTTCGGCATGAAGCATTTCTGTCATTGTTCCAATTGAATACAGACCAGATAATGGAGCTGGAGAAAGAGGCTGGATGAGTCTGCCCCCAATCTGACCCTTAATTAACTTCTGTATACTGTACAAAAAGACCACGTCGTGAATGTATTGGCTATCTCCATTCTTCTTCCATGGAAAGATGCTTTTGTCATGCCAGTAATTAGATTTTGTGCAGAGAGTAGGCATGTACAATAAGATTATCTGCCCTTCTGGCACTTGATTCTTTTTTTTTTAACCACTCAGAGGTAGGGGCCTACTCTTCGGGAACATCTTTTGTATTACTGTGTATTTGTTTATGAATGTACAGGCCTATTTCGTTTTTCCAACGTATTCGTCTTTTCATTAATTTGTAGACACAAAGGATTAAAAAAGGCCTGGCCTGTCTGGACTCTCACTATGTTTGGCTGTCTTTTTGAGGGCCTCCAACATCTGTCTTTCAGACATGATGACATCGTGTGGCGGCCAAGACTATAGATTTTTAATGTCTGTATTATTCATGCACCCCCCAAAAATCTGCAAGCCCCAGTCTGGACAACGGAAGCCCTGATCATGAGCAAGCAATAAAGCAGAAGTGAAACCTCCTTCCCACTTCTGTTTAGTTTTTACAGCTGCGCAAATAAAATCATCTAAGCAAAAAAAAGGTATTTTAAAATATATTTCCGTGAACCGAAATGGCAGCTTCCTTGCTCGGATTTTGGGAGGTGTAGTTCCAGACTCTATAGCATTCGGAGATGTGGAATAGGTGTCTGGCTACGTGAGACTAGTTGCATGGCAGGGTGTCAAGGTCACATTTAAGGTCAAGGTCAAGACCTAAATATTACCAAAATTCCTCAAGATCAACAATCAAACAGGTAAAAAGCAAGAACAGATGCCCCGAAGATATGATTCACTGTTGTTCACATCAGTGTGCACAAAACCGTCTTTAAGGGTTTTCAATGTACTTTTTGAGTATGCAACAAAGTAGCAAATATGGCCTGTGTATGATACAGTATTTGCACAACTTTTGTGGGATAATACAACATCTTTGTGCATTTGGCTTTGCAATTGCATGTTTGGATTCTATCTGGACAAGAAAGCAATTTATGTAGTATGTCCTCCCTTTAAGTTAACTTAAGTGCTGAATTTAGAAAATCTGTGATACATTTCATTTTCAATTATTATTAATCTTCTTCTTCTTCTTCTTCTTCTTCTTCTTCTATTTGCTGCTAAAATCCCTCTGCATAGATACCTTTCTGGGCCTCTGTACATTTTGCCAGTGTAGGGAGTGAAACCGTATTGACACAAACCTCTTAAGAGTCCTGGACTCTCAGACCTCTCATCTTAAAGCTTTGATTACCAATCTCCCACCCGGATAGCTGAATGGATTTGGTGCTCAACGCATGAACGGAGCCATTAGTTTTGAATGGTGCTTTTATATGAGAATTATTTACAGAAACGCATCCTAAAGCACAGACTGCAGCCTGACCTTCTGACCAGGACAGCAGATTTGTTCAGCTGTAGACAGAACAAAGTATGCAAGAGGCAGAGCTCCTTTACATATACAGTCGTCGTGCATGCACACGTACGTGCATGCGTGCGTGCGTGCGTGCGTGCGTGCGTGCATGTTTGCGTGCGTGCGTGCATGTGTCAAGGATGTGATTTAGGAGAAGGTATACAGAACACAATTGCAGGTCAGAGGCAGAACAGTCCAACGTAAAGCTTTTAATGACCAAAGATCAGGGAACATTATGAAATAACGCACGCACACTTGCGCACACACACACACACACGCATGCACCCACACGCACACAATAAATACATTAAGGCTACCACATGGTCCATCATTGAGTATGAGAGCCAGCATATAGGTGGATCTTAAGCATCATCTGTATGTATAAATGTGTCCATTTCATTTGCTATTCAGATGTAAGAGGTGCTCTGCCTTTGAAGAAGCAATTCTACGCATGGCTGATTCTCCCCCTCTGTTTTCTTTCCATCCCTTCCATCTTCTACACTGAGGAAAAGGGGATGTAGTGTAGATTCCATACAAACAATCTTTTAATCTTTCACACTCTTTCATTTCATTCTTCCTCTCTGCTCTGGAGCTGTGTGAGCAAATAGCATGATTGCCATCTGAGAGGTTACAAAATAAGCACGCTTTCCCCCTCAGCAATCTGCTTGTTTAGATGTGAAATTTGTGAATATTGTAGATTTTCATAACAGGGTTTGGCTGGCACAAATATACTGATGCTAAAAACAATGGCAGCTTCCTACACTTTCAAGCTCAAGTCCTTCAGAAGTTTGACGAAAGCTTCATAAGAGATCAGTTCAGAAAGGACGCCCATTTTCAACCTATCTTCATATAATTGGTCCTCCTCATTAATGCTGATGACATATGATGGAAGCCAGAACAGCTAGTGACTTTATATTACATGCTAACCATCCAGGAATAGAACGTACAGTAACTTGGATCCCCCCATCGATGATGTCACTGGTATGTGGGTTTCTGAACTGTCGACAGCCCTCCTCTGAGACACAGAATGAGTAGACAAAAATGGGACCATAATGTCATGAGCATTAGTGAGGACAATTTATATGAAGATAGGTTGAAAATGGGCAAAGTCATCCTTTAAAGGCCTATTCATACTACAGTTTTACCACTGCACCATGATGTCATGTTGTAGTTTTACCACTGCACCGTGATGTCATGTTGTAGTTTTCGGTGGTCACCTTATCACCTAAAACTGGAGTATGAATATACCTTTAAGGCACTATGCAGAATTCAGTGACAAAGCATGCATGTACAACAAATCATCAGTCAAGCCGAGGTAAGAGGTCTGATGACACCTGGCTTGCAATGAGTTTTGAGACTAGGCCTGAGATGCAGAGTTTAAAACATAACTAATGGTCAATCTGATTCAGAAAAGCCAGATACAGTATGTATAGGTATTAGGTAGAGACTGATTGCTATAGCTTCTCCCTGCAAGGTGTAGCCCTATAGGGATATTTTGTGGAAAGCTCACTAGCCCTGGAGAATAGCATGACCTTTGTCTTATCTGTGTTTAAAATCAACTCCAGTTTCTGTTCTGTATCTATAGGGTATATATTCATCATGCAATCCATGACATGCTATATGTCATCCCACCCTTCCAGAGGGATTTGTGAATGATCACTCAAATATGATGCTGCAACTATGCAATCAGGTATGTGAACAGGATCCAGCTTGACCAATGGCTTGTGTGTAAATGTGTGATTGTGTGTACAGTATGTGCATGCTTGCACTCTGTGTAAGTGCATTGTGTGTAGTACGTTGTACTACTGTACATTGCAGTGACATTTCACTATATGCCACCTGGTAAGCCGAATGATCCCTGTTGATATATTACATTCTGTTCAGAGGCTGGCTGCATTCGTCAAGTTCACCATTAAGGTCATGTATCTCAGTAACGGATACATAAAAAGCATAATGTGGGAAATTAAATCCAGTCCTTTGCCATCAGTGACATCATGGTGTCAAATGAAGTCAATATACAGTACATGTAAATGTCAAACTACAAATCAACCATCAACATTACATAATTGCTCACATCTCAGGAACAGAAAAATGATTCATAATCAGCCAAGGTTTTGCATACTATGGATGTTGGTGCGGGGGTGGTGTTTTTTTTTACAGCATGACCAAAAGGTCAGGTCATGCTAAAAGTCATGCTAAAGGTTTTTCTATAGTTGTGGTGAAACTGTGCAGCTCCATCATGCCCTTGTCCAATTAACACACTGCATTTATTTCTGTATAATTAAATACAAGAGTTAATTCTTTGCCTGTAGCCAAGATACAGATAGATCAGTGCAGGTTCTCAACCAGTAGTCCGGGGACCACCAGTGGTCCAGGTGGTCCCCAGCTAAATGGAGAGTTGGTCCATTTGGTTTCATTTTACACTGTCAAGAGTTCAATTATTGTTAAACATCTGCATTACTTAAGTTAATTTACAAGAAGTCTACACAATTACAGAATGTGAAATAATAATTTTGATCAACGTTTGTTGATTAGCCTGTTATCTCTTCTATGGTACCAACTTTAGTTCTGGGTGTTCAAGGCAAGATCTCATCAAATGGTGCTATGTGGCTCAAATGCAGTATAAATAATGGCCCTTGATATGAAAAGGGTTGAAAACCACTGAGATTGATGAACACAAACTCAAAGCGATAAGGTATATATTCACAGTGTGGAAGAGAAGACCTTCAAATTACCATGACTAGAATTTCGCGGGGCTGCCTTTAGCCTTTATTGGTTGGTTTTTAGATGTTCCTGTTCTCCCTCTGAGCTTCTTTGGTAGTGGGTACTGTATTTATGAGCCTTGCATGTTTGTCCTGTTATTGTCTTGTATTCATTGTTACTGACAGAGCTGTTACTTATTTTCAGTTTCAGTTTATTTTTATTTATAGTGCAACATCACCCCAAGGGGTCTCTGTGCACTTCACAACAATAACACAGCAAAAAAACAGCAATAAAAACACAATAGCGAAGAGGTAAAGCATAATACATGGCTGACATACGTACAGTATCATGCGATAGGACACAGCTACTGTATAGATTATCACGAATGGGTGTAAAAAATGCATTCAGAAGATCCATTAATATAGAGCAAGGTGAATGATTTCAGTGAACTAGGGGGAACCATAGTGCAGGGAAAAAAGATGGGTTTTGAGTCTAGATTTAAAAATGTCTAGTGAGTTGGCATCTCTAACGGTTTGTGGGAGAGCATTCCAGAGACAGGGGGCACGATGTTTGAATGCTCTGCCCCCAACTGTTGTTTTATTGTGATTTATGTGATTGTGAGTTTTCCAGCATCTTGGGAGCGTAGAGGTCGTGAGGGGATGTACATTTTTATTAAGCTGGACATGTATGGTGGAGCAAGTCCATTTAGGGCTTTAAAAGTCAGGAGGAGCATGCACCTTGAAATCGGCTCTGGCCTGTATGGGTAACCAATGTAATTTTGCCTCTTCTCTTGGCCAGTTCACACTTGTAAAAGAGACTTCAGTCTCAATGTGTTTTTTTACTGGTTAAATAAAGGTTAATAATGATAATAATAATAATAACTAGAACTGCACTCTGTCGAGTGCATACTTGCTTGTTGCACACTAGTAGGCCATAAATGGCCAACTAGTGCGCAAGCAGAGCGCGCAAGTCCTTTCGACCGCTGTAAACTGTCAAATCTCAGTATCTCTGTGAAGGAACGTTTGAAATGTATAATTTTTAGATGTAACTATTTGCTACCTACCTACTTTATGCATATAAACACCTATTATTATTAAGTATGATTCAAGTTTCTATCTATATAAGTTTGGGTGAAGAGCTAGTCAATAGTAATACATATACACACACCACGTACCCAGCAGATCAGGCACAATTTGCTATTTTATTTTGACTGATTATGTATATAGTATACGTATGACTAGCTGTAAATGATGACGTAAGAAATATATATAGTATATAGGCATATACTATATACGTATACATATATACTATATAGAGTGTGTAGTTGTAAGTTGATTAGCGGTATACTGTGGTTACTTTGCGCCAAAAACTGTGACAGCTGTCCCGCCATTTGATGTTTATGCAAGAAAACAGCAAATCTGTGCCTGGTTTGCTGGGACCAAACGACCACAAATTACCATATTTCTTACGTCATCATTAAGAGCTAGTCATACATATACACACCACATACTCTGGTCCCAGCAGGTCAGGCACAATTTGCTATTTTATTTTTACTGATTATGTATATAGTATACGTATGACTAGCTCTAAATGATGACGTAAGAAATATATATAGTATATATATAGTATATAGGCATATACTATATACGTATACATATATACTCTATACTCTATACTGTATAAAGTGTGTAGTTGTAAGTTGATTAGCGGTATACTGTGGTTACTTTGCGCCAAAAACCGTGACAGCTGTCCCGCCATTTGATGTTTATGCAAGAAAACAGCAAATCTGTGCCTGGTTTGCTGGGACCAAATGACCACAAATGACCATATTTCTTACGTCATCATTAAGAGCTAGTCATACATATACACACCACGTACTCTGGTCCCAGCAGATCAGGCACAATTTGCTATTTAATTTTTTACTGATTATTGCGAACGCAGTGAGCCACTTACTATGACAGCAGGGGCTGAGTGTCTGTGTGTGTGTCACGCTGTGTGGTGTCACGCTGTTACACCACCGGCCCGCCACCAGAGGGCGCAGCTGTGGCACGCACGCACGCACGCACACACACACACACACAGGGCGCAGCTGTAGCACACACACACACAACCACACACACACGAGCTGCGTTCGCTTCACGCGTT
This sequence comes from Protomyctophum parallelum, assembly GCF_964188405.1. Classification (NCBI taxonomy): domain Eukaryota; kingdom Metazoa; phylum Chordata; class Actinopteri; order Myctophiformes; family Myctophidae; genus Protomyctophum; species Protomyctophum parallelum. The sequence continues at coordinate 49,688,280 of NC_139699.1, read as the reverse complement.
TGCGCGTCTTACTTGTGTACTGTATATAGTATACGTATGACTAGCTCTAAATGATGATGTAAGAAATATGGTCATTTGTGGTCATTTGGTCCCAGCAAAACAGGCACAGATTTGATGTTTTTCTGCATAAACATCGAATGGCGGGACAGCTGTCACGGCGGAAGAGACCGGGCGAAAACATTACTTGCGCGCTCTGCTTGCGCAAGTAATAATAATAATAAAGCTGTTAATAAGGAAAAGCGGACCTTTTTGATTGCTCCGTCTTCAGTGTTCATCGCATGAATCTATTCATTATTCATTCATAAAATAATTTAACCGATTAAATACTATTTTTCATAAATTAGATCACTGCCATTTTCCCGTTTTACAATCCTTTATATTCTATATCGAGAGATTGTGCATATATTGCACAATATGTGTGTGCGGTGTGCACGCGTGTCTGAAACTACTATTAATAAGATTATGGCACACTGCTGGCACAGAGTCCTCCCTCCTTCTATAACCATACCTATTCATCACTGTTCCATTCCCCAGTGCTGACAGAAGCCCACCTTCACTCTCGTTTTCTGATTGACAACGTATGGGTCTGAATGACATCCCGTCATACTCTGTTTGACAGCTCTTAGACAAACTTATTATACTGTATACTCAGTGGTGGAAAGTAAGTACATTTACTCAAGTACTGAATTTAAGTAACATTTAGAGGTCATTTCCAATACTTTTACTTCTACTCCACTGCATCTCGGATCCATTCAAAAGATTTTTTGATACATTTGAGAACGTGAAATGGAACATTCTGCATAATGATTACTTTTACTTTACTTTTTAGGACTACTTCAAGTACATTTTTAAGTAGGCTCCACCACGATGGTTGGGTTCTGCCTCAGGTCCTGCCGGCGAGGCGGTTCAGCCTACGCTTGTACTTTTAGGGCTCTGTCCTATCCTGGACCTCCGAGACACCACCAAGTCTTTTCATTTCAAGATGCATGCATAGGCATCATGTCTTTCATGTCTCGCCTACAAGGCGTAAACTGAGTCCGGACAGAGTCAACGGCACACTCCTGTTTGGAACGTAGGCCTACCTACGGATGGCTGGCCTCATGGCCTTGACCATTTCCCTGATAAGCCTTGGCAGGCTGCATGAGACCTTTACAGCGGTGGCTGAGGTCCCTGCGGTTAACACAGCGACACGTGAAAGTGTCTCCGAACTGCACGCTCAAGACACGCTCCATATATGTTGATCTGACCCCCCATGCCAAAGCACCAGCGCTCGCCCAGCAGTCTGCTGTCACCTAGGCGGATGCCCTTTAGGGTGAGGTCTTACTGGTAAAATAGCTGCTATTTTCAAAGGATGATTATACATTTTGAAAACTTGAAATGCATAATGAGTACTTTCTACATTTGTTACTTTAAGTACATTTTGATGCCGTTACTGTACTTTTACGAAAATGTTTAATTCCGGACTTAAGTAAAACATGTGAGTACACCACTGATACGTACTGTATATGGATGGATGCATTGGCTGGCTAATGTGTCGCGGCGTCACACATGAGGCTTCTCTGGACTGCTTAAGTGGTCATTATGGATTATTTCTCATTGTAAGTCTTTCATCCTGCTGGGTCTGCAGCAGGCAAACTCAATTAAAACATCAGGAGGGCTCCAGCTGCCTGGAGTCGTGAAATGTTATCATGTTAATCACACAAAACCATGGAAACTAGTTGACTTTATACTGCCTGGAGTCGTGAAATGTTATCATGTTAATCACACAAAACCATGAAAACTAGTTGACTTTATACTGCCTGGATGGGGAAGGGGGGGGGGGGGGGCATTCAATCTAAGCAGAAAAAAAGGGGGCCTGGACCAAAATGGGGGGGGGGTGTCTGGATCAGGAGTCGAACCCGCAGCACACTGCCAGACTGTGCCTGGACCGCTGAGCCACGGCCCAGCCCCAAGGAATGTTTTTTGTGATCCACGGTCCGCCTTCTCAGGAGACACACGTATGCACCCCTGCGGACATACTCGTTAACCCATCTCAGGAGACACACGTACACGTTGTAACATTGAATGTCAAATAGTCTAGTCCCCGCTTATAATACGACCCCATTTTGTTTAGGATATTGCCATGAACATAGTCTTATATGCAGGCCAATAGGGTACTTAATCAAGACAAAGAGTCTTGATTGTTTAAATATGACGACATGGGCCACTACGCTCGATAACAGGCTTGATAAGCCCAAACTAAAGCTTATTGTTACAGGGCATCAATAAGCTTGTTATCATGTTTTTTTCCGGGTATCGGGTTTCAAGCTCCATCCCTAATACTGTATGCTTCAATTACTGTACTCACTAGAGGTTAGAGCTGAAATGAAATTATAATAAATCAGCATTAAATATATATTTAACAGCCAGTCGCTATAAGAAATGCTGCAGCTGTACGTTTCTGCAAACACAGATACAATAGGTTATATCTCAATGTTTAAAGTCAGCCACACCGTCATCAGCGGTTGTGAGTGCATGGTGTAGCTGCTTTTATTCTGTGGTTACCCGATCATTCAGGCCTTGCTTCTGTGACAGCCATGCTCAGGTCTTTCTCTCTCTAACGTATAGATGTCTAGGCAGATTTCAAGGCTTTCTGGATTTCAGGATTGCTGTGATCCCCGCTCCCCATATTTCTTTACATTTACTAGTTGTGATAACATACATGCAACAGAATAATGTTTACCACTCAGAGGGACAGAAATTACAGAGACAAGTCTGTGAGGAAATGTAGGTCTACCTAAAAGGGACTAACAAGGGGAGAAATTACCAAAAGAACAAAACAAAACAAAGGACTAACTAGAAAAAGTGCCCCTCGGGGCACAGGTCTCCACCAGGCCAGGTCAGGTTGTGGCCTCCTGGTGGCGCGATAATAGGCCAATGTGAAAAGGGTGGGATATATTCCTCAGCCTAGTAGGAAAGTATGTGAAAGTTCTCACGTAAATTGCATGCTGTGTTCATGATTTGAGGCTTTTTGTTCAAAGCGGGCCAATCGTGCAAACTTTGAAAGCCAATGTTAGCCGTCTTGAGCACATGACTATAGAGATACTGTGTAACGATTTGCATGATTTTTGGACAGAATCTGGAGGAGTAATATAAAAAAAATTGTTTTACAAAAGTCGGCCTCCTGGTGGTGCTATGAAAGGCAGATGTGGAAAATGCAGGTCAAAGGTTTGTCCTTGGCCTCTAGGGAGTGTGCATGCAATGTTTCACGCAGATCGGTGCAGGTATAGGTAAAAAATGTGAAAAGCTGCCTCATGGTGGAAATTTGGGGGCAGAGGTTCGTCGTTGGCATCCAGGGAGTGTATGTGCAAAGTTTGGCATCGACCGGGTTAACGGTGCCGGAGATTAGCTAGTAACAGACGGACAGATGGACAAACACACTCTCCCCAAGCCTTCGGCTGGTGGAGACGACAAACAAATTTGCATCGTACACAAATGTTCAGGAACATTAGAGTATTAGATCTCCTTCATGTCTTTGTTGCATGCATGTTCATTCAACCCAGAGACAGACACACGCATGCATGCAAACACACGCATGCAAACACACGCACATACACAGTCACACGCATATCCCTTTGACATATCCAAGCAACTAACCTTCAAAAACCCCTGACAACCTTCATTGGTTGATTAGAGAATGTTTTAATATGGGGCTGAGAGCGAGCCTGCCTGCCACAGAGAGTGTTCTCATGCATCTCATTAGCGAACTCGCCACCATAACTGAGAGGTTATCGATTCTTTCTGGGTGTCACGGTTCAGAGGCAAAAGGGGTAGAAACTAATTGAAGCCCTGTAATTTCTCACACTACTGCCCACCTCAAGTGTTAGGCAAGTGCCTTTGAAGACTATAAGGCTTTCAAATTAACTAAGGTGACCCAAAGGACATGTGGTTCCTACAGGGAAGGAGACATGGCCAAGTGCTGCTCTCTTTCCTCCTTCATTGCATGTCTTTTTTCCACTATCACTGGCAAGGAGCAAGGAGAATTAGCATATTGGATACTTGAATTGTGAGCATATATTGTCACATAATGGTTGCACATTTCTTCCAAATATTCACCTATTATGACAGTCCAGAATGTGCTTAATTGATAATGTCAATAAAGTTAACACGACATTATAGCGACACACTTGGATCTTTTATCAACCAAATTCATCAAATTAATAATGTGTATATTATTTTAAATAAACGCTTGGTTTTACTGTCTACATTGGCTGCTTCAATGCACTCTGAAAAAGCTGCGTTGACAGCCTAACGGGAGGTCAGGCTGTTGGTACTGCTAGGAGCTCTCTTTAGTCCAGGTCGGACCAGCGGGCAGTCCCCAATTCATCACCTTTTCTCTGTACTATTTCTACTTCTCCCCGCTTCTTCTTTACCATGCCGTTGAAAGGCATCTAGCATTGTTGCACCTAATGTACTGTACATCATTAACCCTGCATGCATTTGAAAGCTTTACCCATCCTGACTTTTGTCCACAAAAGGCCCTCTTCATCACAGCACTGGCCTAAATGCATTGGAAAGCCTCATCTTTTTGCAGTTTCATGCAGTTTGTCAAAAGTATAGCTATTCTGCTGCAGCTTGAAGGCCAGGCTTTTATGCTGGTAAAAGCCATGATTAGGCCTGTCTCAAGATCAGAGAACCACTCAAATCCTTCAGACAAGAATAACATCATATAGGGACTTACAATACTTCTACTTCAGTCTTGTGAAAGCTTGTAAATTTATGCTTTAAACTTGAAATGCCCTGCAGTGAGTGGGCATATGTCTGCCCTCAAAAACTACTGTACTATACTCTCCTTTCAGTCCTTTGTGAAGAAAGTTGTGGTTCGAATTACATTTCACTGAAGATTTCTTCATCTTCTAGTCATCACTAGCATTGCCCTGATTTGAGTGCAGTATTAATCAGCAGTTTTATGAACTCTAGGTCAGGTCAAAAACAACAGCCCGTCGTCGTGACGTGGGCTGCTATAGACTTCTCATCTGCTATAGCTGACGCTATGTTGTATTTTTGGCCAGTATTATTTTTGCAGTTTGATATTTTTTCATTGTGAATATCTGCACTGGAGCTGGAGTTGGGAGAAATAAAATCCACAAAAAGCATCGCTGACTGTTTTTGGAGCCTTGGCCCTCGGGCAACTTCACAGTCACCATCCGAGTTAGCTTTGTCCGAGGCTTACAGGTCTTTACTTTCTGAAACTATGTTTTGTCTATGGGAAAAATGAATTGGAAATTATCTTCCAGGACGCTCTGCAGCACATTCTCTCTCTGTCCTCCCTGCAAGCAGGACCTGCTTGGGTTGCCACCTGGCCCAAGGGCACAACCAAACTTTTGTCTAAATGATATGTTTTACACCATTTAATACAACATGCACACAGCACTCTCCACACATCCATACACTGCAGACATTACTGATAATTCACATCTCACACCTGATAATTTACCATTCTTTAATTACTTTAACTTAATAAATATATGTTAAAAAAGTTTATACTCTTGTGTGGACTCCCTGTTTTTGCAATGCCTCCCCTAGTGCATGACGCATAGTATCAATCTCAACTCGCAAGCCCAAATAAGCAACTACACTTCAGAAACAAGCCAAACAAATAAGCAACCCGCAACTATGAATATTTACAAGTGACTTTATAGGAAAACAAGCCCAAAGTCGCTTATAATAAGCAGACCTGGCAACACTGGCAGGCAGTACTTGGGGGAATGTCCATTATGTATGACACTGTACAATATCTCGTAATGTATCAGCATTCTATGAATGGCTGCCCCTGGCTGTTGTTTACCTAACCCTGCTCAGTGCTCAGTATACAGCTCAGAGGAATGACATGATGTATTGATCGTTGCACACAGGTTTTGTTTGTTATTTATATGCCTTGTTGATGCCAGAGGTCAGATGAGAATCGGCAGACTGGTACGAGCTGATAGAAAGACAACAGTAACTGGAATAACCACTCGTTACAACCGAGGAGAGCATCTTTGAAACGTGGTGCCACTCCGGTCGGCCAAGAACAGCACACTGAGGCTACAATTTGGTTGATCAAAATGGAACATTGGAAAAAACATTGCTTAGTCTGATAGGTCTCGATGTCTGCTGCGATATTCGGGTGATAGGGTCAGAATTTGGTGTCTACAAGGTGAAAGAATGCATGGATCAATGGCTCAAGCTGGTGGTTGTGGTGGTGTAATATATTCTTGACACACTTTTGGCTCCATGGTAGCAATTGAGCATCTTGTTAAATTTATGCCACAAAGGATAAAGGCAGCTCTAAAGGCAAAGGGGGTCAAACCCGGTAGGGTGCCGTTGTCATTTGTCTGACGGTGCATTGGTCCGACACGCGCATTACTTTTTTTTATCCCACGATTTTGCAACCCTTTTTTTTACCCAGTGTCAATTTTCCCTTCGCTAAGACGCTCCCAAACCCGTCCTTGTATTGCATGAAAACTCCTGTCGGATGGGCGTAAGTTGATTGAGTTGGATAGTTTACCCAGCGGAGGAGAGAACACGCCCCCAGCGTTAATCAAACCCAGTGCGCACTTTACACCTGCGCCACACGGGCCCTAGAACCACATTTCCAGTCACATGTTGATCTAATATAAGCACTGAACGGTTTACAAAAATATTTGTATTTTCAGGTGTAGTCTGCCATTTGTCCTTGGTATCTCAAGATACACTCCCCTCAACACTGCATGCTTTTTAACTTTTCCTCTCAGCCGGATAAAGGAGGGCAAGACATCATAAATCAGTGGTGGTGACACTAACAAAGCAGTGCTGCCGAGCCAAAGTTTCCTTGACCTGATAAATAGCTTTGTAATGCATGCCTAGAAACTCATTAAGAGTCCTTAAATGATTTGAATGGTAACCTCCTGTGAGTTTGTTTTAAAGTAATTAATTTCACCTTAAATTATGCAGCAGAACCTATGAGGTGCGTGCACTGTGGTGAACAGGGCAGGGGCGTGTGTTCTCATGACCTTCAGCTATCAGCAGAGCATGCAAATATTATGGAGATTTATTTATGAGTGTGTGTGCGTGCATGCGTGTGTGCGAGCGTGCAATGCAAGTTGGCATTAGCCATTTAAACAATGGGCTCTAACTAACATACAGTATGTTAAAGATGGAGTCACTCAAAATCCCCATACATGGAAATGCCCCCCTGATGTCATCAATATTAAGCCCAGGAATGTCACATATTGTGATATTATGATGTCACGTCTCCAAGACACGCTGTATATGGCTATGAACCCTGGCCATGGCCATGAACCCTGTCCATACCTGTTTTTCATTGTGCATTTCATTGTGCACTCGCCCAACAGTCTGCCATCACCCAGGTGGATGCGTGCACACGCCGGTCTGCCCCAGCAGTAGAGATATTGGCCAGTGAGTCATTATTGTGATGTCACAACAGGTCAGATATATCCTTATGGAATCAGTGAGGTCAGATGTCAAACTGGAGACATACGACGATAATGAGCAAGTGGACACCACAGTAATGGAAATCCGACCAGTGGCTAGTAGTGACAGTGAATAATAGAGCTCTCAACAGGGCCGGAAATTAAGGTCTGGCTCTACCTGGGCCCTAACTGGGCTGGCCCGAGGCCCCGCCTGGCCTTACTAATTACATTATTTTATCACGCCCGAAAACGTGATCAAATCCTTATAGGCCTAAAATGTGAATGGAAAAAAAAGTCCATACATGGGCATTCCCAGCGTATGCCCTTATACAATCCCTGGTATGCGCATGTATGGAAATCCCTAATGTGATCATTCAATATTAGGCGCATATATGGGAATATATGACCATATTGTGACAGTCTCATGATAACTATTAACTACTGTGGTTGCCGCGACTCTACTCAGACTTTCAAATGAACCAAGTTGAACAACACATGAATTTCCATACGTGGAGCGTGACTATCATCACCTGGATCTCCATTTATGAAGATCAGGACACTGACCTCATCAAACCCTGAGGATATCTCCATATATGGCGCTGACCTGTTCTGACCTTATCAAACCCTGTACACTGAAGTCAAGCTCCTTATATGGCCAGTACAGAATTCATTCCATGTTGATCTGACCCCCCCGGGCCCCCATGCCAAAGCACCAGCACTCGCCCAACAGTCTGCCGTCAACGAGGCGGATGCGTGCAGGTGACCCTTAGGCGTCTTACTGGTTATTATATAAGGCTGAAGATTTTTTGAAGCAACTTCACAATATAAGTGCATGCATGCACTTGGGCACACATGAATATGTCTCATATCAGTCTAATATGGCAGGCTTCATTCTGTATTCATGCCGTGTGCATGATAGCCTGAACAGACAGACCAACAGCTGATCAATTAAGCCTATAGCTCAGTAGAACTTCTGCTACCTCCAGCAATGACAATCTTATTTCTATTTTCCCATGAGCAAGGACCATGGCTGCATACTAAATAGATGTAAACATGTTACAGTAATAGCCTGGGGCCTGAAATATGAATTTGTCAAAATTGGCAAACAATTAGTCTTAACAGATATATTGGCTGAGAGTCAAAACAACTGGCGTGTCGCAATTTCCACAGCCAAGGAGGAAACCATTATCTGATTTATTACAAGCTATAATGACCTAGTTAATTGAGAACTGTTGAAGAACTATACTATTGAGAATAATGACACCTTGAAGGCAGTATATGCACCAATAAGACACTGCCCAGTGTTATGGAGAAACAGAGTTACATGCTTCGTTGCTTTATCATACGTCTGAACTGTGAAATTCGTAGACAACGCCCTGGTAACGTCTGTCCCAACAGCCAGGAATCTTGGTGTTGTCCTGGACAGTCAGCTCTCGTTCAAAGCTCACATCACAGCTGTCACTCGATCATGTAGGTTCACACTCTATAACATACGACGGATTAGACCGTTCCTCACCCAGGAATCAGCCCAGCTCCTAATCCAGACAACAGTCTTGTCAAAACTCGACTATTGTAACTCCCTCCTTACTGGCCTACCAGCATGTGCACTTAAGCCTCTCCAGCTGATCCAAAATGCAGCAGCTCGCTTGGTCTTCAACCAGCCAAAATTCTCACATGTCTCCCCCCTGCTCCGCTCCCTCCACTGGCTCCCGGTCGCTGCCCGCACAGAATACAAAACTCTGATGCTGGCATTCAAAGCAACCAAAGGTATGGCTCCCCCATATCTTACAAGTATGATTGAACCCTACAAACCCTCCCGCGCACTCAGATCAGCCAACGCAGGGAAACTGGAAGTACCCTCACTAAAAACGCCGGGACAACGCTCCACACGTCCCAAACTCTTCTCCCTTCTGGCTCCAAAACTGTGGAATGCACTTCCCATTGCAGTCAGAACTGCAGCATCACTCCCAATCTTCCGCCGTAGCCTGAAAACCCACCTTTTCAGACTCCATCATGGCCCATAGCACTTACCCTAACCCCTTAGATAGCATTTATGTTGGCTTAGATAGCATTTGACACAGACTTATAGCATGTTATGTAGACAGCACTATAATTGTATTGTATATAGTCATAGCACGCCATAGTACATATGTATAGCATAGTAGTGAATATGTATAGTTTATTATGTATAGTGTATGTATAGTTTCATCATATAGATATTCCGCTGTTACCTTCTTAGCTTACGCATGTTTCATGATAAATGCTTTTATGTGATGTATTCCCATGATTTTGTTCTTGCTTAAATGTAAGTCGCTCTGGATTAAGAGCGTCTGCTAAATGCCTAAATTGTAAATTGTAAATTGTAACGGCCTCAAACTTGGTGTGTGACCCATATGACCCCGGGGCTGTGCAATGTCAAGTGGCAATTTTATCGGACCTACAGTATATGGTTTCCAAGAATGGAAAATCAACACATACTGTAACATAGTGTATCTGTAATGTCCCTGGGTCTGAGGAAAATGCACCAATTCTGCAGAGGATGCATCAACTCTACTGTACTGTACCGTGTGTGTGTGTGTGTGTGTGTGTGTGTGTGTGTGTGTGTGTGTGTGTGTGTGTGTGTGTGTGTGTGTGTGTGTGTGTGTGTGGAGAGTGTACAATATGCATCGCTTCCCCGATTTAATTGGTCAACCTCTCCATTGGTTTGTGCCACTTAGCCAACAGTGTGCATGTTAAATATTGCCTCCAGTTGTTTCTCTCTCAATTCACTCTCATTACATGGCTAAACAGTTATCAAAATTACACTTTTAGCAAAATATCTTTTTGGCAATATTACGAATGAGTATAGATATTTACCTTTCCAGAAATATGTACCTTAACTGTATTTGAAATTGAGGGGCAATACCCCCTCCAACGTCTTTCAGACATGACACCATGTGGCAGTCAAGTCTACGGACTTTTAATGTTTGAATGTGTTACCTCACCTGGCAAATAGGGAGTGGCACACAGACATGGGGGTTCTTTATTTCCCAGGAAGTTGGTGATCTGTATTTTCTTTTCTGTCAAACCCAAGGCCGCACAGTTTGGCGAATATGACATGCATGCAAGCCTGTATGAAATAAAAATAAATGAAAACTAAATAGAATTGCAGCCTGGACCCAATTTGGCTTTGGAAGTGGGCAGTAACAATTATTTGCATACAGTATATGCAGCAGCAGTACACTTTGCGCATGTATAAATCAAAACTCACGCCCGCGTGAAGTGAGGGGAACTTATCATCATACATAATCATTCATCATCTCATTCCGGCCAATCTTTGTGTCCGTGCACCTTCGTCTTCAATGTTCAATGTCAACACTCAAAACTGGCCATATTGTCAATGGCATTCAATGTTTGTGTTAAGACAAACACTCAAAACTGGCCATATTGTCAATGGCATTCAATGTTTGTGTTTGTGTTTACACAAACCCTCAAAGCTGCATGGACATAGGAGGGGTTAGCGCCCCTCAAATATACCAACAAGATATGGTACTGGGCTAGAGCTCTTTCTAGGGAAAACAACCAAAGAGGAAACATACCACAATGAAATGAGATATTCCCTTATACAATAAAGCTAAATAAATGTGAGTTAAAACTAAAACTCACCACGAATGGTGTATAGGAATGGCCAACTCACACACTGAACAAACACATGGTCCCCTAAAGCTTCACCCCATTCCACTGAGAAACACATTAACAACTAGAACTGCACTCTGTCGAGTGCCTACTTGCGTGTTGTTCGTAGCTACGAACTTTCAAATCTCAGCCTCTCTGTAAAACATTGAAATTAAATACTAAAGTTGTATGGTAATTACGATATGTTTCAATATGTGTTGGGTAACAGGTAACTTTTTTATGTGCGTATGTTTGGTAGGTATATATACTGATGTTGATGGTGACGTAATTAAGATATGTTTCAGTGTCGGGTGAATTAAAGGTAATGTCTGTATTGTATACATGTATGTAATCTGAAACATGCTGTATCTTTAAGTCACCATCAAAAGCCAGTTATAACCTGGCATTGATACATATCTAAATTACGTCACCATCAATACCTACAATACCAAGCATACACGTGCATTCGTACCAGCACGACCACAATACTTGCGCGCGCTGCTTGCGCAAGTAACTAGGAAATATTGTTCCTGAAAAAACAATGTGAGGTCGCTGCAGGCCAAAACAAAAACAATGCATCGCCCTCCCGCTATTGCCTTCTTCCCATTTGCGACACATCGCATGTCGTAAATAGTATTTGTAAATAGTACAAATGCAGTCAATGTCCCAGCAGTGCACTCTTTGACTTTGTATATCTCTGACTGTGTGAGTGTGTATTATAATGATTCATTCCTAATCATTATAATAATAATATACTTAAAAAACCAACTAAAACAGAATGGAGGAATATGAGTTTGGCGTGGGAGTCGGTGGGACTGCATGGGAGTGAGGGCTGGATGATATGCCACATGAAAAGACGTTCGTGAATGACTGAATGAACGGACGGCAGCCTTGTTGCCATGGAAATGGGAATATACAACCATGGCGCTACGTAACTTTGGTCAACTGTCGGCAGTGGTGAGTGACACAACTTATAAATAGCCGATCTACAAGCTCACAACACGTTGCAGCGAAATATGCACACTCGGATTCAGGTGACAAAAAAGCTCATCCGCAGGTCTCTGATACAAATATAAAGAATATATATTTTTCATATTCGTCAACCAAAGTCATGCTGTACAAAATCTTATTGATAAAAAAAAACTGGAGAATTGAAATCGCGAAATAAGCTTCACTGCGGAGTATTTCTCTAACCTTTGAAGAATCATCAAGGAGTTAATGTACAGTAGGCCTGTTTCACGAAAATCTGCCTTCATATATATTCCAATCGTTTGTAGGCCTAATAGTGTCCAAAAATATTCCAATAACAGCTGGGAACTGGTGCACACGGGCGCGGCCATTGCCCCTCATTGACTTTGCATTGCGCCTCAATTTCCCAGAACCCTGAGAACCCTGTGTGACTGATTTTCTCCCGGTCACGGTGGAAACCATGTATCTCTTAAAAGTGATCAACAGCGAATTAAACAATGAAAACTAAAGACGGGAATGTCGTGATCTGCAGGGAAAGATCCCGTTATCAATTAAGTCGGGAATGTCGTGATCTGCAGTCAAACTGTTAATGGTTGTGTTTAAGAAATGTTTGTGTTCACACAAACACTCAAAACTGGCCATTCATTGTCAAATGGCATTTAACTGACTGAAACTCTTGTCACAATGTTTACAGTGGTAGGGTTATTCTCCCGTGTGGATACACTTGGTGTGACTCTTGTCACATAGCTTAAATAGACACAGCTTAAATAGACTCAAGTCCCGCCACTCGTACAACAAGGCGGCACAAGAGCTGCTCAGGTCCATCCCTGAGGACCTGTCTACAGAGGCATGACTGGAAGCATCCATCGTTACATCCAGGACCCGGGAGGCGGCATTGAAGGAGAGGAACCTGCTGAACCTCCTGCGAACTGGGGTCGGACGTTTCAAAACATCCATGACAAAGTGGGGCCTGACGGATGTGGCAGCGTGCGAGTGTGGGGAGTTGGAGCAGACCGCTGACCACATAATCACCACCTGTCCACTGTCCCTCAGAGGCCGGCCTATTCGATGTGGGACCTGAGACGAGGGCGTGGCTGCACGCCACTGAGCTGGACATCTGATGATGACACACAAAAGAAGAAGAGAGCTGTTTATCGTCTGACAGGCTGCTGAGGGGATCTGGCCTTTGCTCTGCATTTGGCAGTCCAGGTCATTGTGGCCCGTTTTTGCGTATTCATGAAGGTAGAGCCGAGGCGTTTAGCCATATGGACGCTCAGTAAAACTGACCTGAGTCTGGAGAGACCTCATACCTTACAGGAGCAGTGGGTTAATTCTCAGAAAGGCTGCTACATGGACTGTGATGGGATTGAGTGCAGGCCTAGGTGTTTTTCAGCCTGCAGTATGTTTCTGTATCTCCCTCACTCTTTTTGAAATATAAAAAAATCACACCCGTGTGAAGTGAGGGGCGCTCAAGTGTGAAATGTGTATGTAAGTATGAAAACAATGGTGAAACACATCTTGATGGCATCATCAAGATGTGTTTCACCATGTTAATGATTTCTTTCAGACCTCCAGTTCTAGGAAACAGAATGGGAGGACTTTTTATTATTTCCACACAACAGATCTATTAATGACATAGTACAAATTTGAAAATGAGTGGAATGCCCCTTTAACGGATTAAAACAGGAAACATGCAGTTATATAACCCAGTAATGGAAAAGTACCTACAACTCTGAGGTTGTGAAACGAGTCACAAATTCAATCTCAAGGGGAAATTATTCACCAGGGAGTGATTTTAAGTGCATTCGCTTAAAAATGCAATCCGTATGATTCTATTGGTGGAACCAGAGTATGATGTATCGCAACAGTAAAAGCATTGTACCAGTCTATATTGTTATGGTGGAGAGAATGTAAAACAAAGTAAAATTGAAAAGTACAAGAATTCCTGGCTTGGATGCCAAAGGCCCAAAGACCTACAAAGACTTTGCCTCAAGGCTCATTCATAGTCTGGATTTTTTGTGGTGAGGTGACCACCGGAGCTGAAATAACGTTGAGCGGTGGTGAGTAAAACAGAGAGAAGGGCTGGGGCGGTGGCGATGGTTTGCTCTTCACCGCGGCTTGTGACGTCATGTTGTAGCTGCTGGCAGTCCTGATATACACACTAATGGAACTAATGGCTAGCGTACACCGTACATATGGAAATAAGGATAAGTACATATTAGTGCTGTCAGGCGATTAAATTTTTTAATCGCGATTAATCGCATGATTTGTGTAGTTAATCGCGCGATTAATCGCAATTAATCGCAAAACCTTTTTTGCTCTAAATTCAATGATGAACTGAAAGGAAACGCTGTATTGTATAGACGCTCCGATCAGGTTTGACAACATTAATGTTACTTTTTTTATTTACCTTTTTTCCACATGACGTATGAAAAGACAAGTGCAATGTGCATTATTTTATGGCTTGCCCATTTTCTCTCTTTTGAATAATTCTGTGCAATTAGCACATTCAACACAAACAACTGTTTCCATAAAACAAACTAACATAGGCTACTTCTCTATAAGCAGAATCATGAATACCTGTAGGCCTATTTAATTTATACAAAAGGAGAAGAGAGAGAGCAATGTGTTTGTGGCTCAAACTTTGTCTAATATTGTTTTAGAGCAGTGGTTCTCAAACATTTTCATGCCAAGAGCAAAGGACCCCCAATATTTTTTCAATCTACAAAAATAATCCCAAAATCGCTTATAAATTAAATTAAATTAAATTAAATTAAATTAAATTACTTACTAATCGCTTCTTTTTGTCTTATTTTGTATAGAACTAGGTGGCTTGTTTCTGCCATAGAGTTATACTGGCAACACCTCTGGCTTCTAGCTAGCTGGTGCGTCTGGCTGCTGCTGCTTGTCGACTCGTATCTGTGTGTGTACTGTCAGTCCCAGCTCTGTGACTGGGAGATGGGACTGTGGATAGCCTGGATAGAACTTTCTGTTACAGTTAAATCCATAAACAAGTACCACACAACTGAAAAGTATCGCGACTGTGACCGCAAGTTAGAAACGTGTGTGGCTATAACGAGACACAGCTGTTTACAATGCGATGCAAAATTAACAGCGGGGGTTTTGCTTTTGGTCTGGATGGATGAATTGCACAGGTTTCTCAAGCTTTTTTGGACTGGAACGTACGACACGAGCAAAACCTTTGTGAAATGTAAATGGAAGGCTGTTACTCCACTTAAAACATCCTAACAAGGGGTCTGGGAAGGGAGTACATTGCAGGAACCAGTATTCCTCAACATCCCGCCTGCCAATCGCTGTGTTTTTTTTGTTGCGTTAATGCGATAAAAAAAATTGTGCCGTTAATAAGGTGTTGCGTTAATGCATTAATAACGCGTTAACTTTGACAGCATTAGTACATATATCATCATCATCATCATACTATAATTGAGCGAATGTCTGTCTGAATGAATGTCTGTCTGTCTGTCAGAAACACCACCTTATCTCCTCATTGCCTGCACCAATCGCTCCCACTTTTCACACAGGCATTGACCATAATAATATGGAGGTCTTAACGAAGCCATTTTTCCAATAAGATTAATAATGAATTTATTAGTGAATAAAAACCTGTTTATTTGTCCGTGGTCTATCTCCGACCGAGCCACACTATTAGCACACATCTCTCCATGCCAAAAAAAATCTGCACGCTCCCAGAATCCAGCTAGGCTACATTTTACCGACGCTACTGTCATATTTACTGTACAGATATTGTTTTTACATCACCCATTTATATGAAATAATAATCCAACCGCACCCAGGGCGCAGTACCCCCCGCGGCCACCAGGGGGTACTGAACAACTCATCTCCCCGCAAATCACGTGTCACCAGTGTCACCAGTGAAATGCATGTTGGGACGGACACAGACCCACACTGTACATTTGGGAATACCTGTGCCACAGCACATACTTTCTGTGCTGCATGTCAAACTGGGGTCTTTCATACTTTTCAAATGGGGGTCTGTGGGCTAATAAGTGTACAATTTACAGTCCTTGCCATGTAAACATTTCCCTACCATGCATTTATACAAATATTTTCATGTTATAGTACTGTATTTATTCACACAAAAAAGACACAAATATATTATACAAGTTAAAATGAAGAGCAATTAAATATATTTATGGGGGGCAATAGTCCATACAACGGGTAAGGACTATGTATATTAATACAATAAACAAGCAAACAGCCTGACCATGGATCACACCAAAGGACCTGCAACATGACTGAGGAACACGTCCCACTTCAAATCATATTTATCCAACTGATTATTCATCTTAAAGGATAACCTCTCCAAAGCAGCCACAATACCAATTGTATCAATGGTATACTTATGATTGTACTGCAGCATTTAACACATTACCCACACTGAACATCATTTGCTGTTCATATATTCAGAACGGGTAAGGACTAGTATATTTAACTAACCATAATCAGAAAATAACAACACCAAAAAATAACAATAATAAATGGCTCGCCGTTACAACAGTATTATTACATACTGTATATATGTATAGTAGATTAACTGATAACTGATGTATGTTATCCTATATCTTCACTACAGGTCATAGTGAAGTGCATTTTGGGGGAAGCAGGGAAGGCATCAGGAAAGGAATTAGGGGATTAGAGGTGAGGTGAGTCTTTTCACTTCAGATTAGCAGTGCATGCTCTACTGTATGTCTAATGGCTGGCCCCTTAGAGGAGATCCAAAGCCTTTAATTGGCCTCTTTCTGGAGAGAACTGCAGCCTTCAGTTTTGTCTGTGTTCAGCTAAAAGAGTCCTATATGCCTCCAGGGGAATCAACCAAACACCTCACATTTTCAAGTTCACTATCTCTCTCCCATCTCAAATCTTTTCCACTTTATTTTATTATTAAGAGAAACTAAAAACATGGTTGAATTGCCATCCGGGTACATAAAGTGCATTAGTACATAATTCGCTGGCATGCACATTGAGCAAATAATCATCAGAGCAAAATTGCATGGAAGGTTCTAGACGACAGTGCAAGACAGATATTCTCTATTTTCAACGTCGCATCTTGCCCTCACAATTCCGCTCGTTCTGGGTTCATTCCCTCAGAGTGAGGCAAACCAAGTGCTTGATTTGCTCTTCTACCAGTTGAAGCCAATCAGGAAAAAGAAAAAAATCCCAAACACCCATGGTGCCACTTGGGACCGATGTGCAGTGACGCTGGAACACAAGGTCACTGAGAGTCTTTGCAGCCAGGGCTCCTATGAACCCATCACTGGTCTCAGCATCATTCATTCATTCATTCATTCATTCATTCATTCATTCATTCATTCATTCATTCACCTTTATTTATTCTCGAGTGGGTTTTTTCTTTTTTGGGGGGGGGGGAGTCATTATCAAATCCCAGGGTATAATTGCCCTGACAATGCCTGAATGCATTCAGGTCTTCTGTGTATTGTATTGTATTGTATTGTATTGTATTGTATTGTATTGTATTGTGTTGTATTGTATTGTATTGTATTGTATTGGTGAAATCAACTCTCCCTCTACCTCTCTTTCTTCTCCTTGCTCTCCCTCCCTCTCTAACACAGAGTTTACACAGAGTTTGTGTGAAACATGTGGATAGTGAAGGGAAACATCTATTATTATGGACATAAAGTAAACAGTGTTTCTCTGGCAAATTACACGGACATAATATTTGAACACATATGGACAAACCTGCACCTTGACATAAACACAGATAAAAACACATTTCTCGATAGACCACATGTGTAGCGATATGGAAAAGTAAGTGCTTAGTATTGATACAGTTCATTATTTGCATTGCAAAACGATTCAATACCGATTATTTGCAATTCAAAATGCTAAGATACAAAGTCAAAAGATACGATATGTTGAGTTTCCATTTCGATTCTTGAAATTAAAAAATACTTTTAGAATTTTCGATGCAGTTACTATTATCGTTACACCCCTAGTAAATAGCCACCGGCCACCATTTGGAACGTGTGCCAACTATAGGAGAGGCCAGTTCTGGAGAACGGATGTACTTCACACATGACGACACTGCACTCCACTGGGTCCTTAGCGATATATACCCGTCAAGTGTGCAGTCAATTGGATGAACAGTTCTCGAGATATGCAAAGGACAGACGGATAGACCCTGCCCAATGCCCACTATAGTGCATTGGGCAATAATTGGATTTCTTGAATTTCTGACCAATTTCACACATTGGATTGGATTGTTGTCTCTGCTGTGATTTCTGGCTATAGGCAGAACAACTTTGGAAGTGCAAGAACGGCCAAAAAGAGCTTCGTCAAGGCAATGCATTTGTTCATTCTCTCCGCAATGATGTCATTTTGTTCTTAAGACCTTTTCTGTTTGGGTAGTATGCTACAGCCTTCACTAGGAACTCTCAGCAAGTGCAGACAGGACAGGAAGAAGATGAGGTCACAATGACAAATATAAAAGTAGGAAATCAAACCTGGTTTACAGCAATATGCTGGCCATGGGCCACAAACACAAATCTCTCTCTCTCTCTAGATTCCTCCATTTCCTGATCCTGACCTCATTATGTTTTCATTCCTAGTTGTTATTATATTTCGTGTCATTTTTCTTCCACCCATGTACCAGCTGTCCTATGCCTGTGTGTTGGCCGAATGTTGCGTATGGGCTTGCAATGTATTAACACATACATCTTCAGAAAATAGACAGACACTATAACCTCAGCAGCCATTCCAAAGTGTGTGTGTGTGTGTGTGTGTGTGTGTGTGTGTGTGTGTGCGTGCGTGCGTGTGTGTGTGTGTGCGTGCGTGCGTGCGTGCGCTGTGCGTGCGCTGTGCGTGCGCTGTGCGTGCGCTGTGCGTGCGCTGTGCGTGTGCTGTGCGTGCATGCTGGTCCTGCTTTAATCCTCTATTGCTCTATTGCTCGATCTCGCTTGAGATCTTTTGTTTTTGCCCTCTTCCTTGGCTAACCACAGTAGGCCTATGTTGTCGTTGACATACTATAGCTTTACAAAATAAAGATGTGCAACTTACTCTCTTCATGAGCCAAGTCATCTACACAGCATGCAGGACAGCAAACTATACACACTGTAAACTAAACATTCCTCCTCTGACAGATTGTGGGGAGTGAGGGCAGTTTATTTTATGCGCCTGTTGTTTCCCTGCCCGAAAGAGAGTCAGGCCTATCTCGGAAGACGAATAAGACAAATCGTCTTGTTTGTCTTTATCGTGGAGTTGGTGGTGGGGGAGGCTATCTGTCTTGCTCCTGTTTTGTGCAAGCTATACTGTATCGCATATATCTCAGCATATCTATGCTTTCATTTCATGAGGTTATTTTGTTTGTTTTATGCAAAGATGCTTTGTGTCATTATTTATGTATCTGCGTTGCATCATCGTTGCAAACGTCATGTTATAGCCTACACAGTTGCCCTATCATACTACTATATTGATTATTTTCTTTTTATAGTGCTATATATTCATAAAGTGCATTATTATTACTCAAATCGTGCTTGTTGGGTGTGATCAATTGGCTAACATGGTGACAGGTAGCGCAGCAAATATATGTCAGAACATGCCAGCTCCATATACGGTATATCTACAGTATAGGGGTCAACAGTGCCCATTGGGGCTGATCAATAAAGATTATGAGAATCATGGTGTTATGTCAAATGCGTTTTGTTACTGTACTTTCTACTTCCACTGTAAGTTAATCGCTGTAAGTGTACCTATAATGGAATGGAAAAATAATAAAACCCATCTTTTTCTTTCTCAATGCACAAATACTTTAGTATTGATAAAATTGATGATTTACATTCCAAATCGATTTGATACCAATTATATCCATTTCAAAATGATACGATACAAAGTCAAACGATACGATACTTGCCGTTTACATATCGATATACTGATTTTTTTAAATAAAAATCAATATTTCGATACGGTTACTATATCGTTACAGCCCTAATACAGTACCTTTGCTTACTCTTGACTTACAGTGTCATTGCTCATGGCAAGCAGGAGAGAGGTGGGAGGCATGCAGCGATGTGAGCAGCAGAAATAAATGCAGCATGCAGGCAGGGGGGCGGGAAGGAAGACAATCTGTCAGAATTTTGACCAGAGGTATACCCAAAGGAGATCCTGCTGATTTCAGCAGTGTATGGCTCTTTGTTAGAAGTTGAAAGCAACACACCTACTATCTCATTAGGGGCTCATTATTATGGATATGTAAGCTTGTGACAGACGCAGCTTGGGTGAGCGGTGTGTGACATTGGGAACACCACATAACCACTTAACCACAAAAATGTTCTAAATTATGTTGGAACTATTAAACCGATCTATATTATCTTACAGTGAATAATAACATTGCACACAATAAATGTTCATGGAGACAATAATGTGCAATGGAACAGAAAGTACGAGAGCTGTGGTGATGGCGGTGAAAAGCAAAATGTGATACACATGGAGCTGACAATGGGTATGAGTACATCTAATAAAAGGAGTATTTCACATTGGGCATGTATTGGGAAATGTAGACTGTATGATTTTATATCACGATTCAAAGGAGCAAGTGCAGAGCAACCAGTTAAAGTTGCAAAAACCTATATAGGCCTACATATTATAAAATAGCTCAAGGCTCTATTGCTGATTACTTGGGTTAGGACCCCCGCAGTGGTGTCCGATTAGAACTTAAACCAGGATGCTTCGACTTCTGCCTTCTCCCTTGAAGACCCTTGTTATATATTCTCCGACTATGCTTGTCACGATGACTAAACCAGTTAAATCTATATGGTTCTACCACATCTATCTGATATCAGCACCAGAGTAGTATAGGTCGGCTCCGCCCAAATATAGGGATTGTCATACTAGACATAGCCATATAGCCCAACGACCTAGTCGGATATCCACATATATGGGGACTAAATATATATATGAGCAACTACTCAGATCCAACAACATGACTGGAAGTGAGAGTCTTCGTTTCACATATAGGCCTACTGAAATTAATCTTTACAGTATAACTTTCATCCCTATTTTAGGCATTTTTTAATGTATCCTAACTGGTCAAAAACATGTTTTCTTTAATTCAAATGTCATGGTTTGTGCCATAGAAAGGTTTATAGCACTGCCCCTTTCAAACAGGATGAAATGATGTTTGGAATGGGACAGTTTTTGTCCATGGTGGATAAGGCTAATGTTCAGGAGTTATTCGTTTTATAAGAAGCTCCATGTAAACACATGCTAGCTGATACCATTTCAAAAGTACTGTAGCATGTGGTTGGAAATTGGACTGTGACAAGAAAAATAAGGAGTAGAATTTACAATATACAGTAACGATGCGGGATAGCTATGAGGACGAGGCGAGGAGACAATGTTTAAGTTACTAGCCAAACACACTGAGCCCGGGATTTATTCCCTTGCCGTAGCACAAGCTAAGGGTTACTGAGGGTTACTGATGTATAAAAACGACAAAAGAGGGGATTGCTAGCCCAAGGCTAATACTATCAGAATGTGTGCTGTCTGTGTCTCCCAGTTAACTCAGTCCAGCTAGCCCAATTAAGCCCCCAGAAAAGCTTGCCAATGTTGAAGCTGCAAGATATAGTTGTGAAAGCTGCATGGAACTGCAGGCGGCCGGGCCCCTGAATTTAACATGAGGAAACCCTGTGCAGCCAGCTGGGGTTTAACATTGAGTGCTCGTTTGCACTTCCGCATTTGCCAACCAAAATTTGTTTGGCAAATGCGGTAGTACAGCGTTCTTCCGGGTGCTTCAAAACACCACTGAGCAACTTCCATTGAAATGAATAGCAGGGGGGCGGGGCTGTTGCTCCGGTCCCCCTCTATCCTTTATAACTCTATATGGTCCAGCCTTTAGCAGAACAGCTCAGTTAACTTCCTTATCTTTTTCCCTCCCCGGAACCATGTAGCCAATACCCATACAGTGACACCTCCCTCAATCAAAGTAACAGAACATGTGTACACAGCACCCCGGGCCCTGGTGTTACACTATATATATATATATATATATATATATATATATAATAATTTAGAATATATTGTATGCCGCCCTTCCTATGTCCTATGTCCTGCTACGACCTACGGGCTTATGAGGCCAGATGACCAGTTGAGTGGTCCAATTTGGTTGTATAGATTTGTTTATTTATGCAAGGAAATATATATAAAATATAAATATAAAACACATCTGCAAGCTCCACCACCAAGCCGTTAAAATACACAATAGTCTTCTGCCCTGACGGCTGCTATAGGCTGGTCTGTCTTATATAGTTGACTGGGCAATGAATACAGACACACTCTTTTCCATGCTAAGACCATGCAGGGAGAAAAAAGAGACCAAACCATCTCCCTTTATCCGCTCCAGGGAGTTGGGCTAGTGCTGAGCCATGTTCTTTATATATCACTACATGAATAAACCCCCTGCAGGACTCATTATATCTCACTTCGTCTGTCTCGGTTACATCAAGAAAGAGAGCCTCTTTTTCATTCTTGGCCTATAAGGTCAGATGGAGATTGGCCATGGATTTAATTATGCCCAAAGTGATCATCACACAGACAATTTTCCAAAAGAGAGAGAGAGGGATTTTAGTTAAAATGCCATTTAATGCCCAGTGTATTATTTCCAGTGTATTTAATTTACACAGGTAAATTGTGTCCGTCCATCCATCCACACATTATGTTGTTCTTCATATAACAGCCACTAGAGGCGCTCAACTGTACGTTTTGTGACTATACCCAGTGTTGTTTTTGACAGCACATTTCTGTTTTAGTTTAGGACTCATAGTATGAAACTTAATTTGGTTTTGGTCACATTTTAGTTAGTGTTAATCTAGTTTTAGTCGACTAAATATCATAAGATTTTAGTCGACTAAATCTACAGTTGATTTTGTCGACTAAAATGTATTTTGGCGGGCCTTGATGCCGTCGTAATATCTGTTTTTACACTTGCTGAAAATAGCCAATCTACAAGCTCACAATGACGTTGCGACCTTGTAGAGCAGCTATTTTCAGCATGCAACCATTTGTAAAATGACTTATACTGGATCTTTTGTCCACTAGTCCCTTCCTAACATTTTAGTCTAGTTTTTATTTGTTGACGAAATTGTCAGGATATTTAGTCTTGTATTAGTCATCATAGCTTAGTTTCCATTTCGTTTTCGTCAGTAGGAAAAGGTAGTCGACGAATATTTTTCATCTTAGTTTTAATCGACGAAATCAACGCTGTTACTACCTAATGTTTTGCAGGCCGGCCCCTTTAATCTATTTTTGTTCTCCTGACTAGCAATGGAACATTAAAGTAGTTAAAAACAGAACGTTTTACTGAGTCTAGCCTATACTACTTATTACTTAAAGCAACTGGCAAATGTCTTGATTTCTTTTCAATTCGACACTTTAAAAGGTCCTGACGTCACTCGCTCATCCCCTGGTTCCAAGGGGTTTGCGGAAGTTTTAGTAGTGTACAATAACTATAGGCTATATGCAGGAAATATGTTAAGTTGCATGTAAACACAAACAGGCTCTGTCCTATTATGGTACAGGACATTATTTTAAAAACCCATTTAAATTCATGAATTGTCTTCGTATCACATGTTAGCATGTCACATGTTAACTTTAACATAGTTTTCTTTCTTTATTAAAAAAAATATCCTATTATATTTTGCTGACTTTACGAGTCACAGTATATTTATATATAAATATCGATTTTGTTTTTGTTTTACAATTTTTTTCTCCCTTTTATTATTGTCATTGTTTCATTGTGTTAGCTGTCCCTGTGTATGGCCACCTATATGTGCATTGGTGATTTACATTTGTTTGTCTGTTAGAAAATATAAAATAAATTAAAAGAATTATCAAAAAAATAAAAGATTAATATAAAAAAAACTGCTGTTAGCTATTCTCTTGGCAGTCCTCGACCTAGGACAGTAGGCTATGTAGTTTAGAGTTGTGATGCTCGAGTCTATATGCATCAACTGTATAAGATCACGTGTGTGTGCTGATATCGGAATTTTATACATGCAGCATTCCAGTTTATCATACCCAATTTTAGGGAGAGGGAGGGTAAAGGGACGAAGAGGAGGAGGGAGAGTTGGAGGGAAGGAGAAAGATAATTATTATTAACATAATTATTATTATATTAATGAATGTCTGCATGTCTGTCTGAAACACTGTCGCACTGCCTGTACCACTGGCACTGACACAGGCACAGGCATTGACCATTATATTATGGAGGTCTTAATGGGGCCCTTTTTCAATTTAACACATTTAATGCTTAATTAAATTCATTAGTGAATTAGAATTTCCCATCGACTTATGCCAAAACTCACATTCAAGTATTTTTCTCTCAGACACCGTAAGGGTTATAGCAACACTTGGAGGGGAGGTTCATAATAATTATTAAAATTAAATGAAATCGGTCGGCCCATGGTTATAACAGCCCACTTTACAAAATAAAAAAATCTCTTTCCCTGGATTCCTTGGGTCATGACCATAGATTGTAAAAAATATGGACAAAGCGTTCCCCGGGTCTAACATGGACGTAAAATGAAGCCTGTAATTCCTTGCACTGTAAGGGCCGATTCATACTCCTATTTAACTGCTGTTTCGGCGCTGTAGTGCCGAAATGATTTCGGCTCATCAGAAATTTTCAGTAGCACCGAAGAGCCGACTTTAGGACGGTACCCGCCCCCCCGAACCTCAAATGACGTCAAATTGTAGGCTCTACAGCGCCGAACCGACTTTTATTCGGCTCTAAAATAGGAGTATGAATCGACCCTAAGTCGCCATATTTCTAGATCCGTTTGGGCCCAGCTGGCCATTGGCTGGCCCAGACAACAAGGCGGGACTTCCCCCCTTACTCTTCGTTGGTTTTTATTTTGACTGAACGGGGGTGGCTCCCGTTCATAGACTGTAACGGTAGCCACACCCCTCAGAACATACGCAACTTTATGGTAATTTTTTTAATAAATGGGACCATAATTTTCCAAAAAGAATATTATTACATGATAAATGAGACTTTAAACTAGTGACTGGAAGCAGAAAGTATTCATGACCATGTTTATTAAGGTAATACAGTCTAGGTGAAGTTGGGCCCAAATACATGGGCCTCTATGGAGCTATGGTTATATGAACTTTTATGAAGTCTCAATTTCCTTAGTGGCTTCACGAAATATCTGTCTGACTGCCCCCCTGGTCATGACGCATCTCCACCACATCATACATCCTGATCATCCATGTAGGGCGCCACAAATGCAAACAAGTTCAACGTTTGTTGCAAAAACAACGACAGGTAAGTGCCTCTGACATCAGATTGATTACACCTCAAATTGCTGATCGTAACCTGAACACTCTAATTGACACATTGTGAATTGACGCATTGTCTGCGCAATAACCTCAGCAACACCAGTTATAAGCTATTTACTTAGTAAGCTTATTTACAAGCGTACGTATTACTGCTCATATTTACAGAAACCAGCACATAAAGGGAATACACCTAAATGCTGGCATAATAGTGATCATGTAGACATATAGCCAATGGCAGGTCTATGATGATAAATATATCACTAGTTTAAGGGCTGCATACCTCAAATGAACATTACCTTTTGTAATGGTACACTGTTCATGACTCCTGCTTGGCAGTTAAAACTGTTTGCTACTGCATAATGTAGCACGCACTGTACATTGTATGGGAAGTGCCCCCAATATACTTTGCTAATAGCGTGGACATGACCATCCATGCATATTTGATATTCCATGCTGCATGCTGGCTATAGCACTAAGCCCATAACTCACAGCTACCTGTATCACAGTTATCAGTCACAATTGGCCCATAACGGAGCAATGGTTCCATGCTTGGCTAATCATGCTATATGTTCCCGGCACCAAGCTAGCAGACGGTGGCCGCAGGGCCCTGAAAGATTTACCCATGAACACCTCCCTAGGCAGACAACACAGAACGCAGCCATTCATCATAGTTCTAAAGCTGTGAGGGCTGGAGGAGAGGGCAGGGATGGACATCATGGGACGATGTGATACGCAGAGGGAACATTGGAATCCTCTGTTAGGAAGTACAGAGATGGGAAAGCAACAAAAAAAAAGTCAAACGAAAAAGAGAATTTATTTATTTTGAAATTTCGCTAGAGGATAATACAGTTGCAGCAACTCGTTTTCAAGGGGGTCCTCAAGGCACAGCATACAACAAGAACAATGCAATACACGAAACAAACAATAAGGACATATTACACTAAAGAGCTCCATCTTGCGGCAGGGGCCCCTTTTCCTTAATTTGGGGATTTAGTATTGTGTGAGAGGTGTGGCCAGTTGGCCACAGCCTAAGTCCCGAAAACACCTCCATTACCCCTTACATTATGCATAGGTGTGGTTTGGGCGTTACAATGATTAAACCAATCACTGTGCCACCTGCCATTGCCTTTTAGTTTAGTTTATTTGATCATCCTTCAGTTTCAAATACAATATTTAAAGACAATGAATGGAAGCTGTTATAAAAACAAAACAAAACATGAACCTTTAAGAGATCCATTCTCCATTTAACATTATGCCCAGTGATTTACACTATGGCCCATGGTCATGGAAGAGCGACACACATTGCTGCCTTGAAATATATAGCCTATTTATATTTGATACAGAGGCCGGGTTGTTTTGTGTCCAGTAGTTCCAACACAGCCTCACTCGTACAAATCTAATAACTTATTTGACTAGACAATTAAACACAATAAGCACAAGGAATTGACACTGCTGATTATAGTAAAATTCCAACCACAGAGATTTGTGGAGAATTAAGACAGAACGAGACCTCTGAGCTGTGAATGTTGTGCAACATGACTCAAGCCGAGGCAGCTCCAACTCAGGTCTCACCGTCTCAGAGTCAGGAGCACATTCTTTTATCAAACAGAATTCGCATTATGGGTGGTTTGAAGAGGCACTTTCCATTGTCCTAAACCTGTGTGCATAAGATATAGCAAATATAGGGAAAGCGCATCAACACGCCTACAGACACACCTCCACTCGCAAATATAGGAGTCTGCAAAAGTAATAGTGGGTTGTGTGGCCGCAAGATAACGTTTATGCATAGTGGAAGCTCCTAAATGCGTAATTCACGGAAAATGTTTATTACTTGAGGATAAAGCATGGCATAAGATGCCCATCTCAAACTCACCACAAACCCACTACATCAGTTTTATTTACTTGTGTAAAATATGCAAAGTAAAAAATAAGACAATCAATGCAAATAAGGAAGTATGACAATAGTATAAATATTAAATAAATAAGGAAATATAATCAGAAACAACAACATCTGACAACAACAGACATACTTTAATGAAAAGAGCCATTTCTGTCATGTATCCTATACAATATGTTATTTGTCTTCTGTATCATAAAGCTTATTCTCCAAAGCTTGGGTCATTTCCTCCTTGTTCCTCCTATTCTTTCATTTCTCTCCTCCTCTCCTGTGTGTGTGAGTGTGAGTGTGAGTGTGAGTGTGAGTGTGTGTGTGTGTGTGTGTGTGTGTGTGTGTGTGTGTGTGTGTGTGTGTGTGTGTGTGTGTGCGCGCGTGCGTGTGTGTGTATGTGTGTGTGTGTGTGTGTGTCAAGCTATAATGTGCTGCGTGTATGCAGGCTATATGTGTGTGTGATTAATGGAACTCTCTGGGCCTCCAGGGATACTGTTCTAGTCAGCAGTCAGCCCATTTCAAAGACACTTCACTAAGACACAAGAAATCATTTGGCTTCCAACGTAAAAAGAAAATAGAAAATGTAGCCGTTCTACCAATCTGGCAACCCATGCATCTGCCAAAATAAAAATAAACAAAACAAACAAACAAAAAAACTTTGCAAGCTTGTAGTGACAGTTATTTGTCACACGAAGATAGTAGGTCCAAGTGGTCAAGAAAATGTTCCCCTCTCAGTTTGTTACTCATCAACATGACAGAAAAAAAACAAAACAATGCTTCAAATACTATAATAATATTTTAACTTGGTTACCACACAGTTTCACGATATGCTTCCTGTCGGTTTCTCTACATTAACTCCCTGCATTATTATACGCATATTACTCAGGTGAGCTCAAAGAGTGAAGCTTTCCCTCCACACACACACACACACACACACACACACACACACACACACACACACACACACACACACACACACACACACACACACACACACACACACACACACACACACACACACACACACACACACACACACACACACACACACACACTCTCTCTTGCTAAATGGGATCTCACTCAAGGATGAATGATCACATCCCACTGAGCAATAGTCGTCTATTAGACGTCCGTCTAGAAATGGTCTAGAAAAGAAAGGTTTTTTTAGCGGTCTAAACTTAGCTTAGACGTTGATTGACAGAGTACAGCATCTTGCAATGGGTCTGGTCCACAAGATTCGATACACCACCAAGGTACCCATGTACCTGTCTAAATACTTCCTTAATGTCAACAAAGTCCACACCCACAACACCAGAGAGTTCAACAAACCATGTGCAACCCAGATTCGGCACTAACAAGGGACTAAATTAATTTCGCTCCTATGCCACCAAAATGTGGAACGCCCTACCAACAGTCATTAAGACATGCAAATCCCTCGACTCTCTCAAAGGGCACCCTTTGAGAGACCACTTCTGCAAACAAAGGTAGAGTTCTTAAATGCCCATGCTGATCAACGCGGAATCAGTGTGGAGGCTGAACATCTTCAAGGGGTGCTGGGTCTGACTTGGACAAAGAAGTGGCGCCTGCACCACCTCATTTCAAGTTCTCAGACAAGATCAGAGAGAGCCTTGCACAGTATACTCCACTACCGCCCAGAGCACCCTGATGGGTGCCATCACCGCATATGGTAAGGAAATAGCTGCTCCAAGAATCTGTGAGTTCTGTGAGATGCCGTGGTTGGTCTGAGCACATCACAAGGAGATCGCTTCCGTCTCAGGGCGTATATGAATATAGCCAGGCACGTGAACACATGGATATCAAAGGGGGCTTCAGCCCCTGCCCTTTATACCCATCTGTAAAAAACAGACCTCTCCAGACCATGAATGCAACATTTAAAAGAACATTTGAAAGAAATGCAAATGCTCCCCTTTCCTTTCCATGCCATACCCAAAGGCAGCATTCAGGATAATTTCTTTGTCTGAACTATCCTGTACTTGAACTAAGCATTTTGCGTTAAAATAATTTGTCCTGTGTAGAAATCCATTATTGTAAGCTGCATCTTCAGTAGCTAAAGAATGTGGGGTCGCGGAACCAAAAACAGCTGATCTACAAGCTCTCAACGCATAGCAGTGCGATTTCTTTCTTTCTAAAATTGCCCTTTTAGGCCTCCTTAATATTCTCTGCACGTCCCTGAATATACTGTAGCTGCTGCTTGGGTAGGCGCAAAGAGGATAATGAAGGATAAACAACACCCCTGTAACGTAGTCCTTGAGGAGAGTCACACTTGCACACACTTATACGCCCACATAGTAATGCAGCATGTTAACCCCTTGAGTATAGTATGCGCCTTTGAGCATGGCATGAACCCCCTCGAGTATGTCTGAAAGAACTAACTCTGCAAGCTACGTCTCATTAAAGGTTTTAGGTTGTTATTAGAGAAAGTAAAAAATGAGTGTTAATTATTTTTCATTTGCTGCTTTCTTTTGTTTTAGGGATTTTAGCTCTTTTTGACAGGGGGGCGGGGCATTCGAGCATGGGGCTAAATATGTATTTTTGTACAACATTTTATGGTGATTTTTGTTTTTTTTAATTTACTATAGTCCTAATAAACCCCAGGAAATTACATACTACTAAATACTAAATTTACTGCCAAAAACAACACTTCTGCCCAGGGCATTCTTTTTTAGCTGTGGCAGATTCGGCAGGGTTTTGTTTCCAGGCTATACGGATGATTACTACAACTTCATGTTGTATTGCTTTAATCTCAAAGTGCAATATCTGCTCTGGACAAGCAGGCATTCCGTCTAGCAGGACTGGAGACTGGGGTTTGAATCCTGGGGAGGACATACATGTTATGGAGTGCAGTGCAGATGCAGTGGTCTGTTATTGAGTACAGTGTAGAAAACCCCACCACTCTGGTCTGTGGCCCTCACATGCTCTGATAGGCATGCTGGTGTAGGAGTGCATACAATATACAGTATAGCCAGCAGCCTCCCGTTACCAGTCGGAATACTTTTCATGCAGCGTTCTGCTATCAAGGAGTATGAACAAGGAGGGCTCACAGAACGCATTCTATAGGTACTGGAGGTAAACTGGAGCCAGAAGGAAGATTGATGGAATGCATTGTAGTCACTGAGAGCCAGGTGGACGTAAGTTTATGACTAAACAATTCTTTTTGAGTCATTGAGAACATTGTCAAATAAATCACTTCAGTTAATTCAAAGAATACACATAGCATCACACACTCTTTTCTGATCTCTTCTCTTTTGATGTGTACACTATATTATTTGTATAGAGGTACTGAAGAGCACAGAATAGTGTGTGGTATATGGGCTGTCATTGCAAAACTGTCAGGCGTTTGACAGGTTGTCACTAATTGACAGTCTCACGCCGACAGCCCATATGCCCAATCAAAAATGTACTGTGACTTTTTTAGATACCACAATACAAATACAGTATAGGTACTGTGCACATTCAAAAAGACTATAGATCAGAAAACACCATGGAATGCATGTGTTTTCTTTTATTCTCCTGAACCGATTACGGTAAGTTGGCAAAGGTCGCAATCATTCAACAATACAATGTAATGCACTTGTCCACCTGGCTGTCACTGCATGACAGATGCATTCCATCAAACCTTTGGCTCCAGTTTGGCTCTCGGTGTAGAGCTAAGGTCAACGTGACATATCTGAATCTTTCTTTCCATAGCCTCGTTCTTATCAGGAAATAACAGACCACAGATTGACGTGACGTGAACAGTGTGTTATATACAATTTTTTGTGCTCAAATTCTCTCAGTTCAAATGCAGTTCAAATCAGAGTAGATAAACTAAATGTGTTTTCTCGTGGAGAGATGGAGGGAAAGTGTTATTAGATGACTTGTCATTCATCTGGCAACTCTTTGATTTTAATGCTGTTGAACAAATTAATATATGTCTAAAGGCCAGTCCACACCTATGCAAATCCTTACAACTGCCATTGGGGATAATGAGTTGCAAGGTGTTGCATTGGTGTGTGGACTGGCCTTAAGTGACTGCACTCAAAATGCGGCAGGCGATCGTTTTGGTCAAAGAATTCAGAGGGGAGCGGCAAAATCACCATAATAAAACTAAATAAACAATAACTGAACAAATGTATCAATTGAATTGGATTGCAATACTTTATAAATTCATCATTCTTTTTTTTGTGGGGGGGGGGGGGGGGGGGGGGGGGGCTACAGTAAGTGTTTGTGTGAACAAAAAGAACAAAAGCGACTTTGATTAGTCCGAAGAAAACTGCACAAAGCATATATGTCTCTCACTTTTGTCTGACATGACCTCATTGTGTCAGGCGTTTTTTTGTGAGTGTTTAATATGGGCTTGAGTGGCAATAAAGTGGGATGCCTGTAGATGACTGCGCCTCCAGGCATGACATTGGAGAAGTGATGTGTCTTCAGCCGACATTATGCACTTTCCTAGCTAAAGGTCAGCAGCAAGTGGAGTGCTGAGCTCTAGGAAAGGTCAGAGCCTCTTTGAAATGGCTGGTAAAACAAAATTATGTCCCCCATAAACAAGGAACTATGTGCATCAGGACTGCATCAGGATCTTCGACTTGTAATAGAGCGTTGCAGTCCCGCACCCTTTCAGAACGACAAGGGCACCAGGAAATAATTCCCCATTCATTTTTCCCATAGACGTTTGTTACGGACCATGGTCCTTCTGAGTATTTGTTATTGATGTTGTGATGGTTAATTGTTATGATGATAATTAGTTGAGCTGTGAATAATATTTATAGTATGGAAATGTTGGTCTTCTGTGGATGGCTTGTATTATAATTTGTTTCTTTCTGTGTTTCATGTAAGGTATTGAATGGAGCTGAATGGAGTATGTTGGAGAGTGAGAAAGGCTGATGGCTGGCAGTGAATGATTGAATGCAGACTTGGCTGTGAGATTGACAGGTCCATGTTCGGACCTGCCCCTCCTTCCTGATTGGGTGTCTTCGCCCACACCCTAATCCCAGTTGGTTGTGCCTAGTTGGCTGTTCCCTATAAAGCCTCAGTTGAACTTTTGCTCTGGAGAGGACGACAACAGTTTGCAGCAGAGACTCGGTCCCTCTGGTCCGCCACCCTTTGCCTGCCCTTTTGTTTGCTTTTGTTTGTTTTAGTTTCTTTGACTTCGATTCCGTTCTGTGCTGTAAGTTTTGCCTTAGCCCCTTTTGTAATCTGTTTGTTCCCTTTAAGAGTAAAACCCTAGTTTGTTATTATTATTATTCTATCTTTGTTTCTGTCCTTTTGTAAGGGTGTTAGGTCCCTTTTTGTTTTTCTCCTTATTGTAATTCTGTTAGTTAGGTTAGTTAGTTTAGTATTGTATTTTTGTTCTTGGTTAGGGATTGAGTTAGGGGTAAACCTTTATTTTCTAGATAGATACTTTTGCTATGTAAACCTCACCCTGAAGCCAATACGTATTTGTGAACTGAAAAGCTGACAAGCACCATTAATTTGAATCCATTGTCTCTGTGGACAAAGAAAAGAGCTACAACAATAAACTAAAGTTCTTTTTCAACCCTGTCTCCTCTCACATTATGTTGTTTACCTTCACCCTAGACGAAGGTGCGTAACAACGTTTCAAAAAGTATTTAAGTCTTTAAATAAATAAACACTTTTTTTGGGGGCCGAACAAATAATTAGAAGAGATTGTGTGTGTGCGTGCGTGCATGCTTGTGTGTGCTGCAAAGGGGTTCCACATAGCCCATTATAGATCTGTAACTATATGAGAGTGTACAAAATCCATTTTGTGCCATTTGTACACTCTCAAAGTTATGGGATCCTTGAAATTAAAACGTTTGAGATTCAATCATCTTCATGTGGATGGGCCATTTTGTATTCAGACCGACACATGTGGCCAAAAGGCAGCCCATTTAAAGGCCTGTGAAGGCCATATGTCAGTTATAATGGTATGCCAGTGGATGTCAAGATAATGTCAAGGACCTGATGATGGTACACAATACACATTACGATAATGTGACATTTACTCCACACCAAACAGCAGTGGTGGAAGAAGTGGAAGAAGACTTTAGTAAAAGTAATTATATGCCACATCTTCAAATATAGTTTTGACACAGAATCAAATGTTTTATGGTCATGATTCACCAAGCAGCCTGGATGGCTTCGTTCCATGTAGGCTTAAACTCATTTATATAAATATTTTTCGGAAATCTGAAAGATTAATGGGTTTTCTATCTGTGGCACCACTAAATGGCCACCACTGCTACGTCCCATTAGTCATTAATAGCCATTATCTGACCGTCATTAGCTTAGACATCCACCTCTCACAACAGGAGGAGGCGCACTGCTCTGAAGGAAGTCAATGACTTCAAGTACCTGGGCTCATGGGTCAACTCAACAGAGCAAGATCTAAAAGTGAGGAAGGCACTTGCATGGAGGGCCCTGAATGAATACAAGAAGACTCACCCCGTTTCTGTTTTCCTCCCAGAATCTTCCCCAGTGAGGGGTGGGAGAGGCTGGACAGCAGACGGCTGGATTTTGAATTTCTCTAACTATAAACTTTCATGACAGCAGACAGCCTAAGTACAAATATAATTTATGAAAAGCTAGTACAGTGAAGTCTGTTCACAGAAGTTGTTGTAGGATATGTGGGGATTATCTGACGAGGTACCATTTGAGGGGGCAAAACCTTACATATACAAAATAATACTAAATTGTGTATAGGGTCAATATAAGTAATATAATATAGCCTTTCCACAGGAGTATCTTTTTATATTTTTCCAAAAAGAATACAAACAGCCAATAGCATATTACAAAGTTATCCCCCTCAATGGGGAAAATTCCGGGAGGAAAAACGGGCACGCACCGGGGTGAGTCTTCTTGTTACCTGATCGGCATGGCCAGTATGGAACTCCAACCTCCCCCGACAAATCAAACTCGGCTTCTTCTACGCGACGGTATAAACTGTTCTCCTATATGGCAGTGAATGGTGGACCCTGAAGCCAACTCTGCAGAAGGCTCGCGGGTGCTTGAATGTTATGTGTAGTGCTCAACATTAGCAAGAGTACACATGTTACCAATGAGAATCTGTGTGCTGGAATATTCAGGGTGATGAGCGACAAAATAGCAGCCAGGAGAATGAGACTTGCAGGACACTGCCAAAGACACCAGGAGCTGCTAGCAAGCAAACTGGTGCTGTGGGAACCAACACATGGGCACTGGTCACGAGGACGTCACGTCCCATACTAACATCATGTGGATGTACTCAAAGATGTAGGAGCCGTGCAAGTAGAGCGTGAGCGTGCAAGTACTGTCGACCGCTACAAACTGTCAAATCTCAGCTTCTCTGTGAAGGAACGTTTGAAATGTTGAATTATTAGGTTTAGCTATTTGCTACCTACCTACTTTATGCATGTAAAAACGTAGCATTATTAAGTATGGTACAAGTTTCTAAAATAAATAGTTTTATTGATTTAGAATTATTCTGGATCCCTTTTTAGTTTCTCAAAGAAAAATAAATCATTGATATCTGATGAAAAAAAAGGTATATAAACTGAATCACGTATACAGTATAATTATTTAATTATTTATTTTAAATTGTCAATTGCTTTAAATTTACTTAATCTTGGACTATAGTGATATTAATACTAAATGCCTCTGTGTATATACATATGTAATTTGTAAGTTGATTAGCGGTATACTGTGGTTACTTTGCGCCACTTTTGATGCGTATGCACCGTCCCAGCATTATGACGTCAGGGTATAACTGGTATAACTAGCTCTCAATGATGACGTAATAAAGATGTGGATTAAAGGACCCAATGCCAGAGTGTAATTGGTTTTCGATGGTGACGTAATGACGATATGTTTTAGTGTCGGGAGGATTAAAGGTAATGCTCCTATGTACAGTATACATGTATATGTAATCTGGCACCACTGCCGTATCAGGCACAAGTAGTCATTACGTCATTTGCTGGGACGGTGCATACGCTTCGAATATCGTCCTGGGCGAAACTAGTACTTGCGCGCTCTGCTTGCGCAAGTAATAAAACACTATGTACAGGCCAGGGAGGGGCCCTTGGACCTGCTGAAAGGTGGATTTTCAGGTCTGTTAATCAGCCCTTCTGAGTTTGAATGGTAAAATACAGAAAACATGCATTTTGACCATTGGACCTTTACATATTATACTGTGATGCGTTGCGATGCGAGAGTGCCACCTAGCCAACACCAACTCGGGACTCCTGAATCTTTGTTTTAATTGTTTTGGAGCCAATTCGCTTAAAAGTCAGTGCTCAGCTTCACTCTAGTCTGTAATATTTAAATCTACAACCACTGCAGCTACAACCTGACAAACAACAAATTGAAAATATGTCTAATATCATTTTAAGAATATTATCAAGGATTAAAGGACCTGTGTCTCCCAGGATTTGTAAGAACTTGCATTCAACTTCAATGGACTTCACTACTGTAACTCTGTCTTTGCAGGTCTCCCTAAAAGTTGATCAGACAGTTAAAGTTAATTCAGAATGCTGCTTCTCAAGTCCTTACTAATACCAATTAAGAATGTGGAATAGATCATAATCACTCCAGTTCTCATTTTTACTCTGGTTCCCTCTGAAAATACCACTGCTGCTTTGATTGATTGATTTTGAAATAATATGCACTGTAATTTTGCAAACTGTTACATATTATGTAACAGTTTGCAAAATTACAGTGCATTTCAAGCACAACTCAATACAAAGACTGTTAACTGTGAGTGGACGACCCCATAAAGCATTACGCTTGTGTACAATAGGGTCCACCTTTTCATCAAAACATTTAGAGACGTACAAATATACGCTTAGCAAAAGAACAGAACAGGAATTCATCATAAAAACACTAGCTCTATAAAAAACACTAGATGGTTAAGGGCCAAAAACCCAAAATACATTTCCGATCTTTTGCTATACATTATGAACCATCTGGACAGGTCAGCTTTATGTCCCCACAGTCAGAATAGTGTAGAAGCAGAGTTCAGTTTTTATGCATCATATCTAAGTAAACTCCCAGAAAAAGAATCTGATATCTCCATAATAATTTCGAGTTGTAGTCATGTTAGGTTGTGTTTACATTTGCGCTGTGGCACAGCTACAATACGTCACCAGTCTCGCGTTGATCCCACCTCTAGTGCTCCGATCAGCATTTGATCGGAGTGCATCGATCGTCTCTGCCCAAGAGAGACCAGATGGGAGCAGGAGGAGGAACTCACTGCTGCCGCCATCTGGCGGAGTCAGGTTGCTTTGAATTGCCTTGTTGTTGAAATGTGCTATAAAAATACACTTGCCTTGCCTGATAGGGCTGCTCAGTTAGCACATTACACCCACGAAAGGAAATCTCATCGTTGACTTTCCTCTCATTTAAACAATCTCCTTTTTTAGAAAGTATATTGATAAGAAGTACTACTGACACACACTTGCAGTGGTGCGCACACACACACACACACACACACACACACACACACACACACACACACACACACACACACACACACACACACACACACACACACACACACACACACACACACACACACACACACAGCCTACCATGCAGTCCCTCATGGCTATCAGTCTCTGTATTGATTCCTGTCTTAATACTGTCGTATTCTATCTAGGAGAGTGTGCAGTGAGATAGCTTATTATAATAGCGGCTTACTTCAGCCTTATCAGTGTCTGTTGTTACTTCAGGTCTAAGCACAGCCTTATCAGTGTCTGTTGTTCAGATAAGTCCACCTCTGCTCGACCCGTGGAAAGTTGTTGCACTGTCTTGGGAATAAATACTGCGGTCCAATATATCTGAGCACAAAAAATATTGTTTTCATCATTTCATCAACGAAACTTGTTGTTTTGTGTTTAGTGTGTGTGCGCGCATACGTGCGTGCGTGCATGTCAGTGTGTGTGTTTAGTTTCTACACCCTCCTGCTGTGACTTACTGACAGTGTGACTGAGTCCTTGTTGTCCTTGCCTTGTCCTATGTCTTTTTTTCTTTCGTATCCCTTTATTCGGACTGCACCAGTGTAATAACATGGATTGGGGTAGGGTAGGATTTGCAATACAAATCCCAAACCCCTGAACCTACTGTATGTTTGATTGACCACTTGAACCCTGTATGCTTCATTTACCGGGGTCAGCCAGGGATCTAATAGCCACCATATTTTTGTCTGACTACACCAAATGCCTTTGGCTGGCTACAAGCTCATGCACAATCTGTCGTGTTGCAACATGGTGCGAGCTTGTAGATATAATATTTTTGCTGAATGTTCGTCCCAGAATAGGGATCGTAAGGTTCATGTGGTCAATAATACACCTTTTTGTGTATACATCGAAGTTCAATGTGGCCTGTTCAGCCATTGATCATGGTGTAGAGCACCGAAGTCCTGACGTCACTCGCTCATCCCCTGGTTCATGGAAGTTTTTCTCTATGGAAAATAACATGGGGTCATCCAAAAATCGTCTCATATAAGAAATGTGGTCCAAAAATAAACAAACTGTCTCTGCAAACAAAATTGTCGGGGAGGTGGCTCTGTATTGTTTACGTCAGTCAGTCATATTTCATGTATTCTGTTTCTAGCGAAAATTTACTAATTATGCATCAGTAACAATAGTGTTTTCTCTGTCAGTTGATTCTTCATATCCATATGAGTGAAACGGCCAGGATGATTTGTTATTTTTCAAACACAGTTCTTATGAGGCGATCAAAAATCCCCCTATGGGGATTACAATGCAAATAAAAAAGTACATAAACTTAGCTCCCTCTACCGATATTGACACACTATTGCTCTATTCTTGTGCCTTCATTGCCAACTTTGGCTGAAGTAGTCTTCGTCACTGACAGAAGCTTAATAGCTTCTGATGGAGTATGTGATTTTCTCAAATCCATTTGGATACGGCCTCATGAAGTCCCTCGTGAGAGGTGAAGGCAGGACCCAATGAGTGATGCTTCAGCAGGCCCTGGTACCTGGCGATCACGTCACCGCCTGGCTGACTGTAATCACTTCTGATGGGCCCCGTACGACAGCCAAACTCCCACACACTGCATACATTTCATTCAGGCTTTCAAGACGGACATCAAAAGTAAACGCATTACCTCCAAAGCACTAGAGGGAGGTCTGAGTGCATGAAGTCACGGTGGAAATAAAGGCATTTTAACAGTGCTGACTCTAAGGTACGGCCCATAGTGGCCAAAAGAAAAAGAAGAAGAATCAGGACATTATATACGTATACAGTACAGGGCTATTGGTGCAAGACAAGGTCAGACCGCTTAAGTGGTTCTACAACAGCCTAAACATTATTGCGACTTGTGTCCTAACTTTTGTGTTATCACCATGATAGCATCAGAGATGGGGTTTTTTTTTAAGCAAAGAATGAACATGAATTCTACTGGTCCAATAGCGTAAAGACTAAAGCTAGAATACTGTACAGTATGTGTCGGGAGTCACCATTTCTCCTCTGCCTTCCTCTTTGTGTCTTCTAACTGTCTGGTGCTCCCCTCTAAATCATGTGGAAATGTGGCGGCTCTGCTCGGGTCCTCCACTATAGTGGACGGTAAATATGGCCTTAATGACTTTGCAAGCGGGGGGGGGGGGGGGGGGGGGGCTCGGCTGTTTAATGAGCGAGCTCTCCTGCTCCGTCGTGATCAAATGAGAGTCTAATTTGATTTTCTCTCATGACCTCTATTCCTCCCAGAAAACAACAACAAAGCCTTGGGGCTTCTGAAAGAGTAAAGACATTCCGAAATGGGGAGAGACATGGATAGATAAATAGATAAGGGATAACCTCTGTTGGCATGCGGTTCAATTTTGCACAGATGGAAGGGCATTTTAAATGCAAACTACTGAATAGCAGCAGGTCATGATGATCACACACATAAACACTCATAATGCACATGCATTGGACATTATATCTATCTATCTATCTATCTATCTATCCATATCTATATATCTATATAAAGAAATGACTTGGCATTGCCTGTTGTGTGCCGGACTGCTGACGCGATGAGTTGGCGATCAGGGTTCGATCCCAGCTCAGATCGCTACATTTGGTGTCGGAAGTGCAGTGCACCTCTCCTCTCGCCTCTGGCTCACAGTGTGGCCAACTGGCCATACGTGAGGACGAGCTACGATTGGAACCGGTGGGGTAGTACTAGTGAGCGAGTGTCCCCACAGAAGTGGCCCATGCAGCTGTAACTTGCTCCTCAGCGTTGCCTGCCGGACTGGTGAGTTGGCAAACCGGGTTCGATTCCATACTGTGTAGACTATATATTTCACTGTATAGAACCATTGTGGTTTGGTCTGGACTACATTCCATGACTAAAGTCCATTGATGGCCTTGCAAAAAGGGAGTGGGCTTAAAAATCTGTATTTGCCTATACTACTTTTTTTTCTTCTTCTTCTTCTTCAGTGCTCCAGACTAAAGTAAGCCCTGTCATTAGCTGATCTCCTTGATGCAGCTGAGACCACTGACACCACTTCATAAGCAGCCAAGGGACCGTGGCGTCACCATGGAGGAAAACACACAGCGGGTGTCTAGACCGCCGGCAACAACCTCGCGTGCTGATACCGCCACATCCAGAGAGCACATGTTCACATGATGTCATTGGAGAGAGGGTATGGCATCCTGACTACTTTGATTACTGTTTCTGTGCACGATGATGCTTATGCACAAAGTCCTTGTAGCGGTGCCGGTCAACGGGAGAATAAACTGGAGAGGGAATCTTGAAAAAGCAAGAAAGTGGCCGTCTACCCTAACACTAACAAGTAATCGTATTTACTTCTTCTCCATTCCCTTGCCAACTGGCTTCTGTGCATATACAGTCTATCCATCTCACTTGACACATCATCATTCGTCTAAAAACTGCCAGCCCTCGACTTACGTTTACCTTTAATGTTGCCTGTACAAATAATAGCTAATTTTAGACAGCTTTGTCATTGGTCATTGTAATGCAGCTATAAATCCAATATGTGGTCGAGAGATAAATCTAAGAGTGCACAAGGAGTTCCAATCTCCTGGATGAAATTAATGTGCTATAATTATTTGCACAAACACTTGTTCAGCTGTAAATAATTCAATCATGTCCCAGCTGTGGGTGGTGCAGCATGATGATTGTACAAATTGATGTGATTTATTTTGCACATAATCAAAGGCCTTATAACAAGTGTTGCTATTAACGACATTATTAACACAAATTCTGCAGGAGGTATGATACAGAGGGAAGGAAGTTGGCAAATATCAGCATTCAGCATGCATTCTTTGGATTTTTGTTTTGTTTCTGAAAAAGCCCTATGAGCTTTTTTACTACAGAACTGCGAAGCGGGTAAATAATATATATATTATAAGTTATTGGAGAAGTGAAAAAGTAGCGTAAGTTCTTAACTCACCCATGCTACTGTGTAGGTGTACGTGCGACCTGCAAAGTACGCATCTGGGTTTTAGGCAATGGTGGAAAAAGTACTCAAATGTTTTACTTAATTAAGTAAAAGTATAAAAGTATAAATACTGCAAAGAGCTGAGCCTTACATGCTTTTTATAAACATGCCCCCCTTTTTAGACGGTCCCTGAA
Organism: Protomyctophum parallelum; assembly: GCF_964188405.1. Lineage (NCBI taxonomy): Eukaryota > Metazoa > Chordata > Actinopteri > Myctophiformes > Myctophidae > Protomyctophum > Protomyctophum parallelum. Next base: position 49,647,426 of record NC_139699.1, on the reverse strand, counting down.
ATCTTCTGTTTTTCTTGCCCTGAGAGTGTTGTATTGCCTTGTCTCTGATGTACCTCTGTTTTGTTTATTTTTTCTATTTATTTGGCCACAAGGCCCTTAAATATGTATGTGCACTGTTGTTCTTAAATACTGTTCTTTTTATTTTGATGGCTTTTTTATGGTTAAATCACTGTTTTACTTTATTTATTTCACTGTTCAACAGCGTTTTCTCCATAGCCACCTCTTACATTATCTAGACTGCTGGTAGTAACGGGTTATTACATGTCATATGGTACCCTGTCATTGGCTTATTGAGAGCCCAACCTGTATATATAAGACATGCCCAAATGCTACCACTCATGACTCTGATGAAGACCGCAAGGTCGAAACGTTAGTCGTTTTGTATACTCAGCACCTAAATAAAAGGCTCTAAATGTCCGTGCTGCTCCAGTCTCTTCTCCTTATGCAACTTTGATGTCCCTGCACCTGTGAAGCACCGGATCAGCCGTTTCAGGCTTGAGGCGCGTTGGTAGACTCCCTTTCTAAGTAGAAGTCCCGTTGCACTCATGTAAAAGTACAAAAGTATCTGTATCAAAATGTAGTACTAAAAGTAAAAGTACTCATATTGCAGAATGTCCCAAAATGTGTACAAAATCTTTGCGGCGCATTGTGAGCTTGTAGATCGGCAATTTTCAAATGGCCGAAATGTATATACTAGGGTTGAACTGGTTAATGTTTTCTAATCTAAATTAAAATCTCCAAAGTAAATAATGTAAGTATAAGTAAAAGTAGCCTACAAATGTTGGACCCGGGATGTAGAGTTGAAGTAAAAGTACAGAGAATTGGAAATACATAAAGTAAAAAACAGACCTCGAAATTGTACTCAAGTACAATTTATGGTAAATGGTACATAGCGCCTTTATCCAAGGCACTTTATCCAAGGCACATTATCCAAGGCACATTACATTCACCCATTCACACACCGATTACAGAGGAAACCATCCAAGGCACCAAACTGCACATCGGGAGCAATTCAGTGTCTTGCTCAGGGACACTTCGACACTGGCTCTGGGGGAGCCTGGGTTCAAGCTGGCAACCTTGCGGTTCCCATCCGGCCACTCTACCCCTGAGCCACCGACCACCGCCCACCGCCACCCAATACTTAAGTAAATGTATAATTAGTAGGCCTGGGCCATGGCTCAGTGGTCCAGGTACCTTGGCTGCTAATCCAGTCTGGCAGTGTGCCGCGAGTTCGACTCCCGATCCCGACGGCCCTTACTGCATACTTAGTTACAGAACAAAGGGAGTTTACCAACGCACCTCAAGCCTGGAACGGCTGGTCTGGTGCATCACAGGAACAAGGACACTTAATGTATTATGTGCTAGTATACAGAAACGACTAACATTTCGACCTATGCGGTCATCATTAGAGTCATCTCCTCCTTCTGTATACTTAGTTACTTTCCACCACTGGTTTTAGGTCTATTTTAGGCTATTGCCCAACTATATGTTATGCTGTGAGGATCGAGGCAGGAGGCAGCCTGAGGAATATAAGCTTTAGAGAAGGCTTTATTCCAACAGAGCTGTTAGAAATGCTTTCGTGACACCTGCTGCTGTGTAGCATTCTGCTGTGTAGCATGCTGCTGTGTAGCATGCTGCTGTGTAGCATTCTGCTGTTGCTGTGTAGCATTCTGCTGTGTAGCATTCTGCTGTTGCTGTGTAGCATTCTGCTGTGTAGCATGCTGCTGTGTAGCATTCTGCTGTGTAGCATTCTGCTGTGTAGCATTCTGCTGTGCGAGCTCTGTTCCTTTCCTCCCCTGCCATCCATCATCCATCCATCAACTCAGTGCAGGTAGATGTAATGATGTACAGAACGTTGCTGCTGGTTCCTCATTGGTCATGAGGCTCAGGGCCAGATTAACCCCATGAGTGCCCCTGTGCAGATCCTTTTTAGATCTCACCAAGTCAAGGGTCTAATGTAGTACACCATGATGCTTTGACAGTGGAAAGCAATATATTATATTTTTTAGAATTTATCATTTCTAACTATCCCCATACATGTTCTGGTGGGCTCAAAATCTCCATCACCTCAAAATATATTTGGGCAGTGACACAGTTTCGGTTTTCCAAACTTCTCAGGTTCCTCGTGTTGGAACGGCATAGGAGGAGAATGAGGCTGGCATTGTTTTGAATTACAAAAACATTCACTAATGTTTAATATACTGTATAGGCTATCAGAAAGACAAATAAATGCTGGTTATGTTATGTGCTGCATAAGGTTCTTCAAATTAGTAGCCTAATAAATATAATATTTTCATCAGGTTACAGACATTTTGATCAACAAAGCAAAGGGACAGATGGATTTTGCAGAACTTTGCCATGCATGCTCCCAAGAAACACATGCAGCAACAGGCAAACGATACTGAGGTGTCAAGCTGCAATGGTAGAGTATACACCTCGGCTATTGCTGCGACCAGGGCAGATCGTCTATAGGGGGGAGAGGTTTAGTATTATAGAGGTTAACCTCAACAACAAAAAATTGTTTCATAAATATGTTAGCAACAAACTAACGATTATCAAAAGTTCTGAGAAATCCCAGTAGAGTAGGGGCCATATAGCCTCATCACAAAATGTAGCTGCACAAATGGGATGGATATGTTGACTTGTTACTAACATATCAATATATGAAACAAAAAAAAGTTGAAAGAGTTTCTGTTGCAGTTTGTTTGAGGTTATAACCCCTAATTATCCATGCCTATATATATAGTTCCATGGGGAACATCGAAATCAATACTACATCATCATCATCATCATCAAGTTGCAGATAACAGATGTAGGCCTATTGGTTATTCAAATTAAGATTTTTTTTAAATCCACGGCTAGACTACTACAATCAATGAGAGAGAGAGAGAGAGAGAGAGAGAGAGAGAGTGAGAGAGAGAGTGAGTGTGTCTGCGGGGGGACGACAGCCGTTTAGTATGCATTATTAATTGCTATCTGTGCATCTATCTGTCTCTGTGCGGTCTACTAAACGGGCACAGCTGCGTGTCCGCGGCTGAATAAACACTACACGAACGAACAGGGCCCACTAGTGAAAGGGTTCGGTGGTCCAAGAATGTCAAACGCGTTGCTCTAGCACAGCAGTCATTGGTAGGAATGTGTGGCTTTTTGTTCTGTCTGTTGGTTCAGGGCATTCAGCTTGCAGCGGGCTTGTAACTCACTGGTGCCTTGGAGACAGCCGCCTGCGCGCACCGCACAACGCGCGGCTCATTCCCCCGGCCGGACCCCCTTCTTCTTCTTCTTGTTGCTTGCAGGCTATCGTGCTTCAGTCAAATCAACATTTCTCTCCGCGAGAGCGAGCGAGTGCACTGACTGTGCACACAGAACATCACATCATACTCCTCCGTTCCGTACGTCGCTTTCCATTGTCATCAGAATGGATCTGCCCTCTTAGCAGAGGGGCACAGAGCGCAGGACAGCTCCTTATACCGGTTGGCAAGTTTTGTTTCATGTGTGAAGTTTTTGGGGGGCGAAACGTAGGCTATAGCCTATAACGTCTATAGTTTCCCCGGCTATATATCCTCGCATCAACTACTAAAAGTAAAGTAGCCTATCCACCACTGACTGTGCACGATGACAGGAGCTTTGCTTTCTTCGCGCATTGTGCTACTATTGTTGCACTGTTTTATCTCCACCGCAACGTGCAACACATTTGGAACTTTCACCGAGGAGCCCGACACGGTCGGGAAGTCGGACGGTTATTGCAGTCGGATCTTGCGGGCTCAGGGCACTCGGAAGGAGGGATACGTGGAGTTTCGCCTCCGAGTTGAAGGGGACCCGGAGAGCTATCAGCCAGGCAGCACTTACAGAGGTTTGTATTACCAATGCTTCTTTCTCAGCATTTTACGCGTGCATTTTACTGTCGCGAAGAAGCACCCGTCCTGTACATTTATTGAGTAGGCTAAATGATCATGAAGCCTTGGTTACTTTTCACACTTCTATTGATGGGTTGCTTATAGTCGTATTATAGCCTACTTAAATTACATTAAGTTGTTCTGACCAAGTACTGTAGTAGTCATGGTGCGCTGCATGGCTAAGCAATCATATAACGCCGGTATATAGCCTATCAAACATGTTGACATTTTGTTGTAGATTCAAAATAGCAAAAATGTGCAGTAGGCCTATTCGACCCTACAAATACAACAATAGGCTATATAGCCTATACTGTATATGTTAAATAAATGTGAGAATGCTGAAAATCTTACAAAGTTGGCAACTCTGTCAGACTGTCAGCTTTTCCTTTTTATTGATTCCCAAAGAACTGCAATTTCAGTCCTTTTCTAAATTGTGATCTATGTCTGTCAAATAGTGTAAATTAAATGACACTTTGGCTTTCAAGTTCCAACTTTAATTCCCATATAGGCTAAATGTGAAAGTTCTTCAACAGATAATAGGAACTTGTATACCCATGCATGCACTAAATAAAATACTAGACTATAGGCCTACTTGTTCTGCATTAAGAGTGATTAGAGCCTGCATGCACCAACATTTTGTCTCTGTGGTCTTTGTGATTCTGTCCAGCTTTAAATGCTTCTCTTAATAGCTGATGCTCTGACTTGTTTATATCTCTCTCCAGTGACTGTGTTTGCATCCAGCCCCTCCTATTTCAGAGGGTTCACCCTTATTGCTTTGAAGGAAGGGGGGCTAGGTGACAAGGATGAGGACTATGCTGGAAATTTCCAGGTGAGCATTATATGAAATGTGACGGGAAGTAATTTGCATAGTCGTTTTTTTTCTATTATGACTCTGAGTGTACTTTATCATCGTAAATAATTAACAACAATTGCCTCCACCATCGATCACTCTGGCAGCTGGCTGTTAATTAAGACAACTTTAGTTTTGAATGCAGATTTTAATATGGATACTAGTATAGTATAATTCATTTCAAACTGGCGAGCATCTGCGATGTGGCAACCTATACAGCAGTTCAGGGACGTGCACACATAGACATCCCTACCCTTTTGCCCGTAAAAACCACTGCCCTTTCCAGCCCACGAATGCAGCATTTACTATGTTGAAAGAAATGCAAATGCCCTCTCTGCACATCCCTGCAGCAGTGGCTTGTTACATGGAAGAGGCAAAGCCATCATCTGTCAGTGGTTTTCAGCCAGTGGTCCGGGGACCACCACCAGTGGTCCTTGAGGAGGTTCCAGGTGGTCTAAAACTCTAAATGATGGAGAGTTGGTAACCAAATGGACCCTTGCATATAATTTACACACAATAAGAGAATGTAGAAGAATGTTTGAGGGGCACTATATAGCCCCTCCTATATATTCCGCTATTAGTGTAGATATTCATCTTACACAAACATAACATTCCCATTGACAATGGAGAATTTTACGTCATAGTGTCTGAGCAAATCGTCTTAGTGTCTATTTTTGTCCTACACAAACATTAAATTCCCATTGACAATGAATGGAGAATTCTTCATCATAGCATAGCATAGTGACTATTTTACATGGTGATGTACGATGATAAGAGCGCCCCTCACTTCACATGGGTGTGATTTTTATTTTTTCATTGACATTAGCCGGTTATCTCTCCTAACATCCATCTCTCCATATCTCAACCACATCAATACAGCATGGAATTGTGGACAAAATCGTATCCAACAATAACAAAATATTCTTTAGTTTTGGGTCTGAGAGGCTATGTCATGATCAAATGGTGTTCCGTGGCTCAAATGCTGACTAAATATTGGACCTTGATATGAAAAATGTTGTTCCATTTGTACACTCTCAGAGTTAAAATAACATTGATTTTACAATATAGATTGGGGTTCCAGAGATAGAAATGCCATTAAATGGGGGTCCGTATAATAATCCATGTCAAACTGGGGGGTCCTTGAAATTCAACGGGTTGAGAATCACTTCTAGAGCCGTACAAATCTTCTCTTATGGGGGTCCCTGGCTTATCTTTTCAAATGGGGGTCCGCAGGCTAATTAGTGTAAATTTAGGGTCCTACAGTATAGCAACACCACCACGTTATTCTGAGAGTCAGGAGAGGGAATAGATTTCCCTTGCATGGCCATAACATTTAAGATTATTTTAGTTGTTTCAGCACGTTGTTGCAGAAAGTGTGACTATATTCTCACGCCTCCTCGGCTCCTCCTCCTCTAATGGGCTTATTTACGAGACACCCCGAGGTAGCTATTACCGTATGTGTTTACTGGAGCGAGTTGGAGACGCAGCAGGTTATGAGAGGAACATACATATTCCTTGTGGTCCGTGTTTTGCCAGTCGGTGAAAAAAAGCAATGGTGTGTGAAATTTGCAGACGTCTGCATGCACAATGCAGATATACATGTAGGCCTATACAGTACATTATGAAGGAATCATACAGTCGAGATTAAATGGCTGGTTCCCAATTTACACAGCTTGATCCAGCTCGTCTATACACAGCAAGGAGAGCAATAGAGAGGGTAAGAGTGAGAAAGTATGAAAGAAGAGAGTGAGTAAGGATGGGTCCATTCTTAATCACTCGTTATAATTGCTAGATAACTGCCATCGTTAAATTTCATGCGAACGTGCTGCCACCGAGTAGAAAACTAATTTATTATAGACAGGTAGAGAATTGATTATGATCCTGCAGGTTATAGTATCAGCTCAGAAGAAGCAGAGCCCAATTAAACTGTGGTAGAGAGGTGTGGGCTGTGTACCTTGCCTTCATGTAACTCCCAAACTCCCCCCCCCGGCAAAGCCGGATGCCCCACGGTGGATTTGAACCAAGCGCTAACAGATCTGTAATGAATCTGTGCATGCACACTCCCATTAGCCCATAAGGAAGAACCTCTGACCACAACCTTTTAGATCGGCCTCATGGTCGGCCGCTATAACAGCCCACTTTGTGTTTTGACCTATATAACTCTTAATTCCCCATATAGATAGACAGACCTGCTATGCCCTATGTGCCATCTTTTCTTCAAAACACACGTTCTGCTACAAGTCCTACAGTTTGTAGTTACACATCATCTCTGAAGTCTTGTGATCAAGACGTATCAGTCTGATTTTTCATATCCCATTCCAGTTGGCTATAACTGCCTTCCAAATGTGTGGGCCCTGGGTGGGCAACCCGGCCTGGCAGAGACCTGCATTCTGAGGAGGAGCACTTTTATGGTTTATTTATTTATTTGTGTTCTTTAATAATACATATGATCTCTCATTACTGGTCATCCTACACTCCTCCTAATACCAGACAGTGGCCTTGTGGGGTTCGATCCCCGGCCGGGTCATACCAAAGATTGTAAAATTGGGACCCAATGACTCCCTGCTTGGCACTCAGCATCAATAGGTTGGATTGGGGGTCAAATCAACTAATGATTCCAAGAGCTCCAAGAGATGGGTCAAATGCGGAGAACAAATTTCACTGCGGTAACGTGTGTGACTAATCGTATGACTTTGCCTTTGACTGTACTTCCCACTTCTAGGCACAGAATGCTCTCACTGTCAGTAATATTAGTTGTGAATCATTCAAAGTGAATCACAGTCAAAGGTAGTATACCAAGTTTAAAATACTGAAACACAGATCACAATACATATTGTGCTATGTAAACGTGCTCTAACTGCTGCGTTGTGAATCTTCACCATTTACGTAGCCAAATGTCCAATTCCAGCCCTGCCCCATGCAACGCTGTAAGGCGCTGCAGTCATCCATGATGTTTTCTCAGATGTTTCTCACCAGACCTTATCAAGAAGAAGCTGTTATGTTGGTTTAAAGGGCAAGCTTAGAAGTAGCCATGAAAGCTGCAATTCTGTCCGTCCTAATCTCATGAACCTGCTGGGTTCGATCCCTTTCCCCATAAAACCCTGCCTGTGGTGCCGTACAAGGAGTAGTTAGCACACTGGCCCATTGATCATAGTTACTGCTGTGCGACAGCGCTTTGAGCAAACCTGACCCGACTGAGCCTTGAGAATGGGAGGACATCGTGAAAAACGTTTTGTAACATTCCGATTTGTTCTTTTCCTCTGCGTATCACATCTCATTAGCTCTCGTTACAGCCCCCATTGTTTTACGTTGTGTAATTGATTTCACGGTGTTGTTCTTTTGGTGCCGGCCTTGTGCACCGCGTGGTGTGTCAAGGCAGTCAACACTCAGTCACATTCAAAGACGGTGAACGCTGAGCAAATTTTCAATATTATATTTAATTTCATTTATATTTGGTAAAAAATTAGATTTTGTTTTTGATTGTGTCCATATCGCTCAGACCTAGGCAGTAACATCATGCACACCATGGAACTGAGATCTGTTGTGGAGCACAGAATTACTGGAGAATAAGACTCGCATTTAGATTAAACAAGGTTCCATTTGATTTTTGTTATCTAAGTCCCTTTAAAAGAGGATCCTGTCGATTATCTGGGCTCCCCTTCTAGTAGTTTATTAAAAATAACACAACGTCCAAAGAGATAAAAGATTTATCTCACCACCTGCCCACCACAATCTTGTATTATCTTATAAAGTACACATGCACAGTTTCACACTGCATGCGCAGGCACGCACGCACGCAAATCCCTTCCTCCACTCTGAAAGAACTTTGGGTGGGCTGTTCTCCAGACAGGGAGAAACGGGAGAGAGAATAGAAGGAAAGGAAAGCAGTGATACAAACGTCAGGCTTTATTTAACATACAGCTCATTGGAAATCTGCTAGTGTGCCCCATCTCACCCATCTGTGGACAGCTCCTGACTCCATGAAAAGCACTTTTTATTGAGCTCTGCGGGGAGGTCAGCTGCCACTGTGTGTGTTTGCGTGCGGCTGTGAGTCGGTGTGCGTGAGTGTGTTCACTAGCTTAGTGGCCACACATCGCCTCTCAGCAGGGTGCAATGACAGAACAAGAAAAGGGATTTCAAGGCTGTGAAAAGACCAGTGGAGGTGTGCGTGTGTGAAATGAGGGCAACTATTACTGAGTGCTGAGACGCTGTCGTCGGCAAAAGTCGCTATTTGAACATCGTGTCTTCTGGAGACTGAGATGTGATGTTGCTGTAGATGTGGATGTCTGACAAATATCGCCTGTCCGATCCGTCTGATCCACTTTCCCCAATGTCCCCATGTCATGTCGGCCAGACTGACGTCAAATGTTATTGTCGGAGTCTGACCAGATGCTGCAGCCAAGCAGATGCACAGACACGCTATTGCACAATTTGTCTTCGCACAGTGAAATCCTCCATGTTACGGACAGGTCCATCAGTTACATTTGTACACTCTTGGAATTACAAATTGACAAATTATCACTGAGGCTTTTACTGTGCAGACACACAAAACCACATTAATAATAATAATAATAATAATAATAATAATAATGGATTTTATTTATAACGCACTTTACATTCGTTAGAATCTCAAAGTGCTGCAGTGAGCAAATCCAAAAGAATACAAAGAAAAACATAAGCATCACACCTCCTCTCTTAAATGAGTCAACCGACTGTGGTGCTCTCAGGTGGGTGGGGAGGGCCTTCCACAGTTCGGGGGCAGACATTGTATTTTCTTGTGGCTCTTCTACTCATATTCCCCTCTCATGCAAAGTCAGTCCGACTCACTCACTCACTCCCTATCTCTCTCTCTCTCTCTCTCGCTCTTTGGCATGAACTCAAACCTAAGGCACACAGAGGAACAAATGGGTCATAGTTCAGTTTGCCGGGAAATGGTTGCTGCCTTTCACTTATGGTGTTTAATGCATTCCCATGGGATGTCACTGTCTAACATATGTTGTAGTCCAGTCGGGGCAGTCCAGGGATGCCTTTCAGAAACCATGGGAACATGTGTTTGCGAGTGTATGTGTATGTGTGTGTGTGTGTGTGTGTGTGTGTGTGTGTGTGTGTGTGTGTGTGTGTGTGTGTGTGTTCACAGCCAAGATCTGACTCTCTCTCTTACTCTTTCTCTCTATCTCTCCCCCCTTTATCTCGCCTACTCTTTCTGTTCCTCTCATTCTCACCCTTTCCCTCTCCCCTCTCCCTCCCTCCCTCCCTCCCTCTCTCTCTCTCTCTCTCTCTCTCTCTCTCTCTCTCTCTCTCTCTCTCTCTCTCTCTCTCTCTCTCTCTCTCTCTCTCTCTCTCTCTCTCTCTCTCTCTCTCTCTCTCTCTCTCTCTCTCTCTCTCTCTCTCTCTCTCTCTCTCTCTCTCTGGTAAAGTGCCTCCTGGTATCTGTCTACATTTGTGGTTAATTCTATATCTCCATCTTCATCTCCATCTCTCATTTTCTGTCCCTCTGCCTCTTTCACTCCCCCCCCCCCCCCCTTCTCTCTCACTCACTTGCACACACGCACACATAGAGACATGAGGTCAAGTTGCAGAGTCAACTCATACACATACTAACGGGCATTCTCTGCTGACAGCTTTATGGAGTGAGAGTGCCTGTTCTTTATTGTGGATGCTGAGTCTGACCAGTGTTAATCTACACCACACCTGACCAGAGACATTGGAAGTGTAGTCAGGCTAATTGCTATGATCACTTTAACCGGTGTAATCGGTTTAATATGATATCAGGTGGATAAAACACATTTACTATAGGGTTGCACCTGACCTGGTGGAGGCAGTGCAACGTTGCTGTCGGGTTGTGAGCTGTGGGCTAAATTGATAATCTACCTTCAGCTCATACAATAAACAATAAAACGACTTAGTCATAACTGCCAGGTGCAACAAGCTCTTGTGGTGCCCGTTTTCGTTCGTTTCCGACGTATCTTGGTTCACTCACTGTGTTTTGTTATGGTTTTCCTGTAGCTCCACTTAGCTCATAACATTAGCTGCTGTTGACACTCGCAAAAGTAAGCCAGGCTGCTTCGCACCTGGCACAAAAGTGAAAGTACGTAAGTCTCTGTGGGCTTTATAAAATGTAACAAACATATTCACAAGAGTTTGTGATTAAATAACGTTTCCTGAAAAGTAATAGTTTTGGACACAGCAACGATATGGTATGGAGGATAGCATACACAAAATAAACACAACAAGTGCATCTTTCATTAGGCTGCTGGGATCACCTTGTTGTTTGAGGTCAAATGCCAAACCCTGCTGCATTGTACTGCATTGGACGGTCACTAGTGGATTGTGGTCTGTTTCTCAAACACAATGGGAGTGACAGCTTTTCACGGGCAGAGGGGTGTGATAATCCCCCCCCCCCCCCTACAACAACCCAACCCCCATCACTTCCCCCTCCAGTACATTGTACGTTGCTGCTTCTGGATGAAAGCTATAGCTCTCTTTGATAATGTTGGATGAAAAAAAAGATAATACACCACAAGGGCATTTCAGAGGATGTTTATGTTTTGTAATCATAAAACTGGCTTTGAAGAAATCTCAAGGGCAGCACAAAACGCACAACATAACACGAAACCAGGAAAAAACTATTTACAGTAAAATACATAGTTTTACTTGTGTTTTTTCCCCCCCTTCTCTTCCCTTTCTCAGCTTCCCCATCAACAAAATGCAGTGTTTAGTCCCAGATAAAGTATGTTTTGGGATACTGGTATAGCCAGGGCTGTGCAGAGAACATTGCATGAGGGGGCAGGGGCTCAAACCCAAGAAAAGGGCGAATGTGTGCATGTTCGTAGCCCGCGGCAATTTTCGGGGGTGGTGCTTTTTGTGGGGTCCGTCCCTTGTGCCATTTCACACCAGAAATGCAGTAGGCCTACATTGAATGTCGTATGCTAATGGGGCAAGATGTTCCATAATAACTGGGCCCATGTCATTGGACAGTAAAATAAGCAATACATTTCATTAGTCATTAGTCTCATTACCATATAAAAATTTAAATAATTAACATTTCTCTTGGCCACCATTCTCATTATTCTTCAATACAATAGGCTATACTAATGATCAAATTATGACATTGAAAATCAAGTGCTACGGGTCAGAATGGGGGAGTGGGGCAGTCAGGGCACTTGACATCTGCATCAGGTGAAAAGTGAAACTAAAACTGACTGATGGTAGCCAGCACATTATAAAAATAAATAAATAAGATATTTCTTTTGCGGCTTACGCCTTTTATTGATTTTTGAAGGGACAGACAGTAGGCTGACAGGAAACGGGAGAGAGATGGGGGGATGACATGCAGTAAGGGCCGTGTCGGGTCCGGGAGTCGAACCCGCGGCACACTGCGACTGGATCACCAGTCCGGTGCCCAGACCGTTACGCTACGGCCTGGGCCAGCACATTATAATTATAAATAATAATTATGATAGTGGAATTCTCATTACTTGTCAAATGTTGCTTGTTTTGACGTGTATTATTATTATTATTACTTACTTGAACTAACACTGAAAGAAGGAATTCAAATTGGATGAATGTATCCACGAAGAAACATGGAAGATGTCATACCTTTAGTCGAATCTTGAATAACATTGTTCATAAAAAATGTGTTTAAGTGCATCTTGCATGCCCACAAGCTCATAATCATGCCTACTATTATTTGTGTGTGTGTGTGTGTGTGTGTGTGTGTGCGTGCGTGCGTGCGTGCGTGTGTGCCATACAGATAATTGATGAGGATGACACTCAGTTTATGACCAATTGCCCGCCTGCGGTGACAGAGAGTACTCCTCGCAGACGCACCAGGATCCAAGTGTTCTGGACTGCTCCCCCTAGTGGCTCCGGCTGTGTCACCCTCAAGTATGTACTGTATCAACATGAAGACATGAACTATGCATGCTTGCGCACACACACACAGTCTAGTGACTGACCCTGAGGCTGCTGGGGCACTCATTTGTTTTGAGGGGCGCTATGTCCAGCTTTTAGTGTGCAAAACCCAAACTTTGTCCTAACGCAAACCTTAAATGCCATTGATAATGAACGGCCAGTTTTGAGTGTTTGTGTAAACACACACATTAAAAGACTACTGATTGGCCAGAATGAGATGATGTATGATGACGTATGATGATAAGAGTGCCCCTCACTTCACACTAGGGCATTAACGAGTTGAGATTTCGACTTGTCAGACAGTAAAGGCGAAGTTGAGTCGATGCATCGTTTTATGGCGGGTGGAGGTGCGTGTCAAACAGAGCACTGCGCACACAGTGGCATCTGCAATATGGCACAGCGTATGTATCATCTATATGGCAAAGCGCTGATTATCAAAAATTATAAAAATGTAATAGTAGAATACTAAACAGTGCAGGCACACACACAAGTGTGTGTCGCACAATGGTACACAAACCAGAAAAGAGAACACAACAGGTGAGGGCAGCACAAAACATGCGGCCCGAGAACACAATATAAAGTATAACATTAACACCGATCTTCAGAACACAATAGAAGACATAGGTCTATATTAACATTTATAGCAGCCAGCAGCAGTTAGCACATCACCAGAATACAATCTGCTATTACCTTCCACATTCACAATGTGAACCTTCTCCTCCTCCTCCTCCTCCTCCTCCTCCTCGATAACGTTCTATGTTAGTTTGTTACTTATTTTATGAGCCATGCAAATAAACAACAACCCGCACTGAGCGGAGACGGAGAGATTCATGCCTCCCGCGCGTAAAGCTAAACCAGAAACAGGACAGTCACTGCGTCAGCACGGAGATGGGGGGGGATATAGTTCTATCTGTTACTTCTCTGACACAGCGCAGTTCAACTTCAACTCCCTGGATATAAAAACGTCTGGGTTTCTGAGGCTAGTCAATTAGTGGGACACCGCTGAGAGCCACACAGCGCGTTCTGAATGCAATGCAAACTAATAGGAGAGTGCGCTCCGGTGTGCTATGCAAAGGGAAGAAATAAATAATTACTTCTGTCCGTTACAATAACCAATCCTACAGTTTGAATTCTGTACACACGCACACATAGAGCAAAAAACATGATATGGAGAAAACAATTGAAAAAAAAAAAATATATATATATTTTCCTACTTGTGTTAATGAAATCGATGCATCGATTTTTTAATGAATGCCCTACTTCACACAGGTGTGATTTGTCTTATTCTATAAAACACATGTAATATATACATGTTTAAAAATCATGGCTGGTTAATATAATATAGATATAATAAAAATCCCATCCGAGTTATGATTTCATGAGTGGGGTTGGAAAAAAGAAACCCTTGATAACACTGGGGTGTGATACTGGAACTACTATACATTACACACCAATCATAATTACAATACAGTGCATCATCAAGTGATGATTTCAGTTCCACCACTAACAGTGGTGGAAAAAGTACTCACATTTTTGAGGGGCGCTAGCCCCTCCTACGTCCAGGTTTGAGGGTCTGTGTGAACATAAATATTGAAGACAAAAGTGAGGACGCAAATTGTGATTGGCCAGAATGAGATGATGTACAGTATGATGACGTATGATGATAAGAGCGTCCCTCACTCATTGTACAAATGTCTCATTTCAAGTTTAAAACGTATAATAATCTTTTGAAAATAGCAGATCTACAAGCTCACAATGCGGCGGAGATGTTTTGTAATAATAATACAAATCTAAAAAGTAACTAAAGTTGTCAAATAATTGTAGTGGAGTAAAAGTACAGGAAATTTGACATACTCAACTAAAGTACAAATACCTTATAATTTACTTATATACTTATATTTTTTTCAAAAAAGTGCACAGTATTTGTAAAACCTTTGTTTTTATGTGGATACGCCCACCAGTTCATTAAGTATGCCTGGTTTGCCTGCATGGTGGGTTGTGATGCGTGGTGATCCACCTGAACTGAAGCCGCACCCACAGCTGTTGTTGTATGATAAAGAGTTAGGGGGAGAGGATGATATTGTGATGTCACTATATCACTGTCTATTTCATTGGCACGTTTGACTGTCAAGGTTTCAGCCTCAAGGAAGAAACCCTAAATACAAAGGGAAGACAACACAATGAGCACACTGACTTTGTGATTCTGCTGGGGAAATCTAAATTCAAGAAAGATTGAGTCTTCACACGGCGGGATCATCTTCTAAAAGTTAAGTTAGTTATTCTAAGTGGCTCTGTCTCAGACAGCCAAAATGTCACGTACGATCCAGTGTGCAGACTCTATTCTTCTTGCATTTTGACTTCTGTTCTGCACCTGGCAATTTATAGTGGAAGTGCGTGCTTGTTCACTTGTTTATAGATAATCTAATTTGATACATGACAAGCATCCCCAACAAATCTACGCCCACGGCTTTGAAAAACAATTCTGATACCTCCCAAAATGAATGTCTTTGCATTGTTTCTGCTCATTCAAAAAACGTCACCAGTCGAATGGTTCTCGAGATACGTGGATTACAGACGTATATACACATATACAGAGTGATTCCCTGCATTTATTGTAAGATAATGTATTTATAAAAACCCACAGTGACATTTTACCACTTCTACTTTCAATTTTGTTTTTATAGCAAAAATAGCAGATCTTCAAGCTCAACATCCCGTTGCATATATATTCTTCAGCAGGGCATTAATTTACAAAAAAACAACAATTTACGGTTTCTAGCCGAGAGTTAAATTATTGTTAAACATAATGCATTGCTTAATTTACAAGAAGTCAAGAAACAATTAGAGAATGTTATTTTGATCGTTTGCCTGTTGTCTCTCCTATGGTACCAACATCAATTCAGCATCCAACTATAACAACATATTCTTGAGTGTGAGAGGGTGATTCCAATCTAAAATAGTGGTCTGTGGCTCAATAAAATAATGGGCCTTGATATGAATTCTTTTGAAAACCACTGCCGTATATCAAATCCACGTGTGCTATCTGTTTTATTACATCCCCACCCCAACCAACCAAGAATTAAATATATCTTATCCACGTTTCATACAGACCTGGCGGCTTCATAAACTATTCATTACCTTTTTACTCCGCATACTGTAGCTGAGTGATGGTCGGTAATCAACTGCCATTGCTGTCGGCCACAAACCCTTTCCCTCCGTATTTATTCTTTTTATGTTTTATTCATAAATGAATTCACTATTTTATACTTGGCTGTATGACGGTGTCACACACATGTGGCGAAAAACCGCCGATCTACATTCTACAAGTTCATCAAAATCCGCACTGTATAGATGTGCTTATTTTTTGCTATTTCTGAAAAAGTTTGGAAATGTGTTGCCTATAATGACATGCCCTTAATAGGGAGGTTTGAGAAAGTGGTTACAGCAAGGGCCGCGTTGCATGGCGACGGAATTGGCTCTGCAACGGTACACTGCGGTGCGCAGGTTGTGTGTAAGCTCCGTGCTTGAATATATATATTTTTTACGCAAGTGCTCTATTTTCCCGCGTGTCCGCAGGAATTACGCAACCCTTCGCCGTGCCTTCAGAGAAAAAAACAACAGTAAATACGGACCTCCCCGCGGGACGGACAAATTGTCGGCGCAGCCACCATCAGCTAGTTTCAAAACAGCAACTTTGCATAAAAAAACAAGCCCCAAGTCACTTTTAATAAGCAGTATCTTTGGGTATCTTTTGGATACCTAAGGGTAATCATACTGGCCGTCATTTATCAATAGAACGTAAAAATCAGCTTAACAAATTACGCGGAGAACCCCCTGGATTCCCCCTGAGGACTGTACTTTGAAAACCACTGCTCTAAGCAACATCCACATGGACAGATAGTGCTTGTACGTACCCTCAACATACTGTATCTGTACCTACCAGTCACACACACACACACACACACACACACACACACACACACACACACACACACACACACACACACACACACACACACACACACACACACACACACACACACACACACACACACACACACACACACACACACACACACACACACACACACACACACACGATCACGCATTCACCCATGAAACTGCAAGAAATGTGAAATGATTGATAATGTTGTGTTTCCTCAGAGAGGACAATTTCATTACTGCTAGAGGCAGGGTAATGTTTGTTTTTAATTCCATTTCCCCTCCCAGAGGAGATCCGTCTCGGCCCGTCTGACTGCCTGCATGTAAGATATCATGGTTATCTGACAAACCAACATCTGGCCACAAAGTTAGAACCGTGTGTGTATGTGCATGTGTGTGCGTGTGTGGGTGGGTGGGTGCGTGCGTGGGTGTGTGTGTGCATGTGTGTCTTAGTCTTTAGAAACTCCTCTGAGTCAGTTGTCCGGGGAAGCCTCCTCCCCCCTCACGGTTTGCTACATTATAATTGAGGAGCAGTTGCTGTCTTTGTTTTGGAAGGAAAGAGTGAGTTTGGTGGTTTGGCTGATGCTGGCCACTGATCATGGGCTCACTCAGGATGCACTCTGACGCTCACTGATCTGTGTGACCACAATGAACCCAGGGCACTCAGGTTGAGCACTTAAGCCCTGTTCTATACTTAGTCGTGCGGCAGTGCTGCATGGAAATATTGAATAGTGAAAATTGCAAATACTGCCGATCTACAGTAGGCTACAAGTTCACATCATGTAAGCCTGTAGATAGACACGATTGTGCTGCACGATTCTTGCTCAAATGTGAATCTCAATTTTCCCCCACAATAATTGAGATCACGATTCTCACACGATTCTAATCTTTTCCCATGAAAATAATGATTGTCTTTAGTCTGTAGTTGTTGAACATTACTACATTCAAAATGTGACAAATGTACTGTGGCTACTACTGTGGCTTAAACACATCAATGTGCTTGACTTAAACCTCTCTTAAAGTCTCTCCCTTGTAGCAAGAAAAACTAGAACTGCACTCTGTCGAGTGCATACTTGCTTGTTGCACACTAGTAGGCCATAAATGGCCAACTAGTGCGCAAGCAGAGCGCGCAAGTCCTTTCGACCGCTGTAAACTGTCAAATCTCAGTATCTCTGTGAAGGAACGTTTGAAATGTATAATTTTTAGATGTAACTATTTGCTACCTACCTACTTTATGCATATAAACACCTAGTATTATTAAGTATGATTCAAGTTTCTATCTATATAAGTTTGGGTGAAGAGCTAGTCATACATATACACACCACATACTCTGGTCCCAGCAGATCAGGCACAACTTGCTATTTTATTTTTACTGATTATGTATATAGTATACGTATGACTAGCTCTAAATGATGACGTAAGAGATATGGTCATTTGTGGTCGTTTGGTCCCAGCAAAGCAGGCATATACTATATAGGCATATACTATATATAGTATATATATAGTATATAGGCATATACTATATACTATATAGAGTGTGTAGTTGTAAGTTGATTAGCGGTATACTGTGGTTACTTTGCGCCAAAAACCGTGACAGCTGTCCCGCCATTTGATGTTTATGCAAGAAAACAGCAAATCTGTGCCTGGTTTGCTGGGACCAAACGACCACAAATGACCATATTTCTTACGTCATCATTAAGAGCTAGTCATACATATACACACAACGTACTCTGGTCCCAGCAGATCAGGCACAATTTGCTATTTTATTTTTACTGATTATGTATATAGTATACGTATGACTAGCTCTAAATAATGACGTAAGAAATATGGTCATTTGTGGTCATTTGGTCCCAGCAAAACAGGCACAGATTTGACGTTTTTCTGCATAAACATCGAATGGCGGGACAGCTGTCACGGCGGAAGAGACCGGGCAGAAACATTACTTGCGCGCTCTGCTTGCGCAAGTAATAAGAGTAACTCAACTAAATTGGACAGCCAACTAGTGCTGCACGATTCTCGCTCAAATTTAGAAATGAGATAGCATAGGTGTCCAAACATGTCCGGTGTGAAAGTGACCTGAATCTAGATCGTGATCTATTTCCAATTAACCTGTAGATCTCCTATTTTATAGGGACGCTAGGTTGAATCTGTTTAAAGAGTTTTATTTGTGTTTGCTTGAAATCTACTGTCTTGGCATTGAGGCTTTAATCCTCACTATCCTTAACACTATTGTATTGTATTGTATTATTGGCGAGCTGGCAGTTATGTGTGTTTGCAATACATGCTGGTATATACTTTCAACGTTTGAAGGTAAAATTTTGCCCCGTTGATTTTGAACTGTCATCGGTGTCTGATGATCGTACGCCACACCATTTGCTATACTGTTTGTAAATGTTAAATCTCAACTGTAAAGTAGAGTTTTGTTCCCCACAAATGTTCAAAAATTCACAAACACTTCATTACACTGCCCTGTAGTTTATCACCAGATTGTTCTGTTACACTTTACACAATGTTGATGTGGCCATTTCATTACACATTTTGCCTTCTTTCTGCTTCAAAATAATAATAGCGGCACACATCTAGCCAATAATTCCCCCCGGTTTAAATCCGTATAGGCCTATATAATAATTCTAATCTGTTTAATACGTAAAGTATTTTTTGTCCACTAACTTTATACATTTAGTATGCCAGAATCTATGAATACAGAAACACGGATAAAAAATAAAACATAAAGCACTACAGCGTGCAGCCAGTCACTTCCGCATTGACCAATGCATGACTTTACTGAGGCTCTGATTGGTCTTTGGTCCTGTGACATCACACTTGTCCGAGTTGTGTAGTCTAGGTACAATCTGAATCCAGAAATGTCTGTGTGCGTGTGCGTGCGTGTGCGGTCAAAAAGTGTTGAAGTAAAGAAGTGTTGAAGTCTGAGCTGCCTGATCAGCTTGGGTCTGGGTAGTGTGACCACCAGGGTCTACTCTATCAGGCATGCTGATAGGTGGTGGTATAGACACCATTGAACTGTCCACTATCCTTCTGAAAGCCTGCAGGTTTCTTCCATTTGCAGCAGGGAAGCAATTTATTCGTCATCTCCCTGTGGCGTGTGATACGAACACTAGTACAATGTGGTTCTGATGGGCTGTCTGAGAGAGACAGTGTATCACTGATCAGATGAATGTCACAAAACCCATGCAGCTGTCAGAAACTATTTATCTTTGTGGAGAATGTGGACACACTGGCAGGTCAGATTTAGAGATTCCGGAGGGGGTGGGGGTGGGGGCAGTGTAAGCAGCTCTCTTATTCTTTTTCTCCTGTCCTTTATACAGGCTGGGCAGAACTGGACCCTAGACGTATCGTACTGTATGAAGACACAATATCTCACAATTTCACATTTCTCTTAACTCAACAACACAGACGGATGTTCAATAGCACTGAGTTATGAGGTTTCCTCCCGACAGCAACGAAGTCAACAAAATCAACTGTAGATTAATCGACTAAAATCTTATGATATTTAGTCGAAAACAAGACTAACACTACAATGTGACTGAAACTAAATTACATTTTACCAAAAAAAAAAAGATGACTAAATCTAAATCTAAATGTGCTGCCAAAATCAACACTCTTTCTGTTTCCTGCCGTCACATCAGTAAAGGCTGAAAAGCCACACAACAAATGTCGGAGTGGTTTTCTGATGAGTGTGTGTGGGGGCTGGCAGAGTGAGTCACGCCGTAATAGATCTCATTGATAGAATTTAAATTGGATGTTAAATAACCATCACTCTGCTGGATTGTCTGGCCAGGCCAGCCCCAGGAAAGTGGGCCAAACAGTGTGAGTTCACTCGGAAAGATATGTGAAATTGGTCTGAGATTGAATTAAAGGGTGAACAATTAGAGATAGCCATCCGCTAAACCCCACCCCAAATTGTCCAATGCCAATTCAATATAGTTTAGCAACCATTGCTATGCTGGGCTAACTTCCGTCACCTCATAGCTGTCAGTGTTTTGCATGGCTGAGTTGTTGAACACTGAATACACAGTTTAACATCGGGAAAGTTACACGACTGACCGATCCAGGTGATGGCAATAAAAATAATCACCGTATTCTTACCGTGCATTACATGAAAACTCCCAACGGACGGTTGTTAAAGTTGATTGAGTTGGATACTGTTCACATTTCCTCATATTTATAGTTCATTGAAAAAATGTCATGCACATTTGTCCAGTGCATAGCCTACTGCAGGCCTGGTTGACTAGATTTAGAAGACATTTTGAAGCTCTTTCTACTGAAATGATCCATTATTGATATGGAGAAAACCTGTCATCTAATACACATCTCAATGGGTGACAAGGAAAGCGTGCTACGTCTCCTCTCTTAGTAACAGCCTGCTAACGTGCCTATTGGACAAGGACGGGTTGGGGAGGGACTTAGCTGGCAAAGGCTAATTAGAGAGATGCCTCACATCAAGGGAAAGGCTCGCTCGACTCAAGGACAGTCTGTAAGAGTTCAGGAGTATGCTGGGTGCAGCTTCAGAATATATATATATAAGGGAATATAAAATCTGCACTCTCAGTGATGCAAGCAGCAGTCAAACCAAACCCTGGCCCTCGTACCTCTCACTCAAGGCAAGCCTTTCCCTGAATGTCTTAACCACTTAATCCACATGCTTCTCTGACCGTAATAGTGAAAACAGACGATCTAGACGAGGCTCACACTTTGTAAGCTTGTAGATCTGTTATGTTATATATTATTTGTATGAATATAAAATAAAGGGTTATTATTAAATAGTTAAATTGTGATAATATCAAACATATCAGACCATAAGGAGGGATGAAACTGGTGAACTGAATGACCAGAGGGGAGCGATATCCCCCCCCCCCCCCCCCCCCCCCCAAGCGAATTGAACCCTGCCATCTTCTCGTTCTGCCCAATAAAATGTGGATGGGCCCACATGACCATGCAGCCCACTGTGGAATGATTTGAACACACGTTTGTGTGAAGTTCCGCTTTTATAGTTTCCTTCTTGCACGCGCGCGCACGCACGCACGCACGCACGATAAATACAATATTTTTTACTTTTAATTTAAACCCACCCACAACAAGTTTACCTGTGTCTCTCCTTCCAACCAACTCGGTCCCTGACACACACACACACACACACACACACACACACACACACACACACACACACACACACACACACACACACAATTCAATTCAATTCAATTCAAAGGGCTTTATTGGCATGAGAAAACATACGTTTACATTGCCAAAGCAGAAAGAACAGTACAACAATACAGCAATACAATCAAAACAAAAACAAAAATTATGTACTTTGTCAGATTCTTCAATAGATCAACTTCTATGTTCAAGATCACTCGATGCAGGTATAGTGCAGGCATATACACAATGATTAGTCTTTACGGTGGTTGTGTTCCATTTGATATCCTTCTCCTATCACAGCAACTCACAAATCTTGCTGCTGTGTTTGCACATTGTTGTACTTCGCCCAGCAGATATGGGAGTTTTTTGTCATTGGTCATGTTTTCAAAATCTCACACACACACACACACACACACACACACACACACACACACACACACACACACACACACACAGTATGGAGGGGACTAAAAGTATAAGGGCTGTGCTATGCTAGTAATACGATTGTATAGCTGTCACTCACTGTCAGAATGGATATATTCATCTCTAGGCTGCATGTCCAAGGCTGTGAAAATCTCAAGCATGCTGCTCAGGCTTGAGATCATCAGCCATAATGAAGGCCTACAGTAGCTGACTCAGCCTGCCCCTCAGAGGCAGACAGATGCACACAGATGGGGCTGCTGCCTTGAAGGATCACGTCACCACTTTTCAACCTATCTTCATATAATTGGTCCTCACTAATGTTTATAATAAAATTGCAAAAAATAATAATCGACTCAGTCTGTCTCTCATAGGAGACATGTGGGCAGTTCAGAAACCCTGCAGTTTCTAATAGCTTGGATTCCTCATCGATGATGTCACTGGTGGACGGGTTTCTGAACTGCCCACAGCCCTCCCTCCAACAAAAGTGGTATTTTTTATCATGAACATTAGTGAGGACCAATTATATGAATATACCGGTAGATTGAACAGTGACAAAGTGGTCCTTTTTTAAGGGTTGAAAATAAAACTTGTCTTGTAAAACTGCAGAGCACAGAAGTGAATATAGGAGATCCTCTGCGCGTGTTCGTTTGGTAGAATGTGGGAATATCGCCTCTCTCAACTCTCCTTCCTGCTGCCTCTATCGGTTTCTGTCTTGCTGTGAATGAGCCAATGAGGGACCAGCGCTGGGCTCAGCTCAGCCCCAGCTCGGCCTCTTGCTCCAGAACAAAATGGTCCATTTAGGACTGAGACCAGATTCTACAAATCATGACAGTTTTCTGAAAAACCTATGTCTCTGTCAGTGGTTCTCAAACTATTTCATGTCAAGGACCCCAAAAATTATTATGTAATTGGCCACCGACCCCCCCCATCTGAAAATATGTTGTTCCAGGGATTTGAGTTCACTCACAAAATAATATATATTCAAAGATTTGCGCCACATTTTCACGATTTTTCAAAAATAGCAGATCCGAGCTTGTAGAACTGCTATTTTTCGATAGATAAAGTATATGCTTAAAGCACCAAAAGGGGTTCCCGTCCTGAATGGGCTAAACACTCCAGCTGGACCAGTACCACCTGGATCAGAACTCGGCCCAGCTAGCAACCCCAGCCTTTCTCTCACATCACCATGGAAACCTTCCTTCAGGCACGGCAAAAAGAAGAAGAAAAGAGGCTCCGATTGTGTGGAGGCCGGGAGGCTTGCTCACTCTTGTTGTTTTTCTGAAGTCTTTGGGATGGCGAACTGTTTTGTTTGTGGCTGATTTACATGTCAAGGCCTCCCTTCGCCCTGTGTTGTTCCGCACCATGCACTCTGGTGGATCAAGAAGCCTCTTAACAGCTCTATCTAGTAAAGCTCGATCCATTGCCAGGACTTGATCTCATTCTTGGAAACTCTCCTGTTGGACTGTCAATCAGGCTTATCTGTGTCGTAGTATGTAGCCTACCTCTGCTAGCTGTCCACACTGCATTGTGTGTATATTTTGTCTGCATTAATTTATGCATGCATGCATGCATGTTTGCGTGTACGCATGCATTCAAGTATTATACTTGAATGTATCATAGTTAATTTAAAGAAACTGGGAAACTTCGTTATTTTGTTTCTCTCTTTCCTTTCTGTGGTTAAACTTTCTCATTTCCATACCATGATTTTTCTGCCCCCCTGCTAAGTATACATCTTCATGCTAAAAGCAGTCATTTGTGGTCCTCTGGCTCTGCAATTCCCATTCACTCCCACAGTCTGAATAAACGTAATTTTCCCTCTGGGTTTACCCAAAGTGCAGTTTGTGAATACCACCTGTTGTCTTCCACCATTCAATATTCACACTGGCTCTCATAAAAGCCTAGTTGGTTCTCGCACTTTTTGGTTTCTGTCCGAAGGTTTTTCATCCCCTCATTATTTTCCATCTTATTGCGATGTCACACTTTCCCCCTCTCTTTCTTGCTGAAATTGCAATTAAATGGATAGTTCACCCCACCAAAAAATACTTTATTTCTACCGATTACTCACCCCATGGAGAGTTGAATTCATGGATATTTTTTGTTTTTGTCGCATTCCTAAGCGAATTATTTGACCATGTTTCCCTATGACCATGTTCCCTATGGAGACACAAAATAGTCTAATTTGTGACCCTCAAATAGCCTCCGTTTTCTAATTTCTCCACTTCCATTGTCTGTTGTGCCCTCTGGTTGCAGGGCAAGCATTGTGCAGAAGAGGATCATCTATTTCCAGGATGAAGGCTCACTCACCAAGCGAATGTGTGAGAAAGGTGGGATTCAATATCAGAAAACTAATAACCTTTCTTGTGTTCTCCCATCTCCAAATCTTCCCGCTGTTACCCTATTTCACCACCCGTGGATTCTCACTATCTTTTATTTCTCTCATGTAGTATTAACTGCCTGCTTTCCTATTTTCTTTCCTATTTTTGTGCAGCGATATCATCTGTGCTTTGAACACTTTGTCATCGGAATGATCTTAAATGAGTGTGACCCCCAGCTGTGTATGACATTGGATGCCACACTAAGCAATAGATCAAACGAATAATTGAACATGTCCCCCACTTTACTCCCCCCACCCACCCCACCCTCGCTCCTTTCCTCCTCGATGCTCAGACAACTCCTCATCTCAACTGCATTCTATAGTATTATACTGTCCTTGTAATCTTTTAGTAATGTTTTTGTTGGCCATTGTCTATGGTCTCTGTCTTTCCAAGTTTCAGTCTCCCTGTTGTTCCTCCCCCCTCCCTTAATTTCGCTCTCTGTTCTGTTTGCAGAGTCGTTGTTTGGCGACACCACAGACAAGCCTCTGCTGGACTGCTGTGCCTGTGGAACTGCCAAGTACAGAGTCACATTCTTTGGGAACTGGTCAGAGAAGATTCATCCCAAGGATTACCCCCGTAAGCGTGAAACACTTTCATTCTTCCTTCACTTCACAGTAGCTCTATATGCATTCATGTTTATCAGACAACTACAGCTGCCACAAGAGCCAATATGTTCCCTTCCGATTAACCCATTTAGACCTGAGGACGCATCAGTGTCACCTTATAGCGTTTAACCACTTTAACCATTATTTTCAACATTAGCGGTTGAAAAATTGCAGATCTGCTATTTTAGAAACATCGTGAAAATGTATGCAAATCTTTTTCTTTTTCTATTCTTTCACAGTGGAACATTTTAAATTAAATCTTTGCTTCTGGGAGGGTCGCTGGGAAAATATTTTCGGATGGGGGTCGGCAGGCAAATTACATATAATTTTTGGGGTCCTTGACATGAAATAGTTTGACCACATAGAAACATAGGTTTCTTTCAGAAAACTGTCATGATTTAGAAGACATTTGTAGAATCGACCTCAGGTCTAAATAGGATAATATACTGTATACTGTATGTGTAACCTTGACATTGATTCAGGGTGTGAATGGACATTGACATAAAAGCGAGCTCTGACTTCTGATATGATCTGACATATTGATTAGAATGGAGTACCATAAGCCCACAGATAGAGAGAACAAATGGTCAGGTGTGGGAGGGAGCGGTTGGCTCTACCTAGTGTATACTACTCATTGTCACTTCAGTCTCTCACTCGCAATCACTTTCACTGAGGGGCGGATTGTCTGGAATCTGAAGTTTCCCGGTTCGATCCCTGTTCCTTGTGGCATCATGTCTAATTGTCTTTGAGCAAGACAACACTGTGTGTGTGTGTGTGTGTGTGTGTGTGTGTGTGTGTAATACTGGGTGATAAACAAAGACAGA
Organism: Protomyctophum parallelum; assembly: GCF_964188405.1. Lineage (NCBI taxonomy): Eukaryota > Metazoa > Chordata > Actinopteri > Myctophiformes > Myctophidae > Protomyctophum > Protomyctophum parallelum. The sequence continues at coordinate 49,621,440 of NC_139699.1, read as the reverse complement.
AACATGAAGAGGAGTCTGTAAACGAATATACATATTGAGTGAATTGGTTGCATTTAAATAGCGCCACTGATCAAAGGTGCTAATAAATTCACCCTTTCATCACATAACTCTGGTGCGAATGCAGAAGTCCAGTCAATCAGGATGCATGCCCTATACCTCTCTCTGTCTGAGGTATATGTGATCACAATGTTTTGGCAAAATGCAGAAGTCAAGTCAAATCGGTATGCCCTCTGCCTTTTCATACTTGCCAAAACATTGTGATCACATATACCTCAGACAGAGAGAGGTATAGGGCATGCCTCCTGATTGAGACTGGCACTCTACTGATTGCCCAGAGTTATGTGTGAAAGGGTGAATTTCAAAGCACTTTGGAAAGTGGGGCTATTTAAATGCAAACCAATTCACTCATTTTATTTCTTTCCAGTTTCTATTGCTTTCTGTCTTACGTTTCTCTCTCACTCGCACACACGCGCACAGTCGCACGCACGCACACACACACGCAGACACAGACACAGACAGGTAGATTTAAAGGAAGATAAGGTAAGCTTGAGCCTGATATATACTTTGTTGTGTAACCCATGTGCCAATGCCAAAAGTAGATGATCTATAAGCTCTCAACACGTCGCATTGCGGTTCAGTGTGAACTTGTAAATCTGCTATTTTCGGCACGGTATAATTTAAGCATTGGCTTGCATCGTTATTGTTTTCATCACGGTTCCAAGGAAGCCACAACTGGATTCCCCCTCACTGATCTGCCAGAACCAAGCTACAGTATGACCTAGATCACTGTTTCACAAACAGTGGGTCGGACGTCATGTTTTTATGGGTTGCGAGTAAATATATTCCCTTTTTTGTGTCTTCCATTGGCTCCCGGTCGCTGCCTGCACAGAATACAAAACTATGATGCTGGCGTTCAAAGCAACCAAAGGTCTGGCACCCCCATATCTTGCATGTCTGATTGAACCTTACAAACCCTCCCGTGCACTCAGACATGGGGTGGAACACGCTTCCCATTACAAGCAGAAATTCAGACTCACTCCCAATCTTCCGCCGTAGTCTGAAAACCCACCTCTTCAGACTCCATCATGGTCTGTAGCACTTTCCCTAGCCCCGACGACCTTACAGGCGTATGCAAAGGCTCAACGTATGCAACTTAGATAGCATTTTATGTAGACATAGCACCATACGCATACAGTAGTTTCATTATATAAATATGACACTATTACGTTCTTAGCTTACATATGATTTATGATGTGTGTGTGTGTGTGTGTGTGTGTGTGTGTGTGTGTGTGTGTGTGTGTGTGTGTGTGTGTGTGTGTGTGTGTGTGTGTGTGTGTGTGTGTGTGTGTGTGTGTGTGTGTGTGTGTGTGTGTGTGTGTGTGCTGCTGCTCAACAGTCAATAGTTTTGTCCCGGCAAACTTCTAATATCTCTTTTGGGAAGTTTGGGAACCACTGTTGATAACTGACCATAGTAGTTGTCCTTGATAACTGACCATAGTAGTTGTCCTTGATAACTGACCATAGTAGTTGTCCTTGATAACTGACCATAGTAGTTGTCCTTGATAACTGACCATAGTAGTTGTCCTTGATAACTGACCCTAGTAGTTGTTCTTGATAACTGACCCTAGTAGTTGTTCTTGATAACTGACCCTAGTAGTTGTCCTTGATAACTGACCCTATAGTTGTTCTTGATAACTGACCCTAGTAGTTGTTCTTGATAACTGACCTTAGTAGTTGTTCTTGATAACTGACCATAGTAGTTGTTCTTGATAACTGACCCTAGTAGTTGTTCTTGATAACTGACCTTAGTAGTTGTTCTTGATAACTGACCCTAGTAGTTGTCCTTGATAACTGACCCTAGTAGTTGTCCTTGATAACTGACCCTAGTAGTTGTCCTTGATAACTGACCCTATAGTTGTTCTTGATAACTGACCATAGTAGTTGTCCTTGATAACTGACCTTAGTAGTTGTCCTTGATAACTGACCCTAGTAGTTGTCGATGTTAACTGACCCTAGTAGTTGTCGATGTTAACTGACCCTAGTAGTTGTCCTTGATAACTGACCCTAGTAGTTGTCGATGTTAACTGACCCTAGTAGTTGTCCTTGATAACTGACCATAGTAGTTGTCGATGTTAACTGACCCTAGTAGTTGTCCTTGATAACTGACCATAGTAGTTGTCGATGTTAACTGACCCTAGTAGTTGTCCTTGATAACTGACCCTAGTAGTTGTCCTTGATAACTGACCATAGTAGTTGTCGATGTTAACTGACCCTAGTAGTTGTCCTTGATAACTGACCATAGTAGTTGTCGATGTTAACTGACCCTAGTAGTTGTCCTTGATAACTGACCATAGTAGTTGTCGATGTTAACTGACCCTAGTAGTTGTCCTTGATAACTGACCATAGTAGTTGTCGATGTTAACTGACCCTAGTAGTTGTCCTTGATAACTGACCCTAGTAGTTGTCCTTGATAACTGACCATAGTAGTTGTCGATGTTAACTGACCCTAGTAGTTGTCCTTGATAACTGACCCTAGTAGTTGTCCTTGATAACTGACCCTAGTAGTTGTCGATGTTAACTGACCCTAGTAGTTGTCCAACTGACGATCAGTTCATCTAATTTGAATGGTTGGGGCAATTCCAGATGGAAGTGTGGCGTTGCTAAAGGAAGCTAATTGGCCATGGCTGTTACACTGATGTGAGGTGTCAGCTCTTCTGTAGCAATAAGCACCGTACCGCACGTCACTCGTTTCCCAAACACTGGGTCGGGACCCATTTAGTGGGTCTCAGACACACTTTTTTTTTTTGGTTTCCTACATTTTGTTTTTATTATTATTTCAAAAGATTTTCAAAAAAACATTACCAAAAATCATTAATTAAAAACAAAATTCAATGTTATTTTAAGTAATTTCATGCAGAAATGCAAGAAAAATCTGAGAATTATGATAAATGAGAAAACAAATGTTTTAAGAAGTAGTGAAAATAGCTGCGTTGTGAGCTTGTAGATCTGTTATTTTCACTAGATTGGGTCCCGGTCAAACACATCTAATTTCTCTATATTTGGTTCACAGGCTAAAACATTTGGGAACCACTGGTTTAAGAGATGTCACCGTCACCTATCCTTAGATGTCCTTCAAGTGAACGGCCATGTGACCACTGTGGTTTATCGGTGACACATTGTCAGTCGAGGGGGTCACTCGCTATATACAACAGGGTTTTCTTCTCTTTTTTTGCTCTCTCGCCAACACGATAACCTTGATGGCTCTATTTTCTCTTCCCCTCGGGTCCCCGTTGAGTCATGCAGCAACGTGTGGCTATGGAAGCCTGAGTGATCCTCTGACAGAGGCAGGCCCAGTGGAGAGGATGTTCCAGCTGGATTAGGTCCAACACAGGTGGCCACAGAGGCTCATTATGGGTACACAATGGTAGAGAGAGGATATGGGGTATTTTTTTAAACTAGACAAATTGCACTGAGTAGTGCTTACCTCTGCCAACATAATAATATTATAATTCATTCTGATATTATTGTCCTTTGACAAAAAAGTTCATTTGGTGCTGACATTCCACCGAAGTTATTTTGGGGCGGATAAATGGTGCATTTATATAGCGCTTTTATCCACGGCACTTTACATAGATCATGCATTCACACAAAATCACATTCACACACCGATGGCGGAGGAAACCATGCAAGGCACCAACCTGCTCATCAGGAGCAAGTAGGGGTTCAGTGTCTTGCTCAAGGACACTTCGACACTAACTCTGGGGGAGCCCGGGTTTGAACTGGGAACCTTGCGGTTCCCATGCATCCGGTTCCCATAAGTAAGCCTTGCCGAGTCATGAGGCCCATAGGGCTTGATGAAGTACACCCCTTGGACATGATGACGTACAAGTACTGTACACCCCCTGGACATGACGCTAGTATGTAGCAGGGACTTTACCCCAATCCAACCCTTGATGCTTTGGTATGACCCAGCCGGGGATCGAACCCCGACCTCTGCGTCCCAGGGCGGACACTCTAACCACAAGGCCAATGAGCTGGTAAGCATGCATCTGGCCAATCTACCGGACACTAAGGGGATAGAGTCACTGATGCCCCAATAGACTTCAGTTCCATGAAATGAAATTCACCAATCTGTCCTCGATTTTCAACTTGCCCTTGATTTTGAAACAAATACGAATGGAATGGAATGGAATTGAGGCCTGTTTTAAAGCCTTTGGTGCCTTCAGGTCTCGTAATCATGTGGTGCCTTCAGGTGGTTGAGAATTATGATCCAGAGATAGAGTACTTCCTATTACATAAGGGGGGTAGGGGGAGATAACACACACAGCAGAGCATATCAGTGATATCATCAGATTGCCCAATAGTGACATTAACCTCAGTAAGATTTTGGCATTTCCTTTACTAGCTTTGGTGTGGGTATATATGCACAGTTTTCCCGTTGGTACACTCCACTTATTATAGCAGACTTTTACACAGCCTGCAAAAAAGGAAATTGATTTTATGTCACTGGCCAGTCAGACAGAGATTATCTTCACCAAAAGAAAACCTTCTGGGTGTGTAGGAGTGTAGCGTTGCCTGAAGGAGGAGAGAAGAGCTGGATATGATGGATATACAGTCGGAAATGATCCTTCTATGGACAGCCATGACTTTTGGTTGTGAGAATGAGAGATTGCTGTAGAGCACACGTTCCTTCTGGAGACATTTCCTTGATCTAAAGCTTACGTGGATTAAACATCTAAATGCAATGTGTTTGACTGACTGATCAAACTCATTAATAAGGTACTGAAACAGCAGTGTGCTTTCAGTGAGTATAATTTAGTGATTTCCAGACAAAAGGGCTAATGAATACAAATGCACAATACTATAATCCTGTTTCGTAATTCTCGCAGCAAGGTGCTTCATGTGGGCGAGCAGGCCAAGATACCTTTTTTGTTTTTGTGTCAATTAACCTCACCAGGTCGTGCCAATCACTGGTCTGCCATAATTGGAGCATCCCACTCGAAGAACTACGTACTGTGGGAGTATGGTGCCTACTCGAGTGACGGGATTAAGTCTGTGGCTGAGTTGGGCTCCCCAGTCAAGATGGAGGAAGAGATTAGGCAGAAGGTAAGGGTTCATCTATACCTCATTGTCCAACTGCTTTGCATCACAAAAAGTGAAAATCACAAAAGATTGTCTGTGTTTTTCATAATCAATTTGGATGATAGTATACAGTATGTAGTCAGACAAATGCTGTATTTTGTTATTCACGCTCTATGGGAATGATCAAATCAGAAAGGAATCATTGAGAGAGAGAGAGAGAGAGAGAGAGAGAGAGAGAGAGAGATATAGATAGATAGATAGAGAGAGAGCTGACGGTCTGCATATTGCATACCATGCAGTGGCCATAGGGGATCTATCAAGGTTTTAGTGCCATGCCATCAGACATGATGTTTCTGGGTGTGCTGACTGGAGTTCAATATTGGATAGATGGCTGTGACGTATTTCATTGTCGTGGATCGATTCGTGCTTTTCAAGCACCGTAATTATTCTTTGGCTGTACATGCACGTACAATTACTACACAGCAATGGAAAGAGTGGACCGTATTCTGTCATCTTGTCCTTGAGTATGTAACCACTTGAACCACCTGCATCCCTACAGCAAAGACATTTGTTGTACTGTACAGCGAAAAAACAGCATATAGTATCAAGTACAGTTGTAACTCAGGTCTGTATTACTAAGTAAAGTATAGGGGAAAAAACTATGGTAACTTTTTCCAACTGAGGTATTTTATTCTGTGCTAATGGGATCTTATTTCTGACATATTATAAAGTGTAATGACCTTGTTCTTTAGCCAGTGACATTCACATGGATGGGTGTTGGTACATACTTAGAGCTGCATTAATCTCTCAATCAATAACTGTGTTTCGCAAGTAGCTTCAGTTACAAGTATGTGCCCCTTGATACACTCCAGGGAAATAGTTTCCCCCGGTCTCATACTATGATCCGACGGATCATTGGTTTGAAGGAGCATTGGTCCGATGTGCGCTGGGGGTCGGGAGAGGGTTGGGGTTAGGTTTAGGTGTGCTGCCCCAGGGGAGGTTAGGGTTAGGGTGAGGGTTTGAGGTAGGTTGTCGTTCGGACCAATGCTCCGTCGGACCAAACACATGAACCCGCTGCAGAGAGCTTTTTTGTTGGCTAATATTGAAGACCAGAGTCATGGAAGATAATGAGAGCATAGAGTGAGTGTTGGGGTCTGTGCGTCACAGGTATACCGCCTTACTACTGCTGCTGCTGCTGCTGCTACTACTTAACGGATGTGCTTGTATCATTTACCGTCTATATCAGGTTGTGTCAAACTCACTGGCCTTATTGGACTTTATCGGGCATTGTGCATGAATGAACGCAAGCGCCCGCGCGTGAAGATTTATTGATGTTAGTGAGAAAGGTTGCTCTCAGAGATATGTTTTCCCGATCTCGCCGCTCATAGATTCAAGCTTATTTAACTTTTGTGTTCTGTGTCCCTTTCTCTGTGGAATTTCTTGCAGTGTCATTTTTGGATGTTGTATTTCTTTGCAACAGCCACTTGTTGCAAGCATATGAGACCAGACAGAAGAAAAAGCAATCTTTCCAATTATTGTTGACATGTCTGACCTTCTGTGTCACCTTTTCATCTCGGCTTGGCTATTGGGCTAGGCAATCTGACGACAAACACAGTTTATGCAAAGCGAGAGCTGTGAGGTAACTGGCATCTATTGTTACGCTGTTTGCACCAAGCTCACCAGCGAGGAGGAGACAGGTACAGACAAGCGGCTACATAAACAAATGGTTGATTTTTTTTCTCTCAGAATCCTCAAAACAGCTCCAAAATAGCCAATGTACAAGCTCACAACGCAAGGCAATCACAATGCAAAATTGTGATGTGACTCGTGAGCTTAAAGATCAGCAACTTTTAGATAATATGTACGATACCAATCTATGACAGGTGTCATAGATTATTGATAGAATGATACAATGTACATTTCTACATGGTTCCTTCTTGTGTCAGACCAAAAACATTATATACTGCTGATATTTCCACCTTGGGTGTTATGGCTCAGTCACTCCATGGTGGTGTAGACCTAGCATGGCCAGACTGGCATTTATTTTTATCTATTTTTCTGGCATTTTTTTCCTTTTTTTATCAGCTTGGAGAGCTGATCAATGATCAGACTTTCTAGTCTAGTCACGTGGTCTAGTAGCCATGTAATGGCGATATTTTAATGATTGGCTGGCCTGAGCTATAAGCCAATTGGAGACTAGCCCTGTTCGGCCAATGGGTTTCTGGCAGAAGCCATTGACGGCTGCTTTCACGGTGTTGGGTGAAATCAACCCTCAGCTATATCTCCGCCCTACTAGGCGGGTTTTGACTTACTTGGCGGGTTTTTCCTTTTACATGACTTGGGCGTGTTATAATGAAGTAGATTCTAGAAAAGCATTCCAGCTGCCAGCTCGTAGCATGCCTCGTTAGGCAATAAACTTTCAATCCATACCTCCTGGGTTGAGTGGGTTTTGAATCCTGCTCATATCATTTGCGTCCACTGCGAACAACTTTTTTGTGTGGATAAAGTGAAGTTTGCTTTGGTTTGTGTTGCGTCGTGCTTGCGGTTATGTTAATTCATTGCATTACAACTCTAATTTATACAGAGTAGGGCCTACTCTGTCTTCTTTCCAAAGCTTGACAAAATCTGCCACAACAAAAGTCCCTTTGGCAAAACACATCTCCATTTTTACATAGTCATTTAAATCTAGGAAATCCCCACAGATAGAAGACATCTTGTTAACCAAAATATCCCTTATGTCATCATATTTAGAGCAGTAAAACAAACTTGAACTTCGTTTTCAATTTCATCAAGATCACAGAACAAGCAATATCTCTCTTCTTCAGGAGTGGCATTAAACCCGCCAGTCTCCAGTGCTAATGGTAATGTTCCTGACCGTATTTGTGCACAGAGAGATCATTGTCTTTTGTTTAAATTATACTTCACATACAGTAAGGTTCTACAGTGTATGTCCTTTATAAGGTAGTAGGTTCGCAACTTAGGTTTATAGTATACCATAGGTCCCTACACCAGTTTTCTGTATATCTGGAGAACATTGTATTTATAATTTGATGAACATTACATTGTAATCTATTTTGAAAAATGTATGTCTGTCAGAAGACGTTGAGGGGTGATTTCACCCGCATGCTGATTGCAAACGCGACTACAGAAAGCCCCACTAAGGTACGATATGCAAGAGAATGGAATGCAAGCTGATATATAATGACTTGACTCATGTTTTTGTACCGCAGATTCGTCTGGTTCCCAGGCTATAGTGCAGAACTACTGTACTGCATGGAAGTGAAGATGATTTGGCCCGCCCCGGGGTGACATCTTACAATAAATGCACCACGTCTGTGTGTGTGCACATACGTCTGTAATCCAAGTAACTCGAGAACCGTTCGCCCCACCGACTTCAATCTTTCATTTGACACACGTCTCGTCTGGTGAAAAACAAAAAACAAAAGCAGAACCAATGCACAGACGTTAGGGCGATCGTTCATATTGGTACGGTATCAGAACTGGCTTTCAAAGCAGTACGTTTTCTCTGCTGTTCTAGCCCCTAAATTAACCACTCAAACCCTATACTTCATTGACTGGAGTCCCCCAGGGTTATATATTCGGCTCCTTTTTCCCTCTACACAAATCTCTTTGCCAAAAATAACCAGTCTACATCGTCTATAACAGTCTACAACTGTATTAGACTGCCCGAGTCCCGTGGTGGGAGTTCATTCAGTGAATATTTTATAGTTCCGGTCATTTTGTGGGGGCCACGCATTAAAAGTAAGTTAATGCACAAAACTAGTGTCATTTCTATTGTTGACCTATTTCTAAAATATTAACTGAACTTTCGTTCAACTTCTACAAGGAAAATGTTTCTTTGGGCGTATAGTGATGTGGACACAGGCGTTCATATCAAGATACATTATTTACTCCGCTTGAGCCCATGGACCAGAGATTTCGTCTCTCAGACCCTCAAACTTTTAATATTTTGTTATCTTGTTGGATACGACTTTGTCTACAATTCCATGCTGTATTGACGTGCGTGGTGCCGTAGGAGAGATAACAGGCAATGATTCTCCTGTAGACTTCTAAATAGTAAGTAATGCAGGTTGACTCCATAAAACGTGTAACCCGCATTTTTGTTTTATTACCTTTAGAGCAGGGGTCCTCAACTAGAAATGATGAAGGTCCACAATTATTTTTTTTATAAGACCGAGGTCCGGTCCCATGCGCGGCGTCCTTCGGAGAGCGGGGCTCTATGCCCGTTTAGTATGGTCAAGCCAAGCTTATACAAATCAGATCCCCTTCCACCCAACCAATAATGGGGTGCAGAGTGCAGGCCCGGAGTGGAACTCCAAATCAGGCCGGGAGTTATACGCCCTGGCGCGCCAGAATTTTGGAGGCCCTTGGGGGACATTTTGGGGGCCTTTGCAGCAATTTCACATGAGAAATGTACCATCTGATGTTATTTATATTATTAACTTTTTAACTTTTTAACTTTTTTTTTGGGTGGTCCGCAAAGAGGTGGTCCGCGGTCCGGTCGCGGACCGCGGTCCGCCAGTTGAGTACCCCTGCTTTAGAGCATACGCTGAATTATTTGGGCTTTTGATCTGTGAAGATCCGGCGAAAAAAGGTTCCTCCGTTTGTTATGAACGATCGCACCACCCGCCATCTTCGTGCGCCGCAAGACCGCCCCACAAGACCCTCCTCCATGAGGCGTTGTACCCCGTTCATTTGCATTGGCCTCAATTTCCCAGAAGCCCTAGCATCCCACAGCATGTGTTGATTTCCGGTTTCGTCATCATAACATGAAGGTCTCGTCTCCAGCTCTGCGGCAAAGACGGAGTTTCTTTTTAATTATTACAATACAGCGGATTAAACACATAAAACAAAAGGCGGGAATGTCGTAGTAAGCGCCATCGAACCCTGCATTAAACAATTAGCGGCCGTCAAACGGTTAACAAGCGTAACATTTTACACTCTCAAGAGTTAAATATCTATAAGGGTCCATTTGGTTACCAACTCTCCATCATTTCTCTGGGGTGGACCACCTGGAACCTCCTCAAGGACCACTGGTGGTCCCCGGATCACTGGTTGAAATCCACTGCTACAATGCATGGCTCAATAATAGCACCGTGGGTCAGTGTGACTCTGTGTGCGAGCACATGTTTCACCATAGCTGACCTTTAACTACAACATGTATACTGTACATGCCCTTTCCCATGACCTGGAACATCTACCGCAGGCTTTTATTCAAGCCTCTTCCCTTCTTATCTTTATTACACGCACGCACACACGCACACACACACTCCTTGCCCTTGAGCTATAAGGCTGTCGGGTGAACAGAAGGAGCCTTTCCCTTTTGAGCAGCCAGCAGATCGAGCGCTTCTTTGGTAAAACGCTGACACCGACAGAAAGCTGATTCTCTTCTGTGTCAGGTGGGGGGGGGGGGGGGGGGGGGGATGGGGGGGGGTCGACGTCGGGGGGAAACAACTATGCGATGAATGCAACATTGATATTCATACCGAGGCTCAATTCCAGCCAAGAGGTCAACTCATCTTTTCTGTTCATATAAAGTTTAATTTGCTGAGCCAGAATGCATGCACACACGCACGCACACGTTGTTTTACCTCCCATATCAATGCAGAGTTTGATGTCTTTATTTCCTATTGGAGTTTGTCAACCTGTCAGAGGAGGGACAACAGTACAGTCTGCTGTGTCATTCGTCTTGCTGTTTATTATCATTGCATGTCGTCCACTATAGGGAGACTCGTTATGCAGGCTTGTCTCGTGGGAACAAACAAAATAAAAGCAGCTTTAGAATTGCTGATGGAGAATTTTAATCCTCGATCGGTCACCTGGGTAATGCGTATGTATGCCATGTGTGCTTTGTATTTCCCTTTTAATGGAACAGCTTCGTATTGAAAGGAGGTTGAGAGGATGTGATATCCACACTTGGCTGAATTCAATTTGTCCATCCCACACACACGCCCGCCGTCTTCGAAAGCAACACGCAGCGATTGTGCTTAGCCCGCTCGTTGCCGTCCCTCCCATGTGACCCGCTGCTAATGAAAATATGATTGCATGATGTAAAGAGCTTCCTCGAGCCTGAGGCTGCTTTGCCCACGCAGCCTACAACAATTGTGCAGTCAATCACGACACGCCGCCGCCACATAAATCAAGATGAGATGCTAAGTGTGACTGCACTGTCGCTGCCCTCTCACGGTTCAAGGTTCAAGGTTCAAGGATCTATATGTTCAAGGATCTATATTCATTAAATGAACAGCTAGACACGATAGACTGAGGGGGCACTTTGATAAGCCTGGACCGACTGCGTTCTCAGTTCTACCCCGGGCCGCGTACCTGTATCGCATGTAGGGATGACCGATATTGACCTTTTTGCAGATATCCCGATATTGTCTTAACTCCTAATTTCTGATTCCGATATCAACCGATACCAATATATGCAGACATGGAATTAACACATTGTAACAACTTGACAAGTTTTTACAAATAAAAATAATTACGATATTACATTTGTATGCATTTATTGGCTGAAAATATCAGACTATCCCTAATTGCATGTTTTTGCTCTCTCTCTCTCTGATGTGGCCCCCCCGCCTCCCCTTTTCCCATCTGAGGTGATTTGTATATGCGGCCAGCCATTACAGCAGCTCAGTGTGTCCCTAATGAGAAGTTTAAGCCATTCAGACCTGAAACGTCATCTTTGTCACAGAGTTTAACCATCCTTTTATACTTTAGCTATTGAAAAATAGCAGATCTACAAGCTCAATGCTACGAGCTTGTAGATCTTCTATTTTAACGTTTTTAACTCCAAAAATTGCTTCTGGGGGTGTCCCTGGATCAACATATTTTCAGGCCAAATACAGATAATTCTGGGCGGTCCTTGACATGAAACAGTTTGAGCACCACTGATACGTTTTCCAGAACACTGCCATGATTTAGAAGGGCATTTCATAGAATCTGGTCTCAAGGTCTTAATGGGTTAATGAGACTCTTTGTCTCCATGGAACCATGGGCCAACACCTCGGCCTCAGACGGATTATGAAATATCGTATTTCCTGGCACAGCGTGGAGTGGTTTTACAGACGCTTACAGAATACTCTATTATGGTTTGCTATAGTACACGGTGGCGTTGCACTGCAAGCTCCTGAGTGAGTATTAAACTGAGACAATGTCAAAATAAAAATAAACTCGGGAGGATCCCACTCAGGATGTGACACATGTGGCACCTCGCACAGGGCAGAGCCAAAGACACAATTACAATATAGGCATTTAGCAGACGCTCTTAATCCAGACTTACAGTAAGCAAGAACAACCCATGGTGGTAATACAGCAAATACATAGAAATAGCCATCAAGAATCATAAGCAAGCTAAGAACCTAACATCTGTCACAGTAGAATATCTATGAGTAATGTATACACTATAGAGTGCTATGTCTGCATAAAATGCGGTCTAAAGTACATAAGTTTAGCCTTTGTATATACCGTACGCCTGTAAGGTCGTCGAGGCTATGGTGCAAGTGCTACGGCAAGTGCTATAGGGCTCCGATTGGGTTCTGAAGAGGTGAGTTTTCACACTAGATTGGGAGTGAGTCTGCAGTTCTGATCGCAATGGAAGTTCATTCCATAGTTTTGGAGCCACAAGGGAGAAGAGTCTGGGATGTGTGTCCCAGCTGTTTTAGTGAAGGTTCTGCCAGCATCCTTGGCTGATCTGAGCGAGCGGGGGGGGTTACGGGGTACGGATCACAGATGACAGGATGATCATTCTGTCGCTGTTGGCAGGAAAACTTCTACAGTATGTCCAAAACCGCTACCTTACAGCAACTTAAACCGTGACGTTTAAGTTCCAACTAAAAAGGTAAAATATAGGGGCACGGTGGCACAGTCGGTAGTGCTGTCACCTCAAAGCTAGAAGCCGGTCCTGGGTTCGATTCTCGCTTTGGGCGCTTGGGGCGTGTTCTCTCCTCCGTGTCATCAGTGCCCATACCCAAGGCGGGGTTGGCAAAAGGGCCTTTAATAATTTTTAGAGTCTTTGGTATGACCCGACCAGGGATCGAACCCCGACCTCCCAGTCTCAGTGCGTTCGCACCGTTGCCGTGGCTCACGTTGCGAAGTTCCATTGAGCCGACTCAGCCCCGTCCGAGTTGTAACCCGATGGCACAGAATCGTATAATGTCAACCCGATCTCACCTGAACACGGTGAAAAAATACGCAATGGCAAATCCGTACAGTACTAGTGAAAGCCACACCTCCGTCGTGGTCAAAACAGTACTAGTGTAATATGAACGGATTTGGGGGGTTTCTAGTCGTGTATGTACGGAATTGCCAATCCGTGTTATTTCACCGTGTTTGGGTGGGAGATCTTGCTGTTCACCCAGTGGTGTGTTCTACCGTAATACACGATATACGTATAGTATGCTGTGCCGAGGTTTTGGAGGGGGAAAAAAAGCATATACCGCCTCCTAATCATTTCATCCATTGACCACGTGCGAGCGTATAGCCTATTCATGCGCAAGTCGTGGAGGGAATAATTATGGTACAGTCTGAAAAATTCTAGACTACAGCACTGGTTTCACCGTGCAATGCAAGTCAATTAGGAGACAATTTTGGAATGTCAATTTCTAATCAACGGAGCAGATATCCCACCTTCAGTATTTAGTAATATCATGGCATGGTGACAACCCAAAGCTATAGCAAAGTGTCATTTTGCTTTAACCCATTAAAGCTGCTATAGGCTATAATATGTCAACATTTTAATGACCTTTTACTTTTTATTTTTTTGGTATTCAAACAGCCAGCAAATGGGTAAAACGCTCCCAAAATAAATGTAGTCTCTGTGACACATCTAGGGGCCACAAGTCATTGGTCGATTTGCCTGCTCAAAATAAAAGCTCACCACAATCCAGGTCTAGTCGCCTGTGTGCATGTGCACGAAACAAGCACGCACGTGACAATTTCACGGGACCGCACCCGTGAAAACACGCTTGCCCCTCAAATAAACGCCTCTCATTGGAAATTAATCACTAGGCGCGTCAGTCACTCTGCGCTTGAAAAGCCCTTTAAACGCTTTCAACCTGGGATCCCTGTCATTGTAGGAGAACAGAAAAGGCCAAAATAGCAGATCTAAGAGCTTACAATGCATCACATGTTGTTATTGCTGCCTATCTCCATGCTCTTAATGATTAACGATGGCTCTCTAATTGTGCTTAGCAGGGAGAAAAATGGAGCAGAGCCGAACGCTAAAGATACAATATTATTATATCCGCACTCATCCACTTGTATTCTCATTCTGCAAAAGTTTCAATCTATTGTGAGACTGAACTAATATTATAATTATGTTGTAAGGACCTCGACTAATAGAAGAAATAAAAATAAATAAATAAAACTACCAATAACAAACTTGTTAACCTGATGCTGTTATGCTTTTTTAATTGGTGTTGAGAGTGAAGCAGCAATGCTGTCCATGCTATTAATCTTTCAGATGTGAGTTAGTGTGGATTGATTTACATCAGCCCATTAGAGCCATGCAGCATATGAGCTCTCCCGATTCCGTATCTGAGAAATGGATTCCAAGGTCCTTTGAGACGGCTAACACAACGAGCAACAAACCACAGCCCATTCCCTTACTTTACTAGACCATATACTCAACTGAATGTAAAACAAGTCATGTATATTATTTCCCTAAAGTAAATGTCACGATCCGTGACGTTTTCTGTTGTGCTTTTGTTTTGTAGTATTTTTGGTCCCTTGGTTTCCTCGGTTGCTTTTGTTACCTGTGTTAATAATAATAATAATAAAACTTTATTTGTATAGCACCTTTCATGACATGAAATGCAGCTCAAAGTGCTTTACAGAACAATGGAGAATAAAAGAAAATCAAGGCAACGACATTAAAAAAACAAGCAGTAATGCAATACAGTGAGGACATGAATAACAAAAAATGAAAAATAAATGATCAATTAAAAGCAATGTTGTAGAAGTGGGTCTTGAGCTGAGCTTTACAAATGTCTACAGAGGCTGCCTGACGAAGGTACAGTGGGAGCTTGTTCCATGCCGACGGCCCGTAGAAGCAAAAAGCTGCTTCCCCGTATTTTTTTGTTGCCATGTTTTTAGGCAAAGCGAGCAGGCCAGCAGTGGAAGACCTTAGGGGGCGGTTTGGGACATATTTAGGCAGGCAGTCATGTAGGTAGGAAGGTGCGAGACCATTGAGAGCTTTATAGACAAGTAAAATAATTTTAAAATCAATCCTAAAAACAACCGGAAGCCAGTGCAGTGATGCCAAAACTGGAGTAATATGTTCTCTCATCTTAGTTCTAGTTAAAACTCTGGCTGCTGCATTTTGGATTGGAGTATTGGAGGCAAAATCGCTTATTTGCCCAATATATGGCTTTCTTCAGGTGGGAGAGTAGGGGTGCACCTTTTCCTCAGTTACCTTCTGAAGAGGTCGCTCCGGTCACCCCTGCTCTTCAGCCCCCTTCCTCAACCAGCCTGCCCGGCTCTCCGCCGCCCAGCCTGCCTGGCCCTCTGCTGCCTGGCCCTCTGCTGCCTGGCCCTCTGCTGCCTGGCTCTCCGCTGCCCGGCTCTCTGCTGCCTGGCTCTCCGCTGCCCGGCTCTCCGCCGCCCAGCCTGCCTGGCCCTCTGCTGCCCGGCTCTCTGCTGCCTGGTTCTCTGCTGCCTGGTTCTCTGCTGCCTGGTTCTCCGCCGCCCAGCCTGCCTGGCTCTCCGCCACCCAGCCTGCTTGGCTCTCCGCCGCCCAGCCTGCCTGGCCCTCTGCTGCCCGGCTCTCTGCTGCCTGGTTCTCCGCTGCCCGGCTCTCCGCCGCCCAGCCTGCCTGGCTCTCCGCCGCCCAGCCTGCCTGGCTCTCCGCCGCCCAGCCTGCCTGGCTCTCCGCCGCCCAGCCTGCCTGGCTCTCCGCCGCCCAGCCTGCCTGGCTCTCCGCCGCCCAGCCTGCCTGGCTCTCCGCCGCCCAGCCTGCCCGGCTCTCCGCCGCCCAGCCTGCCTGGCTCTCCACTGCCCGGCTCTCCGCCGCCCAGCCTGCCCGGCCCTCCGCTGCCCAGCTCTCCATCTGCAGCCCCGGCTCCTCCGCCTGCAGCCCTGTCTGCAGCTCCAGCTCCTAGACCTGCAGCCCCGTCTGCAGCCCCAGCTCCTCCACCTGCAGCCCCGTCTGCAGCCCCAGCTCCTCCACCTGCAGCCCCGCATGCAGCCCCAGCTCCTCCACCTGCAGCCCCGTCTGCAGCCCCAGCTCCTCCACCTGCAGCCCCGTCTGCAGCTCCTGCTCCTCGACCTGCAGTCCCGTCTACAGCCCCAGCTTCTCCGCCTGCAGTCCCGTCTGCAACTCCAGCTCCGCTAGACAACGCCTCTGTTGCCTCGTCGCGGCCCCCAGGCCGACCTCCAGACACCTCCTGTGCCTCGTCGCGGCCCCCTGGTCGCCCGCCAGACGACAACACCACAGCTTCGTCTCCGCCTCCCGGCCGTCCCCCTGAGGTCATCCCTGCCTCTGCCCCCGAGGTCGCCTGTTCTTCCCCCTCCCATCCTCCAGGTCGCCCACCTGACATTACCTGCTCAGCCCTAGTCCATTCCCCTGGTGCCTCTGCCTGCAGGTGTCACCCCAGTACAACAACCATGCCCACGTGGGGTCCAGGTTCCCAGACCTTTTTTTCCTTTTCTTGGTCCCATGACTCTCATGTCTCTCTCTCTCTCTCTCTCTCTATGAAAGGACGTCCGCTGAAGTTTCCTTTTTAATAGTATTGATGATGACCAAATGCCCCGTGTCGTCTCTTCCCCTGGGACTGTGGATGACACATTAGCGAAGGTCTAATGAATGGAATGTTATTTCAGGAGAGTCTGCCCCCGCTGTGCCTCATTACGTTTTATAATGTATTTCTGAGATATATACACGCTCTCATCAAACAGCATGTGGAGATCAAACCAGGCTTCACCTTGACTTCATTTATAACTGTCTTAACAGGTTGAGGAGCTCATGTACTGGTTAAAAATGTTTGACCAGCACGTGATCTGTTTGCATTAACATTTGGTCGACATTATACTTGACGATCTGTGCAGTAGTAACATAGAGTAGTAACATAGAGACTGTGTGACTGTTACTATTATGTTGACTTACTGTATACCATATACCAACTGTATACCAACACATTACTGCCCAGCCCTCTAGGGGGAAGTGTTGCTTCGGTGCCAGAGAAATGCGTGAAAGATGTAGTGCAATGAATGATGCTGAAAGGTGCATGAACGGTGTAGTGCAATAATACGTGAGACAGGAAGAGTGGATTACTAAATGGGTTCAGGCACAGAGGTTGTAGTTTAAACGCGTTGTAGTTGTACTTTTGAGTGCCTCTGAAATGAATAGTTTCTCTCTATCATGCTACATAATGAAGAACCTCACACACACACACACACACACACACACACACACACACACACACACACACACACACACACACACACACACACACACACACACACACACACACACACACACACACACACACACACACACACACACACACACACACACACACACACACACACACACACACACACACACACACACAAACTCAGCAATAGGCCATATCAAGGAAGAACCTCCATCACAAATCTTTCAAGTCGGCCTCATGGTGGCACTATAACAGGCGGTTTTACATTTAACCCTATAACTCTTGGAACGTCGGTCTTACAGTCAAATAAATTCCATGTACATTAATGACGCAACTCCCAAGATCACATATCTGTCACATATCATCAACAGTCATTCATCCTGAAACTGGAATCACATGTTGATCGAAGACCGTATACCTCCAAAAGCCCTTTCATTTCTACCACAGTCTGTCATACAAACAATTTCCAACCGCTACAATTACCAGTGTTAAATGTCAATGTTCATTGTTAACTTCTGACACATAGCCTAGTTTAGTTTTTGGTTTTGAGGGGCGCTAGCCCCTCCTATATTCAGCTATTAGTGTACAGATTTTCGTTTTACAGATTCAATTCCCATTGACAATTCCTTCCTTCCTTCCTCGCTTCCTTCCTCAGCTGTCTGTTTCTAGAGTTGTCTTAAAGTCCTGCTGTATCATTCAGCGTGCCTGGTGCAGGGTGAGGTCAGCTTGACCACAGTGGGATAGCAATTAGCTATAAAGGGGCTTCCCAGAGGGTGAGGTCCTGACCCTAGTCCTGTTTCAAATCTTGCCAAGCCATGCTGTTACATGCCAAACCGAAGATGAGCGGGTGTATACAGCATCTCACCACAGACAGCCAGTGATCCAGTGAGGCTATGGGACAACGTAAGCACCGATCTCAATATGTCCTTTGCTGTGCCGCTCTGCCCGCTCAGCCATTTGTTTTGGAGGGGGTTCTTCTCAATTGACTATGTTTGACAAGCAGGCACCGGAGTTTTAATAGTTTTTGACTGGCAGGTTTGTGGTGGTCTGTTAACTGAGCTTCATGAGCCCTGTAGAGATATGGCTGTTTAGGAAAAACAAACCTCTCAAAGCTCAGTGGATGCCTTTGGCTCCCAAGACTGTGATTATGATTGGCAAAATGGGACAGTACAGCCAGAGGCAAGAAAATGGTTGTAATGGGGTAGAGCTTGCCAGTATGTTCATTGTGGGAGTATAAAGCGTGTGTGTGTGTGTGTGTGTGTGTGTGTGTGTGTGTGTGTGTGTGTGTGTGTGTGTGTGTGTGTGTGTTTGCCATGTGTGTGCCTGCTGTGCCGTGTGTGTTTGTGCATGTGCAATTGTGCATGTGTGTGTCTGTGCGTGTTTGTGCCTGTGCATGTCTGTGCGTGTGTGTGCCTGTGCCTGTGTGTGTGTGTGTGTGTGTGTGTGTGTGTGTGTGTGTGTGTGTGTGTGTGTGTTTCTCATCATGGTAAAGTGAGCACTGAAAATCACAAAATACATAATGGTGAATTATATTTTTGTATGTAGGCAAACTAGGCATATATAACATGAGCTATACTATCTCTGATTACTCAGTGCTGTTTGTGTTTGTACAGTATGAGTGTCCAATCCATTCTGTTCTGCTGACTGTGGTTGGTCCTCGGCACAGCTGACTGGCTAAGGACGAGAGGCTATGCACACAGACAAAGGGATAAAAGATGGATTATTGTGGAATCTCAGACATCTTGGCCAGAGGCAGCTTTGATAAAGCCATGCTACCCAGAGATGTCCTCTGGAATGCATGCAGGGATTATTGTAGCAAGCGAAGGAGAGAAAACATGTCCCATGTCGGTCTTTTTTCACATCATGTAATTAACCACATGAACCCTAGCGTTCCTATTCTGGGTATGTCCGAATCGGTGGACATTCAAGCGAAAATAGCAGATTGGCTCTTTTCAGCGAAGCGACTTGGTGTAGACGCAAAAAGGAGGGGACCAAGGATAGGCCCCAAGCGGACCACGGTGGTTAACGTTTGTCTCACTTTAGTTGCAGGAGCACTTTGCCCTGGATTTTTATTTGTCCATCCGTCTTTTAACAGCTAATGTCCACTGTTGGACCGATCGGTGTGAAACTGCGCACCCACACTCCCTGGAGCAGAACCTGTTGCCCAAAGGTTTTACATCAGCCTGTTATACAATAGCGCCACCGTTCTTTGGAAAACACATTTTTGGCTATTACTCCTACAGAATTTAATAGAATGCACATTATGTACACGTTATCTCTATAGTCATGCGATCAAGGCGGTTCTGTCCGATTTTTCATATTCAAGCCTGATTGGCTAAGATTGGCTTCCAACGTTTGCAGGAGAATAATAGCTTTACAAAATGTACCAACAACTATATGCCATAAGGATGAGAGAATAAGTGGCTTATTTTCTGAAATCTGATTGGCAATCAAATATGATTGCTGTGAAACATTGCACGCACATTTCCACTAGGACATGGAAGAAATACCACCCTTTTCACATTGTCGTGACTCATGTTATATCGACACCAAGAGGCCGATAACATTTTTATGATTTACATTAGACCTGCAAACGACATTGAAACTGACAACATTGGTACCCTTGAGTCGTTATAAAACCTTGGTGAGCATACAGACCCCCACAATATGTAACTGTTTTTAGATCGTTTAAAAATTTGTCTTAGCTTTTTATTTGTAAACCGATGTAATTCACTCAATTTGTTTTTCTTTTCCTGATCTTCTGATGTACTGTGATGTTTTTTTTTCTGTTTGTATTACTCGACGACACTGAAAATGAGTTTGATTACTCAGTGTAATTTCGAGAATAAACTAAACTTGTCCTACATAGATTGTATAAACATCACACAAACCGTTACACATTATCTCATGTGATCAAGACAAATTTGTCAGATTGGCTAAGATTCGCATCTACATTTTGCATGTGTGCAATAACTTCATCAATCCCTCTTCTCACCTCTATAATGAGTCTGAATTCCAAACATGCTGGCTCGCAATATCCTACCTAACCCCTTACCCCTAAACTTATTTGCCATTTTTTACTATTTTAATCTATATACTATCAATCCAAACCATTTGGGAGTTTTCTCTCTTTATCTATTGATATTCAGTGCTATTCCTATTTTCTTGTGTTTTGTAGTTGTTATGAGTGGGGAAATATGGTACAGTATAGTATATTATACAGGGTTATTTGTTATTTATATATATTTATATTACAGTTTGTAGGGATGTCATGATAAGAGATCCTGATAAGGGCAGTGCGGTTATAGTCTGAGGTAATATCACATTCCTTTGTGTGTACTATGTTCCTTGTATGTCTTGTATTTAAAAAAATGGGAAAAATCCCAATAAAACATTATTAAAAAATTCCAACAAATCCAACAAATCAATTTATAGTGAAAAGTGGGTGAACCAGTGTATCGTAGAATTCGGTTTGTGTGAGCTGCATGATGCAGCAGGATCAAAGGTACTTTTAGTCTGTTAGTTATGATAATTAACCAAATCCATGGAAAAACAGTATCGATATATGACTTTGAATGTTGACCTATTACGACCTACTGTTCAAGAATTATAGGCAAAACTTCATAGCACCACTATGAGGTCGATTTGAAACATTTGGGGCAGAGAGAGGTTCATGGTTCAGGATTAGCTGATATTCACAAATGGACATATGACGGAAACAAGCGAGACAGACGTCAGACTATATGCCTCGCCTTTGCCCGGTCCGTCCAGGCAACTGAGGCAAGGATAACAATCTAGTCAATTTCACAACAACATACCCATAATTATACATCCTATGTGGTGATGACAAAAACAAATCTAAATGGCATACATAAATGACATGAGTATGTAGAGCTATCACCCAGTCATCCAATCAACATGACAGCTCAGTGGCCTTGTGGTTAGAGTGTCCGCCCTGAGACTGGGAGGTCGGGGTTCGATCTCCGGCCGGGTCATACCAAAGACTCTAAATAATGGGACCCAGTGCCTCCCTACTTGACACTCAGCATCAAGGGTTGGATTGGGGGTGGGAAGTGAGGACGCTGTCGTCGACTGTTCGCCGCTTCACCTCCCAATGTATGAATAAATTAACCATTGTAAATCACTTTGAGTAGGCACGTAGTGCATAGAAAAGGGCTATAAAAATGCAATTCATTATTATTATGACAACTCAAAATAGATGACAATAGTTAGTTATTGTGAGTTCATAGAAAAACATCTTTGATCCAATTTAAAAATATGCCTGCAGTATTCCATGAAGTTCTGCTTCTATTCATCTTTCGCTACTTAATAATTTATATTGTGAAAGAAATGTAATAACATAATCTTGTGTGTGTCAGATTCAGATTCATTCCTGGTAAAAAAGTGGATTTTAGGCTACTTTAATGCCTTGGACTGGCAGGAAAACATTTTATCCCTGAAACGTGATGACTTATCCCCGCAAAATGAACTCGAATGAAAATGTAGGTAAGCTTGCACAGAGTCGTGAGCCGCGGTAATTTGCTCCAGGGTCACTTGAGACTTGAGAGGACTTTTCACACTGTAGTGTGGCAAAGCAAGGCTCAATAACGTTGGTTCTAAGATTGTACTGTAGGAAACTCAACATGTGGGAAGCGTCCTGGTAGCAGTGTTGTTTTTGGCAGCACATTTATATTTTTGTTTAGTCATAGTCTTTGGAATGAAACTTCTGGAGTGAAAGTCTAGTTTTAGTCGACTAAATATCATAAGAGTTTAGTCGACTAAATCTACAGTTGATTCAGTCAACTAAAATGTATTTTGGCGGGCCTTGATGCCGTCGTAATGGCTGTTTTTACACTTGCTGAAAATAGACGATCTACAAGCTTGCAAGCTTGTAGATCTGCTATTTTCAGCATGCAACCAAGTGTAAAATGACTTCTACTGGATCTCTTGTCCACTAGTCCCCTTCCTAGCATTTTAGTCTAAAAAGATTTTATCTGTTGATGAAATTGTCAACACATTTAGTCTTAGTTTTAGTTATCATAGCATGTCTTTCCGGCACCCCAGAGCTTCTATTTTGAAGGAATCCCGGCACTGATTGTGTTAAGCAAGAACAAAAAGCATGGCAATACATCACATACATAAAAAGTAGTTATCATGAAACATGTGTAAGCTAAGATTGTAAGTTACGTAACAGTGGAATATCTATATAATGAAACTATACATATAAACTATACATATATACTATACTATGCTATACACATGTACTATGAAGTGCTATGACTACATACAATGCAATTATAGTGCTGTCTACATAACATGCTATGCAGTCCACACCCACAACACCAGAGGGAGTACAACAGACCATGTACAACCCAGATTCGGCACAAACAAGGACTAAATTATTTTCGCTCCTATGCCACCAAAATGTGGAATGCCCTACCAACAGTCATTAAGACATGTGAATCCCTTGACTCCTTCAAAACCGCTCTCAAAGGGCACCTACGGATGGCTGCAATTCGAAACTGGCCTCTGTAAAATCTGAATCCCCCTCACCCCCCCCTTTTCCCCTCACTGTATATGTATCCTTTCCCTTTTTGCTTCCTATATGATGAATTCCTGTTCTGTTCTTTAACTACATAGAAGTGTCTATTTGTATGTCTCTAAATGTTTTGATGAATTCAACAATGTGGACCCTGTTGTAAACAAGTGTAATGCTTAATTGGGTCGTCCACTCACAGTTAACAGTCTTTGTATTGAGTTTGTGCTTAAAATGTACTGTAAATTCTACAAACTGTTAATACATATTTCAATCAATCAATATAAGTCTGTATCAAATGCTAGTCTACAAAAAGTGCTATCTAAGGGGGTAGGGTAAGTCCTACGGGCCATGATGGAGTCTGAAAAGGTGGGTTCTCAGACTACGGCGGAAGATTGGGAGTGAGGCTGCAGTTCTGATTGTAATGGGAAGTGCATTCCATAGTTTTAGAGCCAGAAGGGAGAAGAGTTTGGGATGTGTGAAGCGTTGTCCCGGCGTTTTATTGAGGGTACTTCCAGCTTCTCTGTGTTGGCTGATCTGAGTGTGTGGGAGGGTTTGTAGGGTTTGCAAGATATGGGGGAGCCATACCTTTGGTTGCTTTGAATGCCAGCATCAGAGTTTCGTATTCTGTGCAGGCAGCGACCGGGAGCCAGTGGAGGGAGCGGAGAAGGGGGGGAGACATGTGAGAATTCTGGCTCGTTGAAGACCAAGCGAGCTGCGGCATTGTGTAGTAGAAGTAGTTCCGGGTCGCAGTCTAGCGTTGGCTCTTGCGTCCACCAGGTGGCACTCAACTTGTTAACATCCCTACCGCTCTGTATGTAGGCCTACAGCTGCACTGTTCTGTCGCTCCGCTATAATAATGTGAAAATCACTATATCAGTATTGTGAAAATCACTATATCAGTATTGTGAAAATCACTATATCAGTATTGTGAAAATCACTATATCAGTATTGTGAAAATCACTATATCAGTATTGTGAAAATCACTATATCAGTATTGTGAAAATCACTATATCAGTATTGCAACATCATAAGAATTGTAGTCCAAAAGTAAACAAACTGTCTCGGCGATATTGTCGGGGAGGTGTCTCTGTATCGTTTATGAGCGTCATATTTGATACAGTCTGTTTCTAGTGAAAATGTAACTAATTCAGCAGCAGTGACATTAGCGTTTTCTCTCAGTCAGTTGATTCTTCATATCCATATGAGGATCAAAGAAGCTGTATTGATGTTTACATTAATTGTTATTGTGTTTACATCTATTCTGTAATGCATGTTGGTGCATTCACACTATGTGTGGTTTTAATTAAATAACCGGTTTTAAATAAATAACGTCATACATAGACATCCCAGCATTACATTTAATAGGCAGGTGGTAGACTAGACAGAGACTGGATAACAGAGTGGGAGAAAGTGTTATATCAGAGTAGATATGAAAACAACTGAGATGGCTTTAGCATGGATAAAGAGATTAACAAATAAATAATATATAAAACGTCCATATGCCCACAACACTGTTACTTCACTATTGTGTCTGTCCACAGGGATAGAGCTGGTTCTCCCCAAACAGGCTTTGTGAGATGAGAGGAAAGCTATTATTGACTCTGTCCATTTCACATTCCATCTGTTAGGATCTATAACCCTTCTGGTATATTTTCCTCTTGGGTATACTTTAATATATCCAGGCCAATGTCTTATTTTGATCCACAAGTTCCACAACATTGTTTAACCACTGTTTTCAATCTCAGCTCTTGCGGCAGGTACCGAGCTATTTGTTTTTCACACTTTTCAATTCTATAGCGTAATAGCTATGGCAATGAATTGTTTATTGAAATTCAGGATAGGCTCAGGATAGGCTATTGAAATTCATGATAGGCTCAGGATAGGCTATTGAAATTCAGGATAGGCTCAGGATAGGCTATTGAAATTCAGGATAGGCTCAGGATAGGCTTTTGAAATTCAGGATAGGCTCAGGATAGGCTATTGAAATTCAGGATAGGCTCAGGATAGGCTATTGGAATTCAGGATAGGCTCAGGATAGGCTACTGAAATTCAGGATAGGCTCAGGATAGGCTATTGAAATTCAGGATAGGCTCAGGATAGGCTATTGAAATTCAGGATAGGCTCAGGATAGGCTACTGAAATTCAGGATAGGCTCAGGATAGGCTATTGAAATTCAGGATAGGCTCAGGATAGGCTATTGGAATTCAGGATAGGCTCAGGATAGGCTATTGAAATTCAGGATAGGCTCAGGATAGGCTACTGAAATTCAGGATAGGCTCAGGATAGGCTATTGAAATTCAGGATAGGCTCAGGATAGGCTATTGGAATTCAGGATAGACTCAGGATAGGCTATTGAAATTCAGGATAGGCTATTGAAATTCAGGATAGGCTCAGGATAGGCTATTGAAATTCAGGATAGGCTCAGGATAGGCTATTGAAATTCAGGATAGGCTCAGGATAGGCTATTGAAATTCAGGATAGGCTAACCCGCTCGTTTATTATCTCTCTGGTTTCTATATGTACTTTTGTATCACATCAACTGATCAGCAGCATCTAGCTTGCCTTTCAAGTATCAGCATTTGCAATATTACAAATAGTCCAGCAGCCGGGGACGTGGAGTGGGACATTTGGTATATAGTATTTTTTATTGGCCTAAAATATTGTCTACATACATTCATGAATCCATCTGGTGACTGGCTGTTAGCGCAATCGTTTTTTATATGGTTATATGTGACCATACCATTAGCAACCCATATGAGGCTAAATTTACTAAATTCCGTTATGCTTTAAGTAGCATGTGACGTGTCAAACTAGGGGTTTTTCATGATTCTGAATCATTGCCATTGCAAGCATTAGTTTTGCATGATAAACATTCATTGGGCTAAAAACGGCCATAGCCGTCATCGCAAATGTGGTGAGGTCATCGCATTTGGGCACAGTTGGGCAAGTGGACACGTCACACAAAAAATACTACATACCAAATTTCCCACTTTGAACCAAAAAAGCCTGTGGCATATGGACTACTAGGGGAGAGAAAATCTTCAGCAGCCATGCATGTCAGCACCTGTCCTACTGTACCTTCTCTGTAATCTTGGAAGCACAACATACAACAAACCCTATGCGAAGTTAACGGTCCTCTGGAGTGAGGAGTAAACCTTGTAACTAGGAAAAAAACACTTTGATCTTGCTTATCTGTGCAGTCACAAGACTGAGGTAACAGGAAAATAAATTAAATTACCATAAAATTAAAACAGTAAGAGGCCAGAAGGTATACACCCACATTAAACCCCTGAAATGGTCATTAGTGCAACACGTGACGTGATCAGCAATTCTCCCCTAGAGCTGTTTGCAGTGAGTGGGGATCCAGAGGGACATGACGTCACATATAGGTTCCCACATAATCTACACTGTACACTGGTGAATTCTGTCACATTGCTACTGCTGTATATAGTCATATAGTGTTTACTAGTCCCATAAGGATAGGAAGTAGCGAGTCCAGCAGTTAACACCTAGAACGCCTGGGGGTATTCATAAACATTAAATCAGGACAGGACACCCAGCGATGTGTTTCTTCAGGGCCTATTTCAAGGTTGCTCCGCGCCATTTTGGATGTAGCTTGAAGTAGCTACAGTAGATGTAGCCAAAACACCCCTGAGGGGATCGACAACGGGAAGTATGATTATTTCTAACGCGACAAGCGACGGGATCGCGATATTGTCTGTAAAAAACATAATCTTTGGTTAGACTTTGACGGATTGATTTAGTTCAAGAGTTATTCACGTTTGAAGATTTTTCCTCTCATCCACTAAAATGGAGGAGGGGACCACAACCGGAAATTACATTGAATATTGCTCAATCAACGCTCCCAGCCTGTGGAGCTGTGCGCTCGGTTATGATATCATTAATGTTCCGTCCTGTGAGTCCTGGGCGACGAGCGGGATTGATATGACGGAGACCTCCGTTTATGCCGCTCATGGTGTTAACATTCAGAGCAGGTCTTAAAAACGAGTGTAAACCATATATGTCCCCCGACATATATGGTTTACACTCGTTTTTAAGACCTTCATTAGATGAAACACCACAATATGGGCTACAGTAAACATAAAGCTTGTGATGTTATTCATGAGGTGGCTTTGGTAAATTTGTTTTCAGTAACGGCTCTACCTAGTTTTTTTTCCTTCCTCCTATGTAAATTAAACCCTGGCTCTGAGGACCCCATCTCCCTCCAATCTCCATATCATTTAGCTGGTGGTGACCCGGGCTGTCTCTCCCTCTGCTGACACGTTCAGGTCAAACTGAACAAGCACAAGAGGAGTTGAATTGCATTCACATTAACCCTCAACCACTTGCAGGCCCAGGCTTCGCATGAATATACAATAAACCACCAATGCAAATTCGGTGATGGATTTAAAAAATCACACTTGTGTGAAGTGAGGGGCGCTCTTATTATCATAGGCCTACATCATCACATTCCGTGCTCAGCCAATCAAATCATCACATTCAGTGCTACGGACACGCAGACACACAAAGCTGGGCATATAGGAGGTGCTAGCGCCCCTCAAAAATGATGCGAAGGTGAGCCATTGGTTTATGCAATCTTTTCTAATTAAGAAAGAAGAACATCACACCCATGTGAAGTGAGCGGTGTCTTATCATTCATGCTGATGATGTATGTAAGATGATGATGTCCCACATGATGTCATGATGTTTTGGTAGTGGTCATGTCACAGCTTCTGCAAATTCTGGGTTATCGCTGTTGTAACCTAAACATGTTCACTTATTATATTTTTGAGGGGCGCTAGCCCCTCCAATGTCCAGCGTTGAGGGTGCGTGTAAACACAAACTTTGTTTGTGTTCACACACGTTGGCGTTAACATTAAAATGAATTGCCAGTTTGACGTCATTGTCACAACACAAACATTAAATGCCATTGATAATGAATGGCCAGTTTTGAGTGTTTGTACCAACACACACATTGTGTAAACGCAAACATTGAAGACGAAGGTGAGGACGCAAATTCTAATTGGCCAGAAGGAATGACATGATGTGTGATGATGTATGAGGATAAAAGCACCCCTCACTTCACACGGGTTGGAAAGCACTTGCCACAACCATTGATGCTCAGCTGCATGGCTCAGATATGATGCCTTGTTGAGGCTAAGGAAAGGATACATTGTGTTATCAGCCTGCGCCATCTTCATGCTGGAACATAGATTTTTAAGTCTAGTGGGTTTGGAGTGTGTTTGTAACCATCTATAAATAACATCCTATGTCCTGCAGGTCCTACCAGTCAGAATAATAACCTGACTGAACTCAAACTGAACCTTTATTTGAATTTAAGAATAATAACCTGACTGAACTCAAACTGAACCTTTATTTGAATTTAAGCTTAAACGGATATATATAAATATACAGGTGTGACGGTACAATTCGGGGGGGTTACCGGAGTTTGTTGGAAAGTTTAACCGGAGTTTCCTGTAATACACACATCCGTATTCCATGGTCTTTGCGCAGTATATATATATATTATTTCTTTGGCCATCTTAATCTTGGAACCAGAAAGTTCCCAGTTGGATCCCAGCATACTGAAGTCTCCCTGAGCAAGACACTGGGCAGGTTGGCACCCTACAGCAAGGGTTCTCAACCCGTGGGTCGCAAACCCTCGGGGGGTCACAAAATTATTTTGGGGGGTCCCCAAATTATAAAAAAAACAAAACAAAAAAAAGGTTTTTATTTTTTTGCAACTGAATGGCTGGAAAATGGAAATGAAGAGTTTACATAGTACATATAGTACAATGCATACACCTTCCCTAATTATATTATATCATGGTTTCAGTATTTATTTATGGTGTATTGTCTCTATTATTAAGGTTATTGTAGCAGTCAATTTATATTGGGGGTCGGGAGGGGGCGGGGCGGGGGTCCCAAGAAATTGCCAAAACATTAACCGGGGGTCCCCGTCCAAAAACGTTGAGAACCCCTGCCCTACAGTACATGGTTGCTTCCATCACTGGTGGGTGAATGTGTGTTTGAATGGGTGAATGTAAAGCACTTTGGACAAAGGCGCTATAGAAGTGCAGACCGTTTAATCTCCTCCACTTCACCCATTGATCAGGTCAATCTTGAGGCAGGAGTCATGATTACACCATATTCGTTTCAGCCTTCAGCTCTGAAAGAGCCAGACAATGTCAGTGCAGCTGCTGCCATCTTACCATCTTACACATCATTGGAGTGAGGTTTACAGTGGAATGAGATGGAACAAGAAGCAAGTTATATTCAAGTGAAATGGGGAAAATAGCACATCACAAAAGGTGGAGCTTAACATTTTGAACTTCACTCTCAAAAAGCACATCATTGTAAAGATTAAGGTATCCAGTTTGATGGTGCTGGTAAACTTTAATGTTTATTGACAGCGCAATTGATGTGCAATTGTGCATGCAAATGTTTTTTCTATAGTTTTTATCCCACGATTTTGTAACCCATGTTTTCACCCAGTGACAATTAATCCTGGGCTCTACACTCCCTCCGCCAACCTGGGGAGAACAACGGACTGGCCTCATGCTTCCTTCAATGCATTGAGGAGTCCAAGCCGCTTCTTTTCACGTGACAGGGGGGAGTTTCCCCAGTTGGACGTATAGCAAGTTTGACACAGCAGCAGAATTGGTACAGGTTTCGCTACAGGACTAGAAAGGTGAGCCTAATCACCACAGAAACGCTGGCTTTTATTGCATTATTATGCCAACTCAGTCTGTGTGGTTATTCAAATAAAAGGGAGCTGCAAGGTAATGCAGTATTTGTTCACTGCAGATATATATGTCTGTCGCATTAGTTATGCCTGTTGCATTAGTTAAACTTTCACAGCGTCTGTAAAATATTACTGATTTTAGGCTCACAATAATCAACGCTGACCAAGGATCATTTTGGGGAACCAGGCACACCAGAGCAAAACACATCAACTGTCTTCTGGTAGGAGGAGTGCTTATCTCTTGTGGTGGTGGGGTCAGCAAGTTGTCTTTTCTGCCCTTAATTAGACCTCAGGTTTCAGCCTGAGTTAGCGATGGTTTCTTACCTGCACTGGGCGGTCTTAACACAAGATCATCACACTCTCTGCAGTGCTACGTCCAGCCTTAATGAACGCTGACCTCCTTTAAGAACAGGGAATCGGGAAGGTGCAATGAAAGTAAGGAATAGCAGATAGGCCTGGAGAGGGATAAGTAAGAATAGCAGATAGGCCTGGAGAGGGATAGATAGCCTGAACTGGGTCATCAAAGGCAGTTACCTCAATTCATCTCTAATGATATCCCCTAGCCCTGGTGTTCTGGAGCGGCCCGTATGATGGCTGCGGCTGCTGCTTGATGAATGAGTTTGCCGGCCAGCGCTCGGGCTTTGCCTTGTGCTCCAAGGCACAGAGAATTGCCGCCGAGGACAACCACGGTCGGCAAATCACTGCACTCGCCTCTAGAGAAATGGGTACGGTGATCGCCGTTACCAACTCATCTGCCTTAAGTATGGATGGACAATTATTTTGTCGCTGCATTGCTTCCTTTGGCTGTAGGACATACTGTACTGTACAGTACATACTCCTCTCCTGTTCCCAGCTAGATCTGTTTATGACCGACTGACTCACCTGTGGCATCTGAGCTGTCACTTATTCTGCAAGGTGGGGATAGAGGGAATGTCAATGGAGATTTAATTAACACCTGAAGGCTGTGTAGGATCTTACGCCATATGCACTGATATGTACTGATCGAGAGCCTAATCCAACCCATCTCGGCCTGTATCCCGTGGGAATTACAAAGCCTTTCTTCTTTGTGTGTCTAGTAATGGTTTTGGAGTATATGAGGACAGGCAGATCAGAGACTGCTGAGCAGCGCTTTGATTACAACATCAGACGTAGTCCTCTCATCTAGGGAGAAGGCCTCTTTAGACCAATTGAATTGCATTAAAGCACAGGTTTTCAAAGGGGGACAGCGGCTCTAAACCAGAACCTTTTTAAAGAAAGAAAGAAAGAAAGAAAGAAAGAAAGAAGTTTATTTTTAAAGTCTGTAGTTCAGGACTGAGAGAGCACTGGATAGACAACCCAGCCTGGCGGAGATCTGAAGTAAATACAGATTATTTTTCTCCTTCACACACACAGATGTCACCAGGTTGCTATGATACATTATTGTGGAGCAAGTGAATCACATTGGGTGAATAAATAACAAGAGGTATTTGCATGCTAATTAGCACTAATGATGATGATTAGCCTAGTGTGAGCTGCAGCTGGGATCTTTGAAGAGTAAAAAAAAGTCCAGTTGCTGCTTCCTCTCCACCAGTCTTGTAGTGGGAGTTTTTGTATTGTAGGTGCATTGGTATCTTTCAGGACCTTTCACTGCTTCGTCTCAACCATCACTCTATGGCTCTGGTCTCAGCCACCGCGGTGTCTTTTTTTGACATTCCGTTTCACTCCAAAGTTGAATTTTGCCTCTACTGTTGGAGCAGACATAAACTACACAGGTTCATCCCGATGTTCTGGGCATCTTTGTAAAGTTAGTGTTAGTAAAAAGCAGGTAAAAGAGTAACGTTTGAGCAGACTAACATCAGTCACTTTACCATTGAATGTAGTAGAAGAGCCGACTGTTTACACCGCAGCCCCAGGCAAGACCACAGGTGCCTCAGTGTCAGAGGAACCCAAGCCTCAGAGGTGGCTGGCAATTACTCATTTTGACCTGAGGTCGATTCTACAAATGCCTCCTAAGTTCTGACAGTTTTTTCTGAACTACCCATGTTTCTATATCACTGGTGCTCAATATTTCATGTCAAGGACCCCAGAAATTATATAGACCAATTATTTGTTTACAAACATTGGGACTTGGCGCATGGGTGACTGTTTCATGTAATCAATTACCAACAGATCAGAGCACTGGTTTCAGTTCATTCAACCTGTGTTGGCTAGTGAGATGCACCCTAGGAGACATATATACTTCATTGCGCAACAGCATTGTGCACAGAGAACAGCTGATATACAAGCCCACATCGCATCGCGGATGCGACTGTTGTGAGCGTAGAGGTCTGCATGCGCATAAATTATACTTGACTAGAATTTTGCGGGCCTGCGGCCCGCTCATCCTAGCGCAATGACATTAGCACCCCTGGCTAGTTACAGTAGCTGTCCACTTAAGCACCCTGACCACTGCAACAATGACATTAGCACCCCTCCCCACCCCAAGGATGGCCTATAGGTGAGGAATGTTGTTTTTCCAGTTCTAGATGGGAGATCATTAAGATGCTGCTGCATCCTGTATTAAGATGCATCCTTACTTCCTTCCTTTCAAGCAATGGAATTTAATTGAATGCCTGGAAATGTAGCATTGTTTTGTCTGTAACTATATACCCCCTTTGCCCCCTGTGGCACCGGGCCTGCAAATCCAAAAGTAGTGTGAATATTTCCACAGCCTAATTACTAAAGGATAAACTATCAGTCTTCTCCGAAATCTGTCAACTCAGCACGTGTTGACAATGCATTGTAAAAGTAGTGTGAATATTTCCACAGCCTAATTACTAAAGGATTGTGACTGTGGGGTGACAGACATACAGTCTGACATACAATAGGCTACACGTGTGCACAGTTAATGACCTACATGAGCTACCTAGCACACAGCATGCAAGGCAGCGATGCATGCATGCAAACATGTTTCTCCAGCTGAGATTTAGTGTCTCCATCTCTCTCTGGAAGAGGTTGCACATGACCTATACAGCCACACTGAGGCGCTCCAACACAAACACATGAAGCTTCAGCAAAACAACACCACTGCTGTTTGTCCAAAACACACAATAACTCCTCTCCCACCGACGTCATGTGTTCATTTATCTTTAGCCATATAGACTCCATTTGACCCAAATCAACACCAATGCTAGCCTGTTTGTCCAAAACACACTATCTGCTCTCCACGTTTCTACTTCGCCACAACCTAATGTTAGTAACAAATCTATTGTTGTAGATTGTGAGAAAGGGATGTCAGAAAGCCAAGCGTTGTCAGTTTACTCACAGCACAGCACCGTCACTCCTGTCAGCTAGGGTTGAGCTGCAGGGTTGAACTGCTTAACGACGACACTGTCTGTCAGGCGTACTGTAGTAAATATAGGACTAATATGTGCATGGAATGGATAGTGTGTGAGTCTGGGTTCAGCGCACACTTGCAATTGCGGCTGGAGGGCGACGCAACACACACACACACACACAGACAGACACACACACACACACACACGTGACGATGTGTGGATAAATCACAGAGTTGGGAAATGCGCACGCAAGCACAGAATGCACGGGAGTCGCCGCGTCGGGCGTGCAAACGATTAAGCACGCACAGGCAAATGTGTTCAGAAGCATCTGTTTCGGTTTCGTTTGCGCGACGGTTTCGTTCGGATGGCTGGTCTCTGTGCTGCTATGGAGCAGTGTAGAGTAGGCGTGGCGCAGGCTGCCTTAGAAGGGCGCGTTCACGACATTGAGGGGTAAGAAACCACCCCGGTCACGTGGTTCATGTAACGCGTGTCACTGTGAAGGACTGGCCAGTCTGGCCCCAACATGACGATTTTGACGTAGGCTGTTGAGCTTGCGCAACAACAGCGTGTTTCACAAAAGTAATATTTGTAAAGTAAATAAGACATTTGAGTGAATGCAATGTAGCCTATATGTATTCTGGGAGCGTGCAGAAATTATTTTGCATAGAGAAATGTGTGGTAAAAGTGTGGTTCGGTCGGAGATAGAGCACGGATAAACGGCCATGTGCTCGTGTACCCCCTGTCTATTAGGGTAGCAGGATGGGCTGCAGGTGCACTTGCAGCCGTTCACAAATAGGCTCTGCTGCCTAGATGTGATCATGAGCGCACCTCCCGTTCTTATGACAGCGACTGGAGGTGTGGTTTTGAGGACAACTGCTTTGAATTGCTATTATTGTTCACACTCAACAGAAACCAATGGATTATATATTTCAAGAGTGAGAGAATACAATAAAAATCCTAATCATTCTTCCTCCACACAGTGGAAAAACAGCATCTGGGGCATTTTGTATACGTGAGTGCAGTTAGAACTTTTCCATTGCATCTTATGAGAGGTGGTGTTCTTGCTGGTGCTTATCAGTGTGACGTCGTCTGTTAAGGCCTCTATAGGCCGTCGACCCCCATCTGAAAATATGTTTTTCCAGGGACTTCCCCCCCCCCAGAAGCAAAGATTTGAGTTAAAAAACGCTCGCTCTGAAATAATATATATTCAAAGATTTGAGAATTGAAGATATTTCAAAAATAGCTCTACAAGCTCGTAGCGCAGCACTTGGTGCAGCGCTATGAGCTTGTAGATCTGCTATTTTTGAGGGGCGCTAGCCCCATATACACAGGTTGAATGTCTTTAGTTCAAAGTTTGTTTAGTAAACGCATTGACAATATAGGGAAAATGTATGCCATAATGTGTTGTTTACGTATTGTCTCTTTATTGTTAATGGCGTTTAGTGTTGGCACCGTTTGTTTTACATCACCATTACATCACCTAATCAACATGAGACTTTAATATATTAGTGCCCCTCACTTCACACGGGTGTGATTTTTCAAAGGCTAAAAGTATAACATAATGCTTAAAACACCAAAAGGGCCGGGTTCCACACTGTTTTCACACTTTTAGGGCATATCCGTGGTCATCATATGGGCATACCTAAAAATACATGCCAAAACAATGGGAACATTTCCATTTTTGTGTATTTTTTACATCCAAAGCCCATATAAAAAGCCAATTGGAATTACTTCCTTTGAAGGAAAATGTGCTGTGTGATGACGTGTAGAGGCCCACATGCAGGCATAGAAATGAACCTTGATTTCATTCACCTGATTTATTCCCATTGCTGCATTTCCTCCAAACAGTTGTTATGATTACAGAACTACTCCGTTTTCAATCTCATTCAAGATGACATCCAGACAGTGTATTACTCATTCTAAACGTAATCAGCACGATAAAATATGTATCTGAAAACATTATTATCTATAATGCAAGTCTCTATACCTGATTACCTGTGTGTGTGTGTGTGTGTGTGTGTGTGTGTGTGTGTGTGTGTGTGTGTGTGTGTGTGTGTGTGTGTGTGTGTGTGTGTGTGTGTGTGTGTGTGTGTGTGTGTGTGTGTGTGTCTGTAATCCACGTAACTCGAGAACCATTCGCCCCACCGACTTCAAATTTGACCCACGCGTTCCACACCACCACAGGGAGTGCAGCGCGCTGGTGTCGAGTCCGTCGGATAGCCGGTTGTCCAGAACCAGCACAACAGCCTCTGCCCAGGCTATGGACCTGATCACCCCTATATCTCCATACAGTATATGGAGCTGGCCTGTTCTGACATCACAACACTTCATATAAATGGGCATGCCATTCCATATACACTGTATAGGAATAAAGAGACACAGAGATACAGAAATCTCCATATATGGGCATAAAAGGGACACAGACAGAAGGGTGGAACGGGTACTCTGACACGGGTATCTATAAATGCACCAACTCGAGAACCGTTCACCCCACTGATCACCCCCCAACGAGCACCGTTCTAGTAGGTTAGAAATAAGCCACGTATTATAGCACACATGCCTCAGTCTCTCACACCCGTGTGAAGTGAGGGGCGCTCTTATCGTACAGCATCATACATCATCTCATACTGGCCAATCAGAATGTCTGTTGCCTTTGCCACTAGTTTGCGTCATATTTGGCAGACATTTGACCAAATTTGTCCTTTCATCGACGATTGCAAATATGAGACGTGTGGGGACAAGATTAGTTTTCCCCCTCATTGTAAATGGCATTTAATGTTTGTGTTGCGGACATTTTGTGGGGACAAAAGCTGTATAAAAAAATCTCATTCCGGCCAATCACAATTTGCGTCCTCATGCACCTTCGTCATCAATGTTTGTGTTACGCAATGTTTGTGTTTACGCGAACACTCAACATTGTCCATTCATTGTCATTTAACGTTTATGTTGGGACAACATTTGGGTTACATACACCAAAAGCTGGACATAGGAGGGAGGGGCTATCACCCCTCAGCAAACAGGTTCACGTGGTGGATACTAACGTCACATAGCCTGTAGGGACACGACACTCCGATTGTTTGAGAAACACACAGCCTGCCGTTTCAGACCAAAACTTCAAAATAAAAGGCCCCAAAAAGCCATTTCACCACATCTTTAAACTCCAGCAGAAACAGTTTTTATCGCCATGGGAACAATCCGGTCAGCTATATCGTGTCCGTCGTGGTCAAAACTGGACTCATTAGCGCGGGAGCATGTGAATAACCAGTCAACGGCATGGGGTTTCTCTTGGGGATCTGGTGATCGCCCCTCGCTATTCCATCTGTGTTTCCCAGAGGCAAGGTTCAGCAATCTGAGACATTTTTGTTATCCAACCCCAAGTAGTGGCATAATATGGCAGATGCTTAGCAATGGCCTTGTTCATTTTGATTAATTCAGAAATGTTACGATGCGATTTGACAAGGTGTTACACACAAACATGCAGACAGACACGCACACGAGAGAGAGAGAGAGAGAGAGAGAGAGAGAGAGAGAGATGGAGCAATTATTCTTAGTGCCATATAACATCAGTAAGATTATTTGACAGGAGACAATATGATTTTAATTTTAAATGTTCTAGTTTGCAGAAGGCAACCAGCCAATTGTTTTATTAAAGCCTGTCTTAGACATGTTGTATGTCCTACTTAAAGTTGTTCATTGTATTATCGTTTTTTTTTTTGTTGAGAATATCAAAGATTATATTCATCTAAATAGTTGCCTGTGGGCTCATGTGCATTGATCTTCAACTGTGTGTAATTGTGCGTATGCGTAGCTTTTGCGAGCATTTCCCTACCACAATCATGACAATATGTTATGTTAACAGGTTAAACTACTATAATCTGAAATGATGTCTGTTAGGACTGGCTGTCCCTGAAAGTCCATGCACGCTGGCTGTCTTCTCACTTGGATCTATACTAAATCATTAGAAATATCACTGGAGCGAACAGGCGATATTAAAGCACATTAACACCCCTGACTCCGTTCCTAACCATTTCCTATTTGTAATGATGCCAGTTTAAATGCCGTTTCTCGCCTAACAGGGGAATTAGAAATGCTAAATCAAGCATTGCGAATGACGGTTCACTGCACTCGTCAAGACGAGATGGAAATTATTCATGCAATATGAATCATTCCCTTCCATGACTGAGTGAAGAGTGTACTGTATTTCATCCTTGGTGAGTGAAGGGGCCGCGCCTTGCTGATGGAACAGTTTCTCTGTTCTGGAAATGACTGGAATACTGTTGGAAATGTGTGCTTTCTTACATAAAACAACTGGCTTTACATTGTCAAATATTTTGAAATGCATTCTATGCATTCTAGCATTCTGCAAACACATGCCTGCCTTGAAGAGACACTTCAACACCAATTTAGACCCGAGACTAGATTCTACTAAATGTCTTGTAAATCAGTCAGTTTTCAGCGGTTCTCAAACTATTTCATGTCAAGGAGCCTAAAAAATATCTGTATTTGGCCGCCGACCCCCATCTGAAAATATGTGGTTCCAGGGACCCCCCCCCCCCCCCCGGAAGCAAAGATTTGAGGTAAAAACGTTTGCTCTGAAAGAATGTACATTCAAAGATTTGCACCACATTTTCATGATTTTTCAAAAATAGCAGATCTACAAGCTCGGTGCCACGCTATGTACAGTACTTGCTTAAAACACCAAAAGGGGGTTCACCGTCCTGAATGGGTTAAAAAGTGTGCAAAAGTTTCCTCTGGGCTTTCGTTCATGTATTCATTAGATCTAATGGCTGTCAAAGTTAATGACACCGTCAGTGGTAGTGGCAGCAGAACATTCACTTGGAGCAGCACCACTAATCTGTATGGTAAACCAATCTTTATGAGCTCCTGACATAACCATTGATCCGTTTGCTTTCCATTCCTCCTCTCTCTCTCGCTTCCATTGATCTCTCTCACAGCTTCAAATGAGAATCAGCAGGCCATATGGATGGTAGTGGTCACTTCATTGTTTTCTTATCATTCTCAACCACTCTACTGTTAATGCTTGCTGGGCATCACAACATTGCTCAGATTGCCGTTTCTAAAGCTATAAGCTTCTGTTCTGAATATCCGAAACCCTTGTACTTTTCCGTGGTAAAAGCGCTCAAACTTTCTTCTTTCATGCCTTGATCTACTTACCCCCCATGAAAAATAACACAATGCACAAAAACTAATTTCACCCACTTATGTTTTACTTGTAAAACTGTGATGTGGCAATAAACCGCATTCTGAGCTGATGCACTTCGGTGTACTGGAACTATATGATTATTGGAACTGAAATAAAGGCAAGACACAATTAGAATGGATGTTGCATCCATTCTAATTGTGTTTGGTTTCCCTGGTTTTTAAGTGAAGTTTGTTGTACAGCACTTTGTGACTTTGTCTAGAAAGCTCCTATATAAATACAATTAGTATATTATTATTATTATAAGAAGAGCGCAAGCTTTTGAGCATGACCAGAATTAAGTGCAAGTAAGTTTCTATTATAGATCTAAATTCTTTCTTGACGTGACACAATCCAGTCATAATGTGCACAAAGTACAATATGAATCAGTTTGGAAAGAAGAATGGCATTGTATTGTATAGTCTTATTAAAGGCCTTAGATTACATTGACAAAGACCTCAATAACAAAAATAGATTAGATTCCTAGAGTGCCAAAAGCTGCACACACAAGCTGCATAAGCCGTTATACAGGGTTGATTTATGCCATTGACTCCTCCATGCACACACAGTGTATCATCTCAGGAGGCATGCATCACTGTCTCCCACGAGGCCTAATGCTTCTCTCATCTTCCTTCCAGGCCCCACATACAGATGCGAAGGCATCCGATGCTCTTTATCGGAGTTCTCTACTCCTACAGCAGGTTTTCTCTCCTCTAGGGAGCATAGCTACGTATGCTCATTTCAGCCCTTAATAGAAGAAAACTGGCAGAAAAAGACTCGCTGACTGCAAAAAAACAAAGAAAGGAAAACATTTCGGTCCTGGGACCAGTGCTAAACACTGACAAAGTGACAAAGGTACCAGGACTGAAACATTTGCAATTTTAATCTCACTTTGAACACAAAGCACTTTATAATGAGCATATAAAAAAAGGCTTGGTTTAAGGTCTTTTTCTGCTAGTTTTCTTCTATGTT
This sequence comes from Protomyctophum parallelum, assembly GCF_964188405.1. NCBI lineage: Eukaryota > Metazoa > Chordata > Actinopteri > Myctophiformes > Myctophidae > Protomyctophum > Protomyctophum parallelum. Next base: position 49,582,208 of record NC_139699.1, on the reverse strand, counting down.
TTTGAGACCACCGCTCCTGCAGTTAACCTAAAACAAAGGACAAGAAAGTCGCAGATGTTTCCCTTGCGCTTTAGCCCTAAATAGAAAGCATTCACTTCAGCGATTTCCACTACTACTATCACCAGCAGGGGTCGACATTATAAATGGCCCACGCTGGCCCGGATGTACTTTACAGATCGTCCGGGCCAGTTATCATATACAGTACTGGCCCGTTTGGCCCAGTGGAAGAAAATGCCTTCATTTCACATTAATGTGAAATCGTCTCGGTAAGCTTGTTAATTCATTTGCTGCAGCCGTGTGTAAGCTGCTCAGAAGCTCAATTGAAGTGGGCTTTGGGCAAGTAAAAACTCGGCTAAAGTTTTGCTTAACAATGATCGAGTAGTTCAGCTAAAGTAAACAAATGTATGCTACAGAACAGTTGGCCAATCAGCTATGAGTAGCCTATCATGCTGTTGTCCATACTACACACGTGCATGTGTGTGTGTGTGTGTGTGTGTGTGTGTGTGTGGGGGGGGGGGGGGGGTGGGGGGGGGTACTGTATTAGGTGTCAATTAAGAGGGGTGATTTAACGTTAATGCACTTCTGCGTTGCTTTTGGAACTCGCCCTGTGGGCTCGTTCCTGCACCATCGCAGGCGTGCATTAATGACGTTAAACCACCCCCTCTTGTGTAATATTGCAATTATACTTAAGGGTCACAACTCTTTGATAGTCCCATTTCTGCCGCAACATAATGTTCTCTCTGAACTCCAAAACTCCCTTACCGCATCAAACTTTGAGCCACAAATAAACAACATTTGCAGCCGTTCAGATTTTGACCATCATCTTGACGAGCATGCAGATTGAAGATGGCGACAGCGGGTGGAGAGTTAAACGACGTGATTAGATGTATGATCTGTATTCGGTCATTATTTAAACAGGGATTTTGTCTAAGGGATTATGTCTAATGAATATGCATTGATGTGCCTGCAAAATGATTAATATAATTTACCTTGGCATAGCAGGTGTTTTCTTTCAATAGCCTAGCTCTCCTCTGAGCACTGCATGGGAGATTTCCAACGTGAGGGGACAGCCGTTTTAGCTGTCAGTCCAACCAGCTGTTTGCAGACTATAGCATGTTACTGTAGACAGTGGCAGCCTTATATATTTAAATCGTTAGTGGTTAACGGTTTTATAACGGTTTTATTTATAACGGTTTTATTTATAACGGTTTTATAAATAAAAGAAGCAGTCAAAGTTTTTGAACACTAGATGGCAGTAAAGAAGTTAATCAAGCTGCTTTTGTGTATTTCTCTACTTGGCTGTGCTGTATACTGTTTATGCTTTGAAGTCCAATAACACACACTGACACACTTTTTAAGTAAAGTAAGTAAAAACATAGTAATAACAAGTATTAATTATTACAATTACAATTATGACGTCATGAACGGGGCCTCCTAATCCTTAAGGCCGCCCCTGACTGTAGATGGTTTAATTATATTGTTCTGAATACTGTGTAGATTTGACTTAGATTCATAGTAAGACAAGGAAACTGTGGGACATTTTGGTTGGGTCTGCACTGAGGAGCAATAGTAGTTGCAACACACATGTCTTGGTTAATTCACGTATAATTAGCTGTTATTAAAAAATATATATATTGTATTATGATCTTATTAACCAACATGCATATAACCTAAATGTTTTTTTAACTGTGTGGATTTCGAGAACCACTTGGGAAGTCGTCTGCATCTGCAGTATGCTATGCAGTATGATTTATGACAAACATTTTTGACTCAAACTTTTAAGCAGGGAATCATAGCTTCAAATTGACATATTGGTTGTTCAGTTTGACCCACCAGTTTTGGAGATATGGCTTATAGAGAAATGTCTTGCAGAAAACAGCGAGTTGAGAAAATAGGCTTGAAAGGTTCACTTGTGTTCACTTGTGGAAGCATTTACTTCATATTTACATGTTGATTTCAGCTCTGACACTTATTTCAGACAAGCTCTAGTATGTGAAGAGGCTGTCTGTGCTATTAACTCATTTTGGAAAAAGTTTGTCTCTGGTGAAAAGCTGGAGGTTGTGCGATGGCACGCTCTCGGTCAAATCTGGTCACAAGTGGAGGCACTGCAGTGTACTAAAATCCTGCAAAGTCGTGCCGTAAAATACTATTCTAATCATAATTCATATTCTAATCATAATTCTTAATTCAGTCAATTGTTCTGAACTGTAGACAATACTATGTCTGTAATTTCTCAGGAAATTATCCCACTTATTTCATGCTCTGCGGATTAATGCAATCATAAGCATGACAAGGCAAGTAGAGTAGCTATCACTGTTTCCAGTTGGGGTGATTAAGTATCACAGGGACTGACTTTAGGACGAAGGGGGGGAAATGCAATGTCATTGTAAAATTAATTTAAAAGTAATGAATTCTATTGACGGTCGTCGGTCACACAAAATGGTTACCTTACCTACCGTGTTAGAAAAGCCATTAAAACTCCTGGTTAGATTTCTGTCCATGCAGAAATATCTAGCCTTGGCCCTCGCCTGCTACCATGGACTCCAGCTGTATGCATAATCAATCCATATGTATTCATAACCTTCAATAGCGATCAATGTTTTATTTCTTTGACAAAAAAAATGTATTCAGCGTTTATCATTCCAGCTTCTATCACAAAGGAATAATTAATCTTTGCATATATGAATACAGAACCCACCCTCACCAGTTCACCACAAAATAATCGATTGAAGGGGACTTAATTGAGCCCAGGCATTATGTTTAACAATCTGCACCTCAACAAACCAATGGGATCACAGTTGGTTTGAGGTCATCATAGCCCACCCTGATTTACCCTGCACTAAAGAGCATTTTCTGCCAACCTAAAAAAAAATCGCCTGCTCAATAAACGGTACACTTCCTTCAAATGGTTCCATCTTAAACAAGGTAACTAACAGTAACTGGAAGACAGGAAACACTAGGAACGATACTACAAAATAAGATACACAAAACCAAGGCAACAACAGAGTAACAGAAAACCAAAACCAACGCGAAACAGTCAGGAACACATGAGCAAATACATACATAACATACTGAAATCAGTGAAAAGACAGAAATACATTAAAGTCCAAAATCTAATTAGGACAGTCAAAGTCCACAGTCCGAGGAGCGGACCGTGACAGTTGGGTAAAAGACCCCCAAACCTCATCATACATTTCACTTTTCCTCTTCAGAATATAAGTTATCCTTTCCATAGCACAGCAACTCTGAATGTTTTTTTTCCCATGAGAGTAATAACACGTCCATAAGAATTTGTTTATTCCTTGGTATGACTATGGTTACATGAACACAGTTACTGCATGTTCTATAATCTATACGATATATTTAGGTGTAAGAGTCCCCTCAGAGCCAACACTTTGAATAAGTGTTTGCTTACAGTAATTGAAATTTCTTGTGATTGTAAATAACGCAACCCCAATGCAATGTATTCTGTTCTTCTTTTTACTTGTGAAAACTTGTGAAAATTACCCGGTTGCTTTGCTGATCTAGTGCTGAAGTCTGCGAACGATACCATAACTTTTGCTTTACTCAGAGTGGAGTTCTAAGTTGTCAGTCCATTTGTCCACCACTCTATAGCCTTTACTCTAGTAGCGCCACCCTTAGGCCAAAATGTATCTTCAAATCTGATTCCGAGGGGCAAATTGTCTTGAATCTTGCCTGGGTAGCATGCTACCCATGCCACCATTTGGCCAATTTTCAGTTAAAGAGCAGCTCAGACGATAGGGCTGCTAGAGGATTTAGAGTAAATTATTAGGGCACTATTTTGGGGCACTTGGGTTGGCAGTGAATGGGCAGCATATAGCGAGTCACAGACAAAACCACCTTATGGCTCCTCTGCTTCATTGTTCTATTAATCCCTCAAACTGGAACACATATTTTAGCATGTTTATTATGCATTCTAACCCACATGTGACAACAACTTCCGTGTTACAGTGACGTATCCAGGGTGAAAGTGTAGCCACACACACACACACACACACACACACACACACACACACACACACACACACACACACACACACACACACACACACACACACACACACACACACACACACACACACACACACACACACACACACACACACACACACACACACACACACACACACACACACACACACACACACATTTATTTTTCTAACAGGACAGTTGTGTAACAGACTGAGTGACGGGTTTGTATTCGTAGGCCTATACATTGAGGATTTAAACAGTGTGCTGTATAGTACCAAAGCCCTTGATAGCACCCACTCTGTGGTGGAATGGGACAATACATGAGGGAAGTATAGTAGAGACAAGGTCACACTGTGATTCTGGTTTACTGCAAGCTAGTGAGTACAGCTCCTGAGTTGTCTGAGGTGAAATGGCAAAATAGGAGATAGACAGTGAAATCTTATTAAAGTACGCCTCTTACAGCTTAGGAGGTGGGAGCAGCAACCATGTAGGCGTCTTACAGCTTAGGAGGTGAGAGCTACACAGATATGGAGGTGTCTATCTGTGTGGTTTGTGTGGCAAATATGAATTGGGCTTATGAATTGGCCTTTACACTAGCTGAGAAACGTACCAGTGCCAGTCTTGGTGATTGCATTTGTCATATTATCCCTAAGACAATTTTACATCATCTACAGTTTGTTTGAGGTGCTGTACTGTACATATCCTGTTTGACTACTCTGCACAAGGACATTAGATTGCTTCTTCTTTTTAATGAAAATTAGCCCCTGTGTCAGAGTGCACTGCTCTTAAAGGTAATGCAAAGTGATCATTTGATTGATCATGATTGAATCACTCTGGAAAATACCAAAAATCTGTCGCTACACTTCACCCACCACACTCTCTGTGTAGTGTCTCTCTCTAAGTTAGCCATTCACCGGTGTTGTATCAAACATCTGAGGAAATCCACACACACAGCAACAACAAACTACTTCTCCAACTCAAGCGAAATCAACTTCGCTTTTCTTAGTCAATTAATTTTTTCCCCAGCTTGTGCAATTCGAGCAATTCTTCGGTTGTAGAAGTGAAAAATCTCTCGTGCAGTGGACGGTGGTCACACCAAACTTAAATTCTCCCCTTGCGGGGGGGGGGGGGGGGGGATTCTGCCAACGATTTTTAATGGGAACGGAAATCCTTGAATAGCAACAGACCGCTCTGTTCCATTGAAAAGCAACAGACCACTCTGTTCCATTGAATAGCAACAGACCGCTCTGTTCCATTGAAAAGCAACAGACCACTCTGTTCCATTGAATAGCAACAGACCGCTCTGTTCCATTGAAAAGCAACAGACCGCTCTGTTCCCATTGAAAAGCACACCACATTACACAGGCAGAATCACAGTTCGGTGTGACGTACCCCAACAGTCTATGTAAAGGTTTCATGTTTGCTAAAAGCCTATGACTGCATATTTGTAAATAGTATGTTTTTCTATTATTTGAAGATTGCCAATGTTTCCTCGATCTCTTGCAGTTTTTCTAATGGATGTTGTGCCATTTCAAATCACAGCCAATGTCCCCCCCCCCCCCCCTAACCTCTTCTCTTGCCAACCCTCATCCAGGTTGGCAGTGAAGCTGAAGTTCATTAGCATCTTGTCTCCCTGTCCCCTTTTCACCTCCAACATTCATTTCCTTCCTTAACTGCTTACACCTTACACCTTCATGTACACTACAGTAGGCAGTAAGCATACGCACACATCACCTAGTGAACTTTAACAAGAAGTATAAGCACTTATAAATGCTTTTTCTTTTGCATTAGTTCATGCTGTACACTTTGTAACTACTCCTGTAGCAATAATCTCGACAATGCCCTCTTCTTAGACTAACTTTATCGAAGAAACAGCAAACAAAAAGAAAACAAAAATGCCAATGTATGTCTCTGCCTACTAAAACCCACCTGTCTCACTTAAAACAAAAAGCTGAGGCCAGCATATGGTCCTTTGACAGCAGCCATCAGCCCATTCTATTCTAGCGTACACAGTGGCACGCTGAGCTGGGCACTCAACGATGCACATGTCACACTACAGGACATGCCCTGGCTGTCACCTCTTTGATCGCTTTGTCTAATTATACACAGCTTGATGTGCACAGATTAATGTGGCCCATATATCACAGATATATGAACACACATTATTGCACGCATACAGGCACACAGGCACGCACGCACTTACACACATACACGCACGCACACACACATGCAAGCATGCACGCACGCACACAGAGCATGTGACATGGTTGGCATTTGAAAGCCAATTAATGCATGAGCAGACTTCATGAACAGACTATAGTCGCACCAGATTGTCATGTCACAGGCACAGGTGCAGGCAGCGCACATCTCTTATAGCCAACACCAAAAGAACACCAATATTCACACAGTAGCAACACCCCTCTCGAGCGCACACAAATGCATACATTTAACTGATATACTGTAGTACACACTAGTTCTTATACATAAGTAACATAACACAATTTGACAATTCCTTTTCCACCAGAGCCCTCAGAGCCAGTAAACTACATTGCAGTGTTAGTGAAAGCTTCCCCTGTCTCTCCGCTATGCTAATTAGAGATTAGGAAAACAAATTCAACATGCCACAGAGAAACTCACTTCCAGCTCTCCGCCATTAGCATCTCAACAAGACCCCAGTTACTCACCACTAAAACAAGCAGGCACAAAGACTGGCAGTAAAAATGCCCGAGGACAAGAAAAATAAAATAGAGAAGAGAGTAATTAAACTAAGGCTAGTTGGGTAATAAATAAAACATTAAGATGTTAGCTTTCTAACACAGTGGTAAATTTGTAGTAAGACATATGGCTGAATACTGCAGTGCATGGTTTATCCATAGACACCGAAAACCTTAGCACCCCTCACATGCCCACAACCACAATGCAGCAGGGCTATTCTACTCCTCATGACCCCATCCACCCAAAAGGCAGTATTTAAACCAGACTACACCCTCAACTTGCCTTGAACCAATTTCATGGCTGATCTCCCCAGTATGAGGGGCTGCGACAGGCCAATTCCACCCAGCAGGACATATTTGGCCCCTGGGGTCCAGAGGCCTCCGACAATGGGCTGATCATTTCCAGCACGTGGTGTCACCATTTAACGGGTCAAGAAAAAACTGAAATACACATTAGGGAGAGGCCTAATCATACATTAGTGTGCCGCTAATACTGGTATAAATTATTCATAGGTTTCCTTGTGAGTTCTCTGCGAACATGCTGCTATTTGTAGACTTTCAAGTGGATCGGAAGAGGAGGATTTTCATTTGATTTGAAATTCATGTTCAGTCTATTTAGTTGCAGATTGTAGAGAAAGTGAAATGGACTAAAACCTAATAGTTTTATTTCAAGTGGGGAAGTGTAGATTATCTCAATCTCACTATGCAGCACAACTTTGACAACCTATTCTCTGACACATTCTGCACTTGAATATTAGATCCTGTTAATGTAATTGTAAAAATCACACCAGTGTAAAGTATGGGGCACTCTTATCATCGTAGGTCATTATGCATCATCTCATACTGGCCAATCAGAATGCCTGTTGCCACAAATTTACATCATATTTGGCGGACATTTGACCTAATTTCTCCTTTCATTGTCAATGGTAAATATGAGACGTGTGGGGACAAGATGACGTAAAATTTCCCTTCATTGTCAATGACATTTAATGTTTGTGTTGCGGAGAATTTGTGGGGACAAAAGCTGTATATAGGAGGGGCTAGAGCCCCTCAAAATGTATACCTGGTATCTGACTCATACATAACCATAAACAAACCTGTTACGCCCAATTGCCCATATATAGGCATGTCACAATCCCTGGTTTGATCCCCATACTGTAGCTGGGGGTCACATTTTCGATGAGGAAATTCCAAGATAATAGAAAACTACAGTCTACTAATAATGATCAGTAGTGAGGACCAATCATATGAAAATATGTGAAGTGCTCCTTTAATTAAGCATAAATGCAAGAACAATTTTGAGGGGTGCTAGCTCCTCCAATCCCCAGCTTTGTCTGTTGTTGTGTACCCCATAGCGATGATTTGATTGTCTGAGCAAAGTACGTATTGAGGATTAAAAGTGAGGACAGAAAAGTGAAGACAGAAAAGTGAGGATGGAAAACTGAGGACACAAATGTGTGATTGGCCAGAATGAGATGATGTATGATGTGATGAGAAGAGCGCCCCTCACTTCACACGGGTGTGATTTATTATTATTTTTTATTTAATGAATGGGGCTCCTTGGCCAGAAACCCAGATTGGATTGCATACCGTTTTTCAGTGACACAATTCCTCGTTCTCGAGTGCTTAATTCTTGCATTGAAAATATACCAAAGGAGTAAATTTAATGTTTGACATTGACAAATGGTGTTTGTGCAGTGACATAATTGATTTGGAGCAGATGTGATATTGAACAGCATATTCTAATCAGCCAAACTTATATCCATTCTCTGGAGTCGCCATGCTTTTATCCAGTTGGTCAGATCTTTATTGGCTGTAGCATATATGCTACGGCATCGACTAAGACTGATTAATGAAGGGAATGTGCTGCAACAAAATGATGCACCACCGGCGTATACCATACCAATACCATATGCAAGGGATAATCAATTGGGAGAAGGTTGTTATTGAGAAATAAACCGTGAAACGGTCATAGACCCTGACAAGATACCATAGTAAGGGTCTAATCACCCTGAAGGGGTAAAAAAAATTAGAAATTTGACCCAAAAGTAACAACGCAATTTCTAGATAGAGTGAAGAAGATATGTAGAGTGGTGATATCTGATGAAAACCATGTCAAACAAGACTAAAGCTGCATTCACACAAGACAATAAAAAAATTCACATTGCTTGAATAATGGGAAATGCATTTCTCTTTTGAATTTATTGCACCAGATATGACATTTTCACTTAAAGCAACAAATAACTGGATGCTGCTATGTTCACTTTGCTGAACGTCGCTTGATTTTCATTGCTCATGTATCATTTACCATGATACATGCAAAATAGTGTTTGATATTGTGTCTTTACATTGTGACTTAAATTAATGTTGAATCATTTGCAAAAAAACCTATCTAACACATTTGCCCATTAGATTTTGAGATATCTTATCAAATGTATAAATTTGATATCAAATTTAAATATTGTCCTATGAAAGGCCATGGAGTCACCAAAATCGTTAGGGTTCCAGGGAGCATTATGTGCACAGCAAATCCAACGGCATTAGTGGGTTTTTTTTAGATTGTTTGTGTGTTGACTATATATGGCATTCTTAACAGGGATACATCCCTCTTGACAACACTTGCTGGCTTATTAGCCTCAGTTTCATATGGGAATGGGATGTGTATAGTTGCATGGATGGAACACAAGGTCAATTACCATGACAAGCCATGCAAACGTCCAATTCCCAATACACCTGAGGATTGTCCATGACATTGCTTGAGTTGTACGAGTACGCTGTTAATGCCATATCTCTTACTTACTTGGCCGTGTCAATATGAGACGCTATACATGAGATGAGACCTTCCTAATGAGCTTTGTGACAGGCCATCGTGGAGGATAACACAGGATTATAGATTTGCTATTGTCCCTATTAAATTACTTGAAGTGAAGAAGCGACAGGCTGGAGCTAATTAGTGCATTTGGCAGGAGAACCAAGGGACTCTTGTCATGTTACCTTACTAATGGGGTTCAACTTTAAAGACATCCTGTCATGGCTTAAATACTTTCCCTTTCAGCAGTGGTGGAAAAAGTATTAATACTACAATATAGAAAATAAAAAGTAAAGTAAAAGTTCGGAATTGAAAATGTAGTACAAAAGTATTGGTATCAAAATGTAATTGAAGCACCAAAAGTAGAATGTACTCAATATGCAGAATGTCAAGTTTTTCAAATGTATACAAATCTTTAGAAAATAGCACGAGCTACAAGCTCACAATGCGTTGCTAGTTTTTAGCTGAAGGGAGTGTTTTTCTTGCAAAACTAATGCTTGCAATTGATTCAGAATCATGAATAACCTCTAGTTTGACACGTCACATGCTACTTAAAGCATCATTAAAATGTGAAATATTTGCCTTATATAGGATTGAAATGGTACCCCAACTTTCAACCCCTCAATTTACCATGATCCACACATTTTTAATACAACAATTTTTGAGTGGTGCAACCACTCCTATAGGCAGCTAATGTGTGTCTCTGGTTGTGTCCGTCCCTGGCTGGCTGGGTCTGTCCGAGCACGAAAATAGTGCCACTGTTACGCATCACACACACACACACACACACACACACACACACACACACACACACACACACACACACACACACACACACACACACACACACACACACACACACACACACACACACACACACACACACACACAGTATATATGATGATTTGGAGTTGCACTACTCACTTCACACAGGTGTGATTTTTAATATGTTATTTGGATGAGGCTAAGGATCATAAAAAACCTTGAACGATTACTATTCCAATTTATTTTGCGTCAAACCTTAGATTGACTAGCCCAGTAGTCAATAGCCGTAGTTAGCATATCATCATTGCATCCTTTCTGTACTCTAGTGAATTCAACTGTACATTTAGTTTGAAGGCTAGTACCGATAAAGTACAGATAACAGTAAAATGAACAGCACTAGCTTTCTGTTAGCCTAGTCCCTAGTATCCTGGTGCCTCTGCTTTTTGTAAAGGTTATAGTATTTATTTCGGTATGTTAATTTGCAGTAGTTAATGTGAGAGGATCCACAGGTATTACCATTTTATGCTCGGACACCTTCTGACTTCGTTGTGTTAAAGCGGATGTGATGGATGGATTCATGTAGACATTCCTCCTGTTCAGTTTAATCATTTTGCAAATATGTTTTGCCTAGTATGAACAAGAGTAGCCAATATTGAATATGACAGTGAATTGCATGCTCTGGTGTACATTTGGAATTCCTTTTTGTCCTCTTAAATGCCTGGCTGGATCTTTGAGCTTCCATCATCCCCGACAGAGAGAAAGCCCTTTAGGCATTTGGGTTGGAGCCCAACATATTTTTTCTGCTGAATCATGTATCTCAGAATGGAGAAGGTCCCCTCCTCCCACCACAGTGCTTTAAATTGCACAGGAATAAGCCAAGAATGTTCATTCTCTGCCAGCAGCATACTCCGGATTTCCTCGATCAATGAGATTACTGCCGTTTATATTCAAACTGTTGCACTGTTGTTGTCTCCACCAGGCCGAAGGCATGTGGGGAGAGTATGTTTTGCACTCCGTCCGTGTGTCCGTCCGTGTGTGTGTGTGTGTGTGTGTGTCCGTCCGTCCGTTAGTAGCTAATCTCGGCCACCGTTAACCCGGTCGATGCCAAATTTTGCACACACACTCCCTGGATGCCAACGATGAACCTCTGCCCCAAACTTTCCAGAACGGCCTGTTATAGCGCCACCAGGAGGCCGCTTTGTGCAAAACAACTTTTTGCACAGTACACCTACAGATTTTGTCCAAACATCACGCAAATTGGTACACAGTCTCTCTACAGCCATTCAACGAAACCGGTCTTTCAGATTTCTCAGACTCCATCCTGATTGGTTAAGATTGGCTTCCAAAGTTCACAGGAGTGCTCAGTTTCAAACAAAATGCTGCAAATCATGAACACATCGCGTGATTTCCTTGAAATTGTGCACCCACATTCCCACTAGGCCGAGGACGAAATGCCACATGAACAATTTCAACTCAGCCTCAAGGTGGCGTATAACTGGCCGAAAAGTGTTTTTACCTCTAACTGCACGAATCTGTGGATCACTTTGTATGCCAACTCCCTAGAGGCCAAGGAAAAACCTTTGTCTGGAATTTTTCACATCTGCTCTTTATAGCGCCACCAGGAGGCCCACATATGTAAAACACATTTTCTATTATTACTCCTTCAGATTTTATCCAACTTTCACGCAAATCGGTACACATGATCTCCATAGTCATGTGATCAACACAGGTTTGTTTGATTTCTCATATTCCATCCTGATTGGCCACGATTGGCTCCTACAGTTTTCAGGAGTAGCAAATGGCCACAACTCGGCAGCGTCCGATTGCGATGAAACTGTGCACGCATATTCCCACTAGGCTGAGGAAGAATCCTGGTGGAGACCTGTGCCGATTGGCACTTTATCTAGTTTTTGCTTTCTTTTAGTTTTTGCTTTCTTTTTTTCATGCTCCTGGTTTAGCTGTGTTGAGCCACACGATTAAAAACAAATAATATTATTAAGACTGCTATAAACACAATACTTGAACTCCATCCCTTGAGGAAAAAGAATATATCAAAAATGTATGAAGTACTACAAAATATCAAACCCCCTTCATTTGATAACACTAAATTGGCTTGGGAAACAGATCTGGACGTCACGTTATCGGACGAGTCTTGGCTTAACTGTCTAAGAAGAATTCACACCACCTCCTTGTGTATAAGACACGGCCTCATCCAATTCAAGGTTGTACATAGGCTCCACTACTCTAATGAAAAACTAGACAAGATTTACCCTGGTTTTGATGCTGGCTGTCCGAGATGCCAGCACAAGCCTGCCACGCTGGGTCATAATTATGTTTTGTGGACCCCTGCCCGGTGATTGCTGTTTTTGGGGTGTCTCCAATCGAGGAACGGCTCACGGGTCTTCAGGCAAACGCTGTGGCATTCACAACGCTTTTGGCTCGTAGATTGATACTTCGACAATGGAAGTTGGGGAAACCTCCCTCGTTCAAACAGTGGGTCAAAGAGGTTCTCTCCATGATTCCCCTAGAGAAACTAAGGTACAACCGTAGTGGTTCTAAAGATAGATACATTATGACTTGGACCCCTTTCATAGAGTTTGTAGAAAGTATACCTTTCCCTTAAACCCATATTCCCTTGTACAATCTGATACCTCACACTAAACCTGACATTGGGCGACCTCTGGTTGGAGGCCCTCAGTAAGTAGACAGTTGGATATAGAGCAATTTACTATCTAAACTGAAAGATGGATACAATGTATGTAACCTAGATACCATACCCTGATGGAAAATGCTGTTTATTTTATTATTATTTTTCCTTCTTACTATGTTCATTAGTACTTTCAAAACTAGTTTACTAATTATTTTTACTGTCTTGTACTGTCTGTCTTTGTTTTATTTGTCTTGTTCTGACCTTGATTGGGGGGGAGGGGGGATATTTACATGTCGGATACAACAAAATGTACACATATGGTTTTTCATTTATTCATCAATAAAAATCAAAATAAAGTGTTAAAAAAAATATATATATATATATTATATTTTTGGAAACGGTAAAGATGACAGCTTTGTTGAGTTTCTGGAAGTAGTTTTTATTTGTATTTATTCTCATTATTTATTGAATGAATGTAACTGTCAGTTACATTCATTCAGTCGAAATTGATATTTCAATTCAGCTTGGTGCTTATGAAGTTGGAAACCAAACAAATACATGCAAGGGCGTTTTTTGTCGTTAATTGAGAATGCTGGCAGAGGCTGAGGATTGCGTTCCCAAGGTAATGATCTGTTGCAGGGTTTGTCATTAAGCCAATAAATCTGCATGCTACCAGTCATTAACCCTAATGGCAAAAGTTGTGTGAAATGATCCACATGGCTACATTTATTTATGGCTGCATTCCTTGATGTTTGTCTGTGTGGTGGCTTAAAGTTGATAATAAGAGAGCACAAGTCAACATAAAGTTTGAGTTTTTACAAAAACAAACATGACTTTGGAGTTATAACTTCTGCCTTTTTTTTTTTTACATTCTGCAGTAAAATAAAAATTAAATCTAGATAGAAGGTAGAATCTACACAAATCATAAGAACAAATGAATCAACAACAGAAAAGCAGATGAATGATAACACCTTATCATTCATTTCACCTCATAATCCATTTGATTACTCAACCAGCCCACTTTTCACAGTCAGTTTGCACTCTTCAGACACAGGCAGACAGACAGATACAGAGATCACCATATACACTATGAGCACAAAAGGGACACTGACAGACGGTTAAAATGGGTGCTGTGACAATGGGTATTGCATACTAGGTTTCCAACTTGTATCGTTCTCAAGTAGGCCAGTGGCCGACGGGCACAGATCTAGTTAATACAATGCTTAGTACAATGTAAGATGTACTGTACATCTTACGTCTTATGTTTTTGTTAGCCATTCATACGTCAAATGTCTTCCTGTCTGTCAGATGTTCAAATGTTTGGGAAGTTTTGGAAACTTTTATGAGTAATACATTAATAGCTGCCGCTCCCTCCACCAAATAGATGCTGTAGCTTTTCACCTCCTCCAGTTCTGAAAGGCAGCTCGATGGGAGTTCATTGCTTATATTACGATCCCATCCCAGCACATTTGCTCAGTCTAAATATGCCAATAATGTTCACCACATGAATCAATTTAGTACACTGTGGAGACTTTACTGGCAAATGCATAATATTTCTTTTCCCTCTGCGTGTCTTTGGTTTTCACTAGATGTGCAGCATGAGTTGTCAAAGTCCTCACTAACACAAATTGGCTTGGAAGCATAATTTCTATTAAAATTGCAGGTCATTAGAATATATATATTTGTTAATGTGATACTTTCCGGTACGCTAGGGGATGGATGGTTCAGTACATTTCCAATCCAAGATAAAAACAGGCCTAATGGGCTTTCCATTTATATTTGGCAGGATATTGCAATCTGTTCTGTGTGCGTGTAAGCATGTGTGCGTGCGCGCGTGCATGTGTGTGGGGGGGGGGTGCTACAAAGATAACTTGAGAATGGATGGGCAGATTTGCATGGAACTTGGAGATTATGAAATGTAGGCTGCCACAAGGAGTTGTTTAATTTTTGCATTGAAAATGGCACAATCAAGATACTTAATAAATGTTGTGGGTGGACAGGGTTTTTCCTGTCCACACCCCAGGTGGATTTGATTATTTTCCATGCAATGGAGTGAGATTGGTACCTTTTCACCAGCATTTCTTGTATAGAGGGTTTGCCCCTGTTTCTTATCTCACTGCTGCCTCATAAGCAATCAGATTCAAGGAAATGAATGAATGAATGAATGAATGAATGAATGAAATGCGGCATCTTATCTGGGAAAAACAAACTGTAGAGGCAACACAAGGATATAGATAAATCTGTTACAAGGCCAGTGACATGTATCCAGTGTCTAGCACTCATACGTAATTAACGTTCAAAATGGATTCCTCCATTGCATCTCTCCCATGCGTCAATAAGTGGGAATAGCTACAAGATGTGCAAGTGAGGGATGAAAGGATGAAAACAACTATTGAGAAAATGCTACCTTATTAGCGTCAAATTTCTTCTAAATAAAAGTGTATACTGTACAAGAAACAGAACAAAGCCTTAAAGATGTGTGTATAGGACACAGTAAGTTTGGGGATTGGTTACAATGTGTGGTTTGTGCAAAAGAGTGCTAGCAGTGATGTCAGTTGTTGTTCATCCAATCACCACACTATGACTAACATGTAGCCGTAGGAGTATGAAAGCAGGAGTAGCAATTTGCAATCTGATTGCCAAAGACGTGATTCGTGATTTCTCTATGATCCTTCAAATGAGAAGAACAGACAGAATATATATATTTTTTCTTCTTCCAATCATGTATCTGAAAAGTCACCTATCAATGTCAGTGGGTCAAAAGGATACCCCTCTCCGAGTGAATTTTTTGTATTTTGATTTTTTTGTACATACAGTAGTTTTTGAGATATCTCGATTATTGTCATTATTGTGTTGTGAATTAATGCATGGGACCCCGAATGTAAATAAGACCGCAAGGTCTTTTTTCGGTGCAATCCTTTAGGATCAATGTGCTTTGACTGTACTGTACTGTTTTGCATTTGTTATTGTCTAATAAAATAATCAATCAATCAATCAAAAGTATTAAAGAAATAAAGAAAGAAAGAATAGACCTACATTCTTTGCCACAATGCCAGTCATGAACCAATAAGGGCAGCCACCCATAGCTGTCACAATAACTCATCAGTCTTCAATTGAACATTAACATTTGGAATTGTTGGCTGTTATGCCAAAGCCCAAAACTTTAATCTCTAGCTCGAACCAAAAGGAAATTCACTCATGGGATCATTGAAGTGATAAAGAGCCACATACACATATACTGTTCCCTAGCTGTTACAACTCACTATACCTCAACGGCAGATACAACATACAAACTGTAGATTCACATCAGCATTCAATTCCAGAACCAAACAGTTACTGAACATGCCACCCAGCCATTGGGTCCCAAAATGACAGTAATCACACTAGTATACACACAGCATACACACAAGCAGCAGCAGTGGCAGCAGCAAAGAAGCAAAAAACTAAGTTCCTACCTTGAGCCGTCTTACTTTACTCCATCAGTTGTGTAAGTGATGCCACCTTCAAACATTGGAACCCATGGATAGAGATCCAGCTCTCTTTAGTTCATGATGAGCCCTCCAGCGGCGTCTCCTGTCATCTCCATCCTCCATACATCTGGCTAGCTGGCCACTACTTTCCTCCGAGTATCAATGGCACCAACCAACCTCATTCTCCTGGCTGCCATCTTCTCACTCAGCCTTGGATTGTTTAGTACTGCACATAGCATTCTGGTGTAGTGGTCAGGGATTTAGGGCATGCTCTAGGGTCCAGCATTCACAGCATTTCACAGGAAAATGGACTCAGGTCTGAGAAGAAGCTGAGCTTGGGGGTCTGGGGTCATCACCACCCTGGCTTGTGTACCTGTGGAGCAGGTTGAGAGAGACACCATAAGCTTTGAGTATACGGTAGAAAGAAAGAAAGTTAGCTGACATACTGTACTGTATACTGTACTCTGGCACAACTCACTAGCAACAGCAGACAATTAGCATACACAGCCTGTATACATAATTATAATGCATCCTTCCGGTTACAACATATACAGCCTAGTATACAGACAGTAGGCTACATAATTATAGCCTATTATATATCCTGTGTAGTATACGTAGGTGTACATACGTAATGTTAGTTTTATATCAAATAAATAATACATTTTAGGAAGGTAGCTGTGGGGACATTGGACATGCCTGGACTAGGGTATGCCTAGCCCCTTTCGGCACCCTCGGTTACCTTTTCTGAATTTGGACGGCGGTACCCTAGGGATGAGATGTTTCAAAGATGCATAAAACAGCTTTCAAAGATGCATAAAACAGTTTCGCACACGGAAACGTGTGCGAAACAGGGGTAAGTTTTGCTTAGCTGAAATTCTCTCTCTCTCACTTCCCATGTCCCGCCTCCCACGACACAACAGCATTATAAACATCCTGCATGTACGGATTGTACGCGGTCGGCCAATCAGAGGCAGTAACTAGGACGCGCAGCTAGCCAGCCTCGGTGCGGGAGGCGGTACAATGGGAAGTCAACAAGTAAGTCAAGAAAGAGAGAGGAGAGAGAAGTTCAGTGAAGCAAAGTTTTAAAAAAAAAACAATAAAAAAAAAACTTAACGGCAACTCCGATTAGCGCTGTTTTGCACACGTTCCTGTTGTCTCCTATAGCTGTTTTATGCATCTTTGAAACATCTCACCAACACTCAAGTGACAGCGCAGGTCTCCGTGAACAGACAGTAGGTAAATCTGCGTCCTATGGAGAGTGGAATAAGCAACGAGGGACCCTATGGTACCGCCTTCCAAATTCAGAAAAGGTAACCGAGGGTCCCGAAAGGGGCCAGGGTATGCCTTGAAATAAATTGAGAGATAGAAATCTAGATGTGCAATTCAGGTTGTAAGACTTAGTTTCAAACAAGGATTTAGTGCTGTGACACCCCAAACAAAAGTATGTGCGCACACGCACCCACCCACCCACGCACCCACACAGGTAGCTAATTAACTCACCTGCAGAATAAAAACAAACTTCCTAACAACCCAGACTACTCCACTCAACTTCCATGAGGTGTAAAGTTACATTCTAAGTGGTTAATTTCACTCTTTTTACTACCAAACATGAGGAGCTCCTGTCTGTCAGTTTGTTTGCAGCAGATGTGTGTTGTGTGTGTGTGTAGGGGGAGGGGGCTTGGCTACCTGAGGATTTTTAAAGAGGCGCTTGAAGCCTGCTCAGTGCTCAGGGAGTGTCTACCAATTCACTGGAGTGTCTACTTTCTAGTGCAGTGCTTTTCATGTTCAGGTCCATTATTGTCTCCACCAGGACATGGCTGCGACGTGCTTCTGGTTATGTTTAGGTGAGGGTATGAGGTGGCTTGTAATTTTCAGTAGGCTCCCAGCATGTGCAGTAGACCGATAAGATTGGTTAACGTTTTATCAATGCCAATCGCAGCCAGTAGGCTCCCATATAAGCTCCCTGCTTATATCTACAGAACCCTTTGAAATATATTCCATTGGAATTCAATAGTGGGAAAGGGCCAATGGAATGCCATAAGTTTGGTTATTGACAGAAATTTCTTTCCGAAAAATAATCACCAGATGGTCACAAAAGCAATAGGCTGTTGAAATGCATAAGGCATTCGTGCACATTTTGAAGCCTTTTAATCGAAAGAGCTCATTTGCATGAAATGTACGTTCTTTTCATGTGTTCGCTTCCATGCTGGAAGGACCATTATCACACATACTTTTGATGATCTCAGCTAGGGAGGGATGGCGGAATATATATAAGGAATATGATTCCTTTGTCGTAGGCTGAGCCTGTGGTATCTGGATGACTGAAAAGATGAATCACCTTGTGCCCAATTAAAAGCAATGAATTTCACACATCTTTTGAAGCAGGTTTTCTTTAAAAAGATCTCGACCCTTCCAATGGGTCAGGTTCCCAGTGAGGCTAAAGGTGTTTACACTACAGACTGCTGTGTTTTCGTATATCTATATTTTTCCCCCCGAAAAACTCACCAGTCAACTCACCAGACCCAATCATTTATTTATTTTTAAGTGGTGCAACCACTTCATTAAGGCGCTATGTGTGTCTGTCCCTGGCTGTGTCCCTGCATGGGTCCCTAGCTGGGTCCGAGCACGAAAATAGTATTTGGTTTGTTTTCGCAACCAAGTGTCACTGTTGCGCAGCCACACGCACGCACACGCACACACCCTGGATGTTCCAGGGATCCCCTGGGGACCGCCACTCGGTAACTGTAATTTCTCAACCGTTTCGGACGCGGGGCGGCTCGCCAGAACCGGGCCGGCACCTTGGTTTAGTAGTGTCAATAGAGAAAGCTATGGACTATTAATCTTATTTTACCCCCCTTTGAAGTTGTTTATTAATCATTTCTGTGAACATAACCATGTGATCCCTTTCTCTGTATCTTAGTATCTTATCTTACTCAATCTATTGGTTTTATACCTGTATATGTGTTGTGTGTATGTCTGGCCTCGTGGGGAAATATGGTGGGTGGGTGGGGAGGATTGGGAAAGTAAATGTAAAAAACAAAGTCGTATTTTCAATCAAATTAATCAAATTCAAAGTATTTGTATTTAGCAATACGATGCGATGCGCATTGTGTCACTGTTAAAATGTATCGTTACGCCCCTACTATGGACACAACTCACTCTCCCCAAGAAAATCTCTTAGAGATTGAATTAGTTGCCAGGTTTTTACCATCTCCTTGCTCCTACACACAGTGCAGAACAAAATGTTTTATGGGTTTTGCAAGTTTTTATATTGTTATGGATCTAGATAATACTACTGTATTAGTAATTGATGGAATTTTTTTATGTATTTCCATGGACCTAAAACGCTAAATATTGAATTGAATTGAAAGATGATAGTAGTATTGTACATTACATACATTGTACGTACATTGTATGTACATAGGATTGCATACATTACGTTTTAACCATAAACACTATACTGTAACTCATTGACTGGGGTCCCCGTGGGGCCTATACTTCGTCTCCTCCTTTTTTCGTTTACACCAAAATATCTTCTCCATCAGTGTAGATCTGCTATGTTCTCCTATTATGACATGCCCAGAATAGGAACGCTAGGGTTCATAATTATAGTTAATTGCTGACAGCTTTAAAGTAATATATCCAATATACAGAGGCTGCCGGGATTGTTTAATTACCTTTTGGAGCATACACTGAAGTATTTGAGCCTTTGATCCATGAAAATCCCCCTGAAAATAGTTCCATGGCTTGTTGTCGAACCGAAAAACCTTCCACCGTCGTGATCCGGAATAACAACAGGCAGTGAGAGCTGCTGGAATTAAACACATAAAACAAATAGTGGGTTTAGCGTATTACACAGGTCAGAAAAATGGATTAAATAGCGTGGAAAGAGGGTTATGCAGCAAAACTGTTTTAATTGTGGGGCATGAATACATGCTGAAACGTAAATGTGATCCTACATTGCATGAGGAAGAAATTGCATTGTAGAACGAACCTCACATAGAAATGTAGAACTCTGTCATCATATAGGCAGCCTTGCTGGCATTATTAAAAAAGGGAGCAGCTAATGTTCATGAAATATACAACAGGCTTCTGTCCATATTGTAGCATATATCACACCGCTATATTTCCAGCTAAAACAATAAGAGCATGGTGCTCTATTCATCTGGATTTATAACCTTGCCAGCTGCTGTCCCATACTTATTGCCAAAGAGCCATTACCAGCTGAATATGATGTCATAAATCGCATCTATAATGAAGAAGGCTGGGCACAAAAGCCTCTGTGTGATTTTAATTGCAACTTTTGAATTCCTTAGGCCTATAGTCTGCATGTCTACCAAGTTTTTTGTCCTCTTGCGTCTATGTGTCACGGTGAGACATGTGTTGGACCAAATGCAGAACCACAAGCAGGCAGGCAGATAAAGTCCAATGATTCACAACTGGACAGGACATACATGGACAGGACACTATGACAACAAACTATAAACTGGCAAGGGAACACTGAACACAGGGAGGTTTAAATAGACTAGACACAGGTGCAGCATAACTACAATCAACAGGCACAGGTGAACAACAAATGCAATTACAGACTGGTGAGACAAGACAGGTAGCAACAAATGGAGCAGACAGGAAACACTAGGAACACAACTACACAATACACACATTTCATGACAACATGCACAAAAGTCTTGTGATGACAGCTCATATACAGCTAAGTCAGAAACGTGTGTGTGTGTGTGTGTGTGTGTGCGCGCGCCCGTGTGTGCGTGCGTGCGTGCGCACCTCAATAAAATGACACAGTCTGTATAAAAAACAATACAGCAGAGGCAATGTGTAATTATGTCTTCTTTTATTTTCTGAAGAGATTATATTACACTACCCGAATAAAACAGTTTGCGGTGTCAAACTGCTGGATTATATAAAAGTGACCTCCATAGCACATTCTGATGTCTCTGTTCCGTAATATGAATACAAGTGTAAACATCTGATCCCGATGATGAGATGATGTCAATAGAAACGTGGCAGACTAAAACACTGTTTCATGTGGTGAAGTGGAACAGATTATTCTCTTGTTGCTATCTCGTTACGCTCATGTGACTGTCTTTTAAACTGTGGATTGATTGATTGATTGATTGATTGATAGTACTACATACTAAAGTACTACGTTGTCGGTCCATATGTATAAGTAAGAAAGACTAACTACATAGACATTACATACATACAATCATCATGAGTGTTAAAGTGTGTGTTACATTCTAAGATTTTGCTGTGTATACGTGCATAATATTCATGCAGATAAGGTCATGTCTAAGTAGTAAGTATATGATTTATTCCACGTCTCTGTGTCTCAGTGTGAGATAAGTCCATAATGTCATGGTTTGGTCTTGAACCTGGTTTGAACGTGGACAGTTTATCTCGTGTGTGAGGTCGGTGCAGACACACAGCGGTGGCATGCTCTGACCTACAGTGCACAGCGCGGAGCTACGGATTAAATATTTATCCACCTTTTATGAAACGACGGTGCTGACGTTCCATCTTAAGTAGCTCACTTGATATTCCTCATTCATGCGTTGGGAGACAAAAGAGTGCGTGCGTGCGTGCGTGCGTGGTTTCATCAGTGGTGAAAAGTATACATGTACTCATGTACTGCACTTAAGTAGAAGTTTTAGGTACTTTTACTTTACTGGAGTATTTACAATTGTCAAAACTTCTATTCACAGAGTTTCACATATTGCAGTATTGATACTTTTAATTACTGTAAGTAAAAGACATATGTGAGCACTTTCTCCCACCATGTGCCATGTGTGTGTGTGATTTTACCAGCTGTCACATATTAAGCGTTGCCTCCCCCCCCCCCCCCCCCCCCCCCCCCCCTTCTGTCCTGTCCTGTCCTGCAGGGCGATGACGTGCTGACGGTCATTAAGATGAAGGCTCAGTGGCCGGCCTGGCAACCTTTGAACGTGTGAGTATTATCCGTTGAGGTGGCAATTAAAGCCTCGTTCGTTTGTTTGTCACATGTACTGTATGTCACAAGTTACAACATGTCCAAGTCCATTGGGTTTTCAGAGGGATTGGACTATTACGATATACAAACCCAACTGGTGCATTGAATCTAGACTGTGACGACGATGACCCAGCTCATGCTCAGACAGAGCTTGATTGATTGATTGATACTTTGTTGGCAGAAATGAAATCAGTACAGGATACAGTCAAACACACGTCCAAAGGGAGCGTTGTGGTCTTGTTTCCATTCAGGTTCTGGCTGGGTATATCATAAAAAAGAAAAGAAGAGAAAAAAAAAGATATGTACAGGTTGGGGAAAAATTAAGGGGTTATAAGGAGGTGGAGGTAGTCACTAATAGACTAGACTGGAACTCACCTATGCTGGAAAAACTAGGCACAGCTGCTGGACATGAGACTAATTAATTAGAGCGACAGGGAAAGAGGAGTGTGTGTGTGTGTGTGTGTGTGTGTGTGTGTGTGTGTGTGTGTGTGTGTGTGTGTGTGTGTGTGTGTGTGTGTGTGTGTGTGTGTGTGTGTACGTGTGTGTACGTGTGTGTACGTGTGTGTGTGTGCGTCAATTCAACAAAGGTGCAGACAATCAGAAATCAGCAGAGAGTGAGCGACGTTTGTGCTACTGTATGCCGAATTAAAGTGGACTCGGCCCCAGACTTTTTTTCTCCCTGGAAATAAAAACGTCTGGGTTTCCGAGGCTACTACTAGACTAAGGGGGAGCAATCATGTTTGGCCTGTTTTAAAGGACGCCAATGATTAGCATTTTTTGAGGGAGGGAGGGAGTCAGGGCATTCCACACTTGGGTGGCAGTGCTGTAGAAGGAGAATTTACCCATGTTTGTTTTGAAAGTGGGTGGTACCAGATCGTTGTTCTCGCTTTCTCTTGTATTGTGGCTGTGGGTGTCGCTCACTTTTTTTAGGTAGTTAGCTGCTATATAATTTACATCAGTGTGTCACACTGTTTTACTCCTAAATTCATATAGGCGAACATTCCGTGAAAATAGGTCAAAGCATCACAACTGTGACACGTTGTAAGGTGGTTGATCGCCATTTTCTGCAAAGAGATGTGTTAAGGGGGGGGGGGGGGGGGGGGCAAGTACAGTACAGACCCCTGGAGAACCTGGTCAGCAATATAGGGTTTAAGAGTGGTTAATCTCTTATTCATGAGCCAAACAAGGAGCTCGTTAGGCTCCGTGCTTGTACAGAAGAGATTCTGTTGAAGAAGGCCTGTTTCCACTATGGTTCCTTGAGCACCCGCAGGCCCAGAGAGCAGCTGAGACTTGAGTCCGACGGTGTCGCTCAGAAATGAGCTATTTTCTGCAAGTGACACCATCGTGTGACAAAGTATAAATTATGCTTTAGTCTCTAAAAAGCAAGAACACAGTGACAGAAGCAACCAATTCCACTGAGAATAATGAGCTTCGTATCTTTACTATCTTCTTTATATGCAGAATAATTAATGTGTGATTTTCTCCCACCTAGAATGCTCTTTTATGCTCTCTGTTTAAATCCTCATTTCGTTAACTTTACATGCCTGCACAAGATATGCATATCAATATCAATCATTTTTTTATCGTCAATCATCGTGACGTGGTTCTGTGTGTGTTTTTGCGTGTGTGCGTCTGTGCATGCGCATGTGCGTGTAGTACAAGCCATTATACAACGAGGCTATACGTGTCAGCTCATTGTTTTTATATTTGGCAGTTTGGGCCATGTCCACAGGCTGGTGGTCAGAGGCTTGAGGATTATGGGGTTGTCCAAGTGTAAAGCAAAGCAGCTTGCAATATACTGTTCAATCTCCTCCATTATAGGCAGTCGGTCTATTTGGAGGAAAAGGTGCTTTTTGTATTTTTTGTATATTTGTATTTTGTTATTTTTTCTTTTCCCAGATGTTGGTAATATCATATGACAGACTGAAGTGACCAATAAATTCATGTACATCTGTTGCCTATATTTTGTACATTCAGGGCTTGTTTGGATTCAAGCACTGAGACACGTGATGTTTTCCGAGTGTGTGGGATATCAGAAGCGTGCGTGCGTGCGCAGGGTTGGGAAGTAACGGATTACATGTAATCCGTTACTGTAATCAGAGTAAAAACAAATACGTAACTGTAACGTCTTAGAGTACATTTTAAAATGTGTAATCTGGATTACAGTAACGGGGTAACGGAGGTTACATGAGGATTACATAACATTCTCCCCTTCCCCTCATTAATTTTACAAACAAGTTATAAATTATTATAACACCAAACGGAATGGATTGGAGTTGAGAGCAGCGCGCACCTCTCTGACTCTGTGTAAAATCCTCACAGTGGAGGCTGCTGCTGCGTCAGGGCGGTGTTGCCAATTTGCGAGAGAAATAAGCAACCAGGTCTATGAAAACAAGCCCAAAAGAAGCGACTATAAAAGGCCACACGAGCACTTCAAAGCTATATATATATCGTCCATTAAACAATGTGCATATTTATATATGTTGGCTATTTGAAAATAGACGATCTAAAAGCTCACAACCGTTCTACCATTATTTACAAGCAACTTCAGAAAAATAAGCCCAATGTGGCTTATAATAATCAGACCAGGCAACACTGCAGAGATACTAGATAGGAGAGCATATGATATATTGGATTGGGGATAAATAATGGGTAGCGCAGTCTTCTCTTTTAGGTAAAATACAATGAGGCTTTTTATTTAAAGAGTAGCCTACGGGGTATAAATATAATTGTATACTGGCCTACCAGCATGTGCACTTAAGCCTCTCCAGCTGATCCAAAATGCAGCAGCTCGCTTGGTCTTCAACCAGCCAAAATTCTCACATGTCTCCCCCCTGCTCCGCTCCCTCCACTGGCTCCCGGTCGCTGCCCGCACAGAATACAAAACTCTGATGCTGGCATTCAAAGCAACCAAAGGTATGGCTCCCCCATATCTTACAAGTATGATTGAACCCTACAAACCCTCCCGCGCACTCAGATCAGCCAACGCAGGGAAGCTGGAAGTACCCTCACTAAAAACGCCGGGACAACGCTCCACACGTCCCAAACTCTTCTCCCTTCTGGCTCCAAAACTGTGGAATGCACTTCCCATTGCAGTCAGAACTGCAGCATCACTCCCAATCTTCCGCCGTAGCCTGAAAACCCACCTTTTCAGACTCCATCATGGCCCATAGCACTT
The DNA here is from genome assembly GCF_964188405.1 of Protomyctophum parallelum. Taxonomy (NCBI): domain Eukaryota; kingdom Metazoa; phylum Chordata; class Actinopteri; order Myctophiformes; family Myctophidae; genus Protomyctophum; species Protomyctophum parallelum. Next base: position 49,556,625 of record NC_139699.1, on the reverse strand, counting down.
ACCCTACCCCCTTAGATAGCATTTATGTTGCCTTAGATAGCATTTGATACAGACTTATAGCATGTTATGTAGACAGCACTATAATTGTATTGTATTTAGTCATAGCACGCCATAGTACATATGTATAGCATAGTAGTAAATATGTATAGTTTATATGTATATATAGTATTATATGTATAGTGTATGTATAGTTTCATTATATGTATGTATAGTTTCATTATATAGATATTCCACTGTTACTTTCTTAGCTTACGCATGTTTCATGATAAATGCTTTTATGTGATGTATTCCCATGCTTTTGTTCTTGCTTAAATGTAAGTCGCTCTGGATTAAGAGCGTCTGCTAAATGCCTAAATTGTAAATTGTAAATTGTATAGGGCTGAGTTCTTTGTAGACTATATAAATGAGTCTTTACTGTCTAGTCAATGTTTTAAACTCATGCCATGTCTATCTAAATGAATGTCAGCCAGGAATGTCAAAAATAGTTTTTATTTGCCACTTTGACCACACATGGATGGAGTTGTTGGTTGTCAAAGTTGTTGGTTGTCAAAGTTGTTGGTTGTCAAAGTTGTTGGTTGTTGTCAATCAAACAATCAAAATGGTTCTGTAGGTCAAGATGCATTTTTCTTATGATCTGTTATAAATTGAGACAATGACTCTACAGTAATGTAACTGTTCAGAGAGGTCAAATTCTTAACAATTAAATGACCTTAACCATATTTCAGTTGTCCTTATCTTAATTTCATAGGCTCAACATTCTTGTCTATCAATGGTAAAACTTGTATTATCTAATTAAATTTAGTTTTACTTAAAAGTAATCCAAAAGTAGGGGATTCCTTTTTAAAAGTAACCCTCCCAACCCTGTGCGTGCGTGCATGCGTGCTCTAGTTGAGTATACTGTGCTATGTGTGTATCATTTCACTCACATTAGTTTGTATTGCTCAGTGAATTGGCACGCACCCATAATATGGGTCTGAGCTCGTATGTACACTTTTGTGTGTATATATGTATTGATTGTATTTGAGCATTTTAATTGTTGTGTTAGGCTGACTCTCCACTCCATGAAGGCTAATAGGCTCCACATCAAAACTTTAGGCAAACTTGTTTTACATGAATTGCTGTTTGTCAGTTAACGGTTCCAATTTCCCTGCTTTGAACAAGCGGATGAAAGAAATAGAGAGAGAGCAAGTGAGAGAGATAGTGTGGTTTGGGGTGGGGTGGGGTGGGGGGAAGGGGTGCAGAGAGCAAACTGGATGTGAGAAATAATTATCCATTCATTAAAGCTTGTTTGAACACTGGATCTTAATTAACAAGAACAAGTTAACTGGCAGCGTGTGGCCATTTTCACATCCGGTTTCTTCGCTCGCAGGCCTCCATTGTAAGAAACGGCTTATGTTAGCATTAGCTCACGCTGTATATCTTTCGCCAGAAACGTTAATATGTCGTGGGCGATGCGATGAAAAGTCACAAATCGGATCCGAACATTGGATGGATGATGATCACCACGGACAGCACCGTAGTTTTCAGTGTCTTGAGTGTACAGGGTTTGATGAGGTCTGGCCATATATGGAGCGTGTCTTGAGTGTACAGGGTTTGATGAGGTCTGACCATGTATGGAGCATGTCTTGAGTGTACAGGGATTTATGAGGTCAGATCAACATAATGGAATGTCAGAAAAGGTCAGCTCCATCCAGATCCAGATATCTAAGGGTTGCCGGGCCATGTCATAGACTCTTTAAATGTTTTATGGACTTTACACACTCATTATCATACGTTACAGTAAATCCACTGAAACCCAGAGAAAGACAATATAAGAGAGAGTAATCCCCATGCAGTATGCAGTAGGGAAAAAAACTGTGCAATGGCACAATGTCAGAACTGTGCTAGTTGGGGAGACAAGTTTAGGGAGCATGTGGAAGTTGTCTAATTGAAAATAAGACAATTTTCACCCAGCTCATTTGTGTAGGAAACTAAAATTGGTCAGAGTGACGCTATTAAAGAGGTAGTGCCTCTGCTGCTGATTACAGAAATCCTCCGTTTTTATCCGTGTATTACTCGTTTTCAATTTAATCATCACGCTAAAATATGTATATAGGTTGTGTACAGGTTAGAAAAAAACGTACAAAAATCACAGCACTCCATCTTTAAGATTCCATAAAGTATTACAGGTTGTATTGTGTGTTTGTTGATATAAATTATGGATGGCATAAAGACAAAGGAATGTTTATAGTACTCACAACATGAGACCACAATTGAGATCCCTCATGGCTTTGAGCCAAGCATTTCCCTATAGGAACACATTTGACTTTTACACTCATGCAAATGCAACAGCCTACACATGCACACATAACTATGCATTCACAGTATAATGTCTACAGTGCATGGATACGCACGCACACACACACACACACACACACACACACACACACACACACACACACACACACACACACACACACACACACACACACACACACACACACACACACACACACACACACACACACACACACACACACACACACACACACACACACACACAAACAGAAGTACAAGAATGCCTACAAAGGGCATAAACACTCCCAGTGCAGTCAGATAATAGGAATACAGCCAGTTACAAAGTGCATAGAAGGCCGAACATTCTTACATACAATAAACAGTTGACATATACTTGGGTTGGAGTAGCTGCAGCTATGACAGCTACCTCCTTAACTCATTTCAGTCAGATAACTCACGAATAGATTTAACCAATATATTTATTATAGAATCAGAATAATAAGAGTGCATATAATATATTATCTTGGCGTTCGGCTCTGCTGCAATTTTCTCCCTGCTCGGCACAATTAAACACCATCATTAAACATAAAGATTAAAGAGCAGGGAGATAGATATACAATGGGGAACAGAAATAACAGAGCCCACCGGTGATGCTGGGGTGGTGGTGAGAGCAAACAGTGCATAACAACAACCAGGAACCATATGCAGAAGGAAGGCAGGAAGAATGCATAGGGCCCAATCCCAATCCACTCCCTTGCTGACTCAATGGCCCAATCCCAATCCACTCCCTTGCTGACTCAATGGGCTGGATTTTGAAGGTCCGTTTTACAATGGGGTAATACATAAATTGGCCTCGCTCTGCGCACAATCGTATTATGAAAGCCTTATCGGCCCGTGTTGAACGCACACACATATGGCATACCACGTTCCTGAATATTTTAGCATTGTGGGAGTGTCCATATGTTAATTATTTTCGCTTTGCGCAATTTGCTATTAAGCCCCTTGACCTAAAAACACTGGGAGGCTGCTGGAGTGTTGCCATGTCTGTTTATTATAAGCGGCTTCTTTTTCTGTAAAGTTGCTTGTAAATATTGGTAGTTGTACTAGTTGTGGTTGCTTTTCTTGTTTCTAAAGTGGTTATGTGGGCTTTTCTCCTAATGTTGTTTAAACCAGTGATCCTCACACAGCACATTCCCATGTCAAGGATCCCCAGATGAATGCATTTGCCCAACTAAGGACGGCTAATCCAATAATTTAATTACATTTTTCCAAGATTACTTTTGAAAATAGCAGATCTACCAGCTCACAATGCATCACATTCATTCATTAAAACTATGAACTCTGACTGCAGGGGGATATATAATGATCATTATAACAACGTGCAAGAACATATTTCAAAAGAAGGAAGAACTTTATATTTGTGGACAATCAAAATGTTTTTTTATTTTAATGTGGTGTAATTAAAATTAATCTGGATATGGCAGACTCACTATCTAGAAAATAAAAACATGGCACTTCATTTAAAGGTATATTCAGTGATTTCACTAAAAAAACCTTAGGTTTCGTTTTTGGCTGGGACCTAAGCCTTTCATCCAATCAGGATAGAGAGCCAAAAATGAAACCTAAGGTTTTTTGACCCCCAGGGGTTAACTGGGGACAGGGAGGAACTCCTTATATGGTCAGCACACTCTATAGTAGAGAGGAGTATCACAACAAAACAAAAAAATAAGTGATATTTGAATTAAGTGAAATCACTGAATATACCTTTAAAATAGGTTACAGACCCCTGTTATATGCGCTTATTTTGGGATTATCTTTATAGACCTATTTACTTGTTTCTATGAGACATGGCAACAGCTCTTTTGTTGCGTCTTTTTTTGGTAAAATGTTGAGATTAGAAACGGCCATAATTCTTTCATTTCTCAACCTTTAAGAAAAATAAAAACATCTCCGTAATCCTTGGGAGGTTTGCTTTCATACGCTGTATCACACCCGATTCAAGTCTTCTTCAATAAAATGCTACGAGCGAAGACCATATACCATCACGGGCCACAGCATTACGCACCACGCATTCAACTCATTACTCATTTCAAATATAATATAATTATAATTTAAATTAAAATATAATTTTGCTGGTGTTTTTCAATAGAAACAAATTATTTTGAGGCATAAAGGTGACAGCATGCAGTGCAATAGGAATAATTAACCCAAATGTGACAAAGTCATATGTCATGTCTTCTATGGTGCCAGCCTGAAGAAATGTAATAACACGATCCCCAAAGTGCGCATTCCGTATGTGACATCAGCTGACTGGTAAAGAGAATAGTACGGACATGTTGATTGGGTCTCAAACACTCCTTAAACACTCCCATGACTAGCCTCGGTACCAGGCTTTCATTTTTGTTGGTGCAAAAATTGAAAGCCTGGAGGAACGCATTGGCCGCTCTGGTCTAAAAGTGGGAGTCAACCCTTCCGGGTGGGCGTCGCTCCAAATTATGTGACGTAGCGCTGCACTACGGGGGAGAGGAGGGGCCAGGGGTGACGGACAGATCGATGAGATCCAATCAGGGCGTGCGCAAATCTCAGCCGCGACCCGCCCCTCTAGACCAGAAACCTAACACAAACCTAGCTCAGGCTATCCCATGACTAATTCAAGGCCGTTTTGCGCAATCCACGGGGTGTCGAAAGCGCTTCTTAACATGCCCAAAATTGCTATATGACATACCACACGCCCCCAGCTCATAAAACTGTAATATTATATGTAATATTATTGGAACTGGTTAATCGACCTGAATGAGTCATGAGCATCGATGCTGACTTTGGCTGACTTTAGCAAAGAAATTACCCACAGTTCATAGCGTTACCAGGGGAATGAGGGGGATCCTCCAAACGTCAATCATTTAAGTATGCAAATTAGTTATGTATCGCGGTTAGAATGGCAACAAACACAATGCTTTCTCACTGTTCTCAAAAGGAGACGGAATGAAAGGATATAGGCTATATATTTAATAACAATATTAATAATAAGGGAAACATGATGAGAAATGACTAATGAGCAAAGTAAAATAATATGGAAATGAAATGTATAATGAATATTATTATATATGAATATTACAACCCATCACACAGGAAAGTGTATTTATGAAACTAATAAAATGATCAGCTTAAATACTAAAATAGACGTGATAGACATGTATAAATAGGCCAAGCATGTAGGTAGGCACTGGCTGTGAATAAGGACAGTTTTTATAAAGTGATGCAAAGTGTAATGAATGGCGGACTCATCTTCAAAGTGCTGTCCCATTTCTTTCACAACAATTTGGAGCCTCTCACCCTCAAGCACTTACAGCTGACGTCATTAGAGTCAATGAGGGTCCAGGGCTCAGGGCTTGAGGGAGGCAATTGGGATTGGGCCTAGGTGAGTTTAAATACCCCGCCCAATTGGTCAGCTGACTGCCACATCAGCGAATGACATGTGGGTCTGCAAACACTGTATACACCCACATAGTATTGCAGCATATTAACTCAAATACATTTATGTCCCTTGAGCATAGCATGAACATGTTCGAGTATATCTGACTGAACTAACTCCGCAAGCTACGTATCATTTAGACCTGAGGCAGATTATATTTTTTATTTTTGAGTGGTGCAACCACTCCTACATCCAGGAATGTCCGTATCATGTATCCGTCAAGAGCACGAGTGGTGTGCGCATGCGTGAAATTGGAACGACAGAAGTATGTGACATGGCTGCCACCTGCTGGACGCAAATCCAACTGCTGACTGTCTAGGTTCATTGATATCCATAATAAAGCAGAGAGAGAGAGGAGGGGGGAGAGAGAGAGAGAGGAGGGGGGGGGGGGAATTAAAAAACTTCAGTGCACTATGCCTACACATGTTGCGACCACAAGTCGCAACATGTGTAGGCACAATGCAAGGAATAAATGCATTCGCCATGTAGCCGAAGGGAGTCTGATCCAATCATTTTTAGATTTCTCCAGTTTAATCCTGAGTTTAGGTTTTGTTGTGTTCAAGATCTGATTTTAGGCATGTTTAAGCCTCCAGGAAAATCCGTGTTGAGGTTCTGTTTTTCATTAAAACGTCTTTGTCCTACTGTCCAGTTGGGATTGTGTTGAAGTCCAGCGCATTTTAGAGCTTCAATGCCATGAGCCATGAAATGTTGCACAAACCTTGTGGTTGTCTTTTTTCCATTGTTAATATTGTATCTGTGTTGTCCCAGCCTTGTACCTATTGTTTTACCCGTTTCTCCGACATATTGTAAACCACATTTGTCACATGTGATTAAGTAAATGCAGTTGCTGGTTCTGGTTGTTATTTGTTGTTTAATCTCTAAAAAGCGTTTTGTAGTTCTATTTTTGACTAATTGTTTGGGTTTGAAGTATTCTGGTCCCTCGCGTGCTGGTGTGTTGATTTATTTTAGCTTGCTGTGTACTAGATAATCTTTAAGGTTTTTTTTTTTCTGTAGGCCGATATAATTTTATAATCTTTTAGAAGATCATCCGTTCGGTTCTCAAAATTCATTTTTATTCTGTTGTTGGCTAGTGTGCTCTGTGTTGAATAACTGGTTATCAGGGCCAATTTAGGGCCTGGATCTCGCACTCTTATTTCTAAGAAGGTACTTTGAGCTTTCCGGAGGAATGTCCTGGTGTATCCCCTTAGTCTGAGGGCCTTAAATAGTGTTTTACAAGCTATTTTGAAATCACTTCTTTGCGTGCAAATCCTATGGAATCTTAGTAGTTGTGATTTGACTATCCCTGTTTAAGAGTGTGTCGGGTGAAATGACATTTTGTGTAATAGGGCGTGGGTGTCTGTTTCTTTAAAGAATACTTTTAAGTCTAGTTTCCCATTTGTGTTAAAGTTTGGGCCCTTGAAGATTGTTACATCAAGAAAGTCAATCCTTTCAGTGTGTGTCACAAATTTTATCGTTATGGATCTATGATGGCTATTTAGAACATCAATAAATTCCTGGAATTCTTCCTTGCTATGTTCCCATATTCCAAATATATCATCCAGAAACCTATAATAATGTGTTGGTTTAAGTCTGCATTTTTCTAGTGCTGTCTGCTCCCATATGCTCATGTAAATGTTTGCATAAGATGGTGCAAATCGCTTTCCCATGGCCGTCCCTTTGATTTGTAAATAAAATTAGTTGTTAAAGGAAAAATCATTCTGGGTTAGATTTAAGTCTAGTAATTGGAGTAATTCCTCCTCTGGTCGATTTGTGTCTGGGTATTTATTAAAGACTTCTTTAACTGCTAGTAGGCCTGCTTCTGTCTCAATGTTTGTGTAGAGGCTGTCTATATCTATCGAAAACAACAAGGCCTCCTTTCCTACTATAATAGCTTTAAATATTCAATAAACTCTGCTGTCTGATAAGTCTCACTGCCACAGTCCGACACAATTGGTCTACCGGGTGGAATTTCATATGGTATTGTCCATGAATCCGGGCTTTTGTGTATTTTTGGTAAAAGATAAAATATCCTAGCTCGAGGGCTGTCCTGTTTTTTAGCTGTCTCTATGTAAATTGGTTGGTCTAATTGCCTATAATGATCCTGATTGTTGAGTTGTCTCTCACCTTCTAACAGGTATTGGTGTCTGTCCATAATTACTATGCAGGAGCCTTTGTCTGCTGGCTTGATTACGATTTGTTTGTTGTTGATTAGTTCCCTAAGTGCCCTGGTTTGTTCTATTGTGAGATTATCTTTTTCCTTAATGTGTCCTGGTATGTGTTTTACCGTATTCATGTCCTTCTCGATTAGTTGTTTAAGGCTGGTAGGGAGTACCGTCTCGGCAGGTTCCCAGTTTGAACCTGGTCGAAATGGTTGTATTTCTCTTCCCTGGTCTCTTCCAAAGTGTGTGGCTAGTTTCAGTCTGCGGTGATACTGGGAAAGGTCTTTCTTTAACCTGTTGGTTTGTTGTTTGTAGATGTCCAGAGTTGGAACAAATGAAAGACCCTTTTCCAGCAGTTCGGTCTGGTGTTGATCTGGTTGGAAGTAATGTGACAGATTCATTATGTTAGACTTACTCCCCCTCCTTTCTTGGTTTATGGGGTCAATAAGTTTAAACTAGTAAGCCAATTTTCAAGCATTGCTTTGCCTGTCTCTTTTTTCCAATGTATGTTATCAGGACCCACTTTAAAATCCCTTTCATCCAATTTCGGGAGGAAACTATATTTTAGAATATTGCGATTTAAATCTCTTAAATTGTCTTTCTCCCTGTGTGAGAGGTCATTTGAGAAGTTGATTAAAGGGATATGGATACTTGCGGTTGGAAATGCGTTCTGTGCTGCTGCGATGGTCTCTCTCAAGGCCCTCTGTGCTGTTTTTTTTACTGTGGCCTCTCTCGTTTATCCCAACGGATAGGATACAATGTGCTACAGTGGTGTTCCTTGGTAATCTCTCCAGTAGGATCTTCGTGTGTTGGAATGACATTCCTGGGTAGCCATCCACTTGCAGATCCGGTCGTCTGAGAGATGGGAGGAGAGATGGGATGTTGCCCATCCTACGATGACGATGCTTTTCTCTGGGTGTAGTCTCCAACGTATGTTCTTCTTCCCTGTGGAGATGTGTTTGTAAACTTCCCCTGGGGTCCTTGGTTCAACTATCTCTGGTTCGTCTGTTTCCTGTCCCCGGTTCTCTCCTGGGTCTGTCGTGGTCCTGGTAGGGGCTGCTTCTGTGTCCTGGGTCTGGTTCTGTGCGGTCCTCTCCTTTATTGGTTCCGTCCTGCTGCGGACAGCCCTCTGGGGTTGTGGCGTGTCATTTGGATTGGCTCCCTTGGTTTTGTCTTTTTGACTTCGTGTTTGCCTCTGTGGTGTGCTCTTCTGTATTGGTGAGGTCAGGGGAGGGAAGTCTACTTCCGAAAGATCTCTTCTGGGGGGGACCTGCACTAGGGTTGGTGGTGGTGCCTTGGTGATATGTATTTTGGGGAATAAACATAGGGTGGAGGGGGTGGGGGTCAGAGAAGGTGGGGAGAGGGGGACAGTGGATACACAAGGGTGGGGTAATGGAGAACAATGGGGTACTCTACAAGCAGATGGGGCAGGAGGAGTGGAGACATGCATAGCAGGAATAGGGGAAGTAGGGGGTGAATTGGGGACATGCAGAGATGGGGTAGGAGGAGGGGGAGTGGATACCTGCATAATAGGAATCGGGGAAGGAGGGTGTGAATTGGGGACATGCAAAGAGACAGCAGTGGGAGGGGATGGGGCAGATATGACCGTTCTATTTGTTCTTACGACAGAAGTATGTGACATGGCTGCCACCTGCTGGACGCAAATCCAACTGCTGACTGTCTAGGTTCATTGATATCCATAATAAAGCAGAGAGAGAGAGAGGAGGGGGGAGAGAGAGAGAGAGAAGGGTGGGGGGGGGAGAGGGGAGTTGCACCACTCGGTTCACACAGGTGTGATTTTTAAATACGTTTTCTGAAAAACCTGTTTCTATGTCAGTGGTGCTCAACCTATTCCATGTCAGAATTATCTGTATTTGGCCGCGGGCCTCCCCCACCCCTCCCCCCATCTGAAAATATGTTGTTCCAAGGACCTCCCAGAAGCAAAGGGAGTTAAAAGCGTTCACTGTGAAAGAATGTATATTCAAAGATTTGCGCCACATTTGGACGATTTTTCAAAATAATTGTGCCGTGCTATACAAGCTTGTAGATCTGCTATTTTTCAATACATAACATTGTCCTTAAAATACCGAAGGGGGTTCACCGTCCTGAATAGGATAACAAACGTGCATGTTTCTCCCACTCCAACTCCCACTTTCTCCTTTCAGGCCTCTCTCTAACAACCAGAGAGAGACTGCCTGAGCTTCCATTTGATTAGCAGGATCCATTCAGCCACCCAGCCAGGCAGGGAATAAGGGGGGGGGGGTTGTTGTCAACAGTACTAGGAAATAAGGGGTTTTCAATAACGAGGAAAAAGCTCTTAATGAGCTGCCTGCTTTATCGGTGTGTCTGCTGCTCTGAGAGTGGGTGAGTGAGGGTGATGATTATTGTGGTCTGTGGGAGTGTATGTGCTTGTGCATTTGCGATGGCGCAGTAACTGGATTTCGGAGGAGAGAAAAGCGGATGGTATTCAGAAATAATGGAGATTGCCAAGCATTTAGGTAAATACGTGTGTGTTTGTGTGTGTGTGTGTGTGTGTGTGTGTGTGTGCGTGCGTGCTGTCTTGACAAATGATTGACAGTTAAACTAATTACACCTGGTATTAGGCCAAGCCGAGGAGTTTAATTGGGGACCGGAAGATCCTGATTGCACGCTAAAATTATCACCTGAAACAATTAGCCAATGATTCCTTTCCTCCTGTCACCATGCCAGTGTACACCTACAGTATTTGGCTCCGCGCAGCCTGCATGTCCTGTCCTCTCACACTCGTAATAATGGCCTCTGAGAATGTGAAATAGACTTTAATCCCTGAAGAACACATGAGTTGAGTCCCGGATCCCCTGGGTTCGTGCTCCGTGAACACCGGAGGTCTGAGGTTTATCTCACACGGCCACCTTGCCCCATACAAAGGTGACTTGTAATTGGGCAGTTGAGGAGGGGATGAATAGAAAGCAAAAGTGAGAGAGCGGTGATGACGAGGTCATTAATAATGACCTAAAGTGAAGTTCTCTAGTTTAACTCCGGGGTTGAGAATCAAATGAAGCGTGTTTATTCAAGCTTATCCAACCAAGGGCAAACATTTTGTATCAGCCCCAACTGCAACAGACCACTGACACACTGCCCCCTAAAGAGGGAAACTACTTAATGTTGATTACATTGCCATAGTAAGTAAGTAAGTATCGGCCAAGAACAGAGGAGTCTATATCCCCGTTGCAATGCACTAGATCCCTGGTAATTACCGCACAACTTAACCCAAACTTGCTGTGTTATACTCATACGCTGAGTTGGCAGTGTCCGGGAACGAATCCATGACCTTGTCGTCCTTGGAACAGAGCTCTACCGACTGAGCCACCCTGATGCAACTACTATTAGACTGTAGACTCACTGCATGTATTCATAAAGACAATGAAACAATTGCATTTGAAACAACCATAGCTTAAAGACCTCATGACACAGCTAGCAATCATGATACATAGAACGTAAACAATCACACCTGTGTGATGTGAGGGGCATTTATATAGTGCCTTTATTCAAGGCACTTTAAATAGATGCATTACATTCACCCATTCGCGCACACATTCATGAGGAAACCATGCAAGGCACCAACTAACCCATTGGGAGCAATTTGGGGTTCAGTGTATTGCTCAAGGACACTTCGGCACTAACTCTGGGGCCGGAGCCCGGGTTTGAACTGGCTACCTTGTGGTTACCATCCGGCCACTCTACCCCTGAGTCACCGCCGCAAATTGAAGTAGCAGTCCAAGCACTCGTTCGTGCCATATACAGTAGAACAGGGTTCCCCAATTCATTTTCCTCAAGGGCCATATTTTGACTAGCGTACCAGGCTGGGGGCCGAGTCTGCACGTGCGAGGTCGAGGTCTTGCCCTGAAAATTCATTTTCAGGGCAAGACCCCATTTGAAAAGGATGCCCAGTTTGACATGCAGAGGCTACTGACCCCCATTTAATGCCATTTATATCTAGGACCCTTAAAAAAAAAAAAAAAAAAAATTCTTTCATGGGCCACAAGGGGTCGCTCTGTGGGCCGCAAATGGCCCGCGGGCCGCCTATTGGGGAACCCTGCAGTAGAACATTGCTGCTACAGTACCCATATCCAACTGTACCAACGATTACCATGATAGGCATCAACAAGGATGGGATCCCACACATCCCATCCTTGGGATGCAAGAGACAAATGAAAAGTCTATTGGCTTAACCACCTTGAATAATTTAGCTATTCCCACAGTACCACTCTCTTGAAATAATGCTGGATGGATTTGAACGCACTTGTGCAGACTGTAATGGATTAGCACTATCAGGTTGTCTTTTCTCCAGATGCTGTGGAACTGTGCAACTATTGTACCACTTAAGTACAGTCCCCAAATGAATAGTTAAATAGAGTTAAATATATGATGTTGCTTATCGTGAGAACAATGGAGTAGCAGTCAATCAAATTAGCTACTCAACCACCTCATTTGTTTACAAATAAGGTAAGCTTTGAAATAATGAACTGCATAGGCTATAGTACCCAAATTGATTTGGGATTACTTGTACTTGCAGCAGAGCACAATGACATAGTGCTTTCGTCAATTTAAGCTTATAACTTCATACTGTGTGGCTAAAGAACATATTGAACATCATTTTCCACAAAGTAATCCTGTTGGGATTTCCTTACAGTGAAATCTGGATTAACAATGGAATTTACTGGAGTTTAAGCTCCAGGGCCCACAGAGAGACTGTGAGAGACTATTTCAAATAGGTACAGCTGTTGCTTCCGTCGAAACCATATTCATAGGTCACTGATTCGTGTATTTCAATGTAACGCAACCAGGGGGGCAGTCAGACAGATATTTTGTGAAGCCTGAAACTCCTGAAAGTTCATATAATGGCCTGTTGTGGCGCTGTCATTGGACCCAGAAAAACCCATAGCCCCATAGAAGTCCATGTATTTGGGCCCAACTTCACCTAGACTGTATTACCTTAATAAACATGGTCATGAATACTTTCTGCTTCCAGTCACTAGTTTAAAGTCTAATTTCTATTGTCATAATATTCTTTTTGGAAAATTATGGTCCCATTTATTAAAAAAATTACCATAAAGCCGCGCATGTTCTGAGGGGCGTGGCTACCGTTACAGTCTATGATCGGGATTCCCCTCCCACTCGAGTCAAAATAAAAACCAACGGAGAAGAAGGGGGGAAGTCCCGCCTCGTGTCTGGGCCAGCCAATGGCCAGCTGGGCCAAAACGGAGCCAGCCAATGGCCAGCTGGGCCCAAACGGATCTAGAAAGATGGCGACTTACAGTGCAGGAATAACAGGCTTATTTTACGTCCATGTTAGACCCGGGGAACGCTTTGTCCATATTCTTTTACAGTCTATGAACGCAACACAGGAACCCCAGCCCAGCTAGTGTTTTTGGTCGTCCAACAGTTTCTTAACCACTCGGTGGGAGGAGACTCAAAAATAGAAGATCCAGCGTCGGTGAGCAGCCTTATAACTCTATGGGAGCAGCCTTATAAGTATGGGAGCAGCCTCATAACTATGGGAGCAGCCTCATAACTCTATGGGAGCAGCCTCATAACTCTATGGGAGCAGCCTCATAACTCTATGGGAGCAGCCTCATAACTCTATGGGAGCAGCCTCATAACTATGGGAGCAGCCATATAACTCTGTGGGAGCGGTGGTGATCGTTGTTAGGTCCGCACCAAAATGATCCAGGTGTTATTTTGTGCAAAAAACACATTATTGGCTCCACCATAAGCCACAATCAATGGGGTTTTAGTGCTAATTTGCTTATTTCCATTGCTCGAAAAAATTAATAAATGGCCAAAATTGACTGAGGGACTGCCATTGGATTTTTTTGCAGGGAATCATAGCTTCAAATTGACATATCGGTTGTTCCGTTTGACCCACCAGTTTTGGAGATATGGCTTATAGAGTAATGTCTTGCAGAAAACAGCGAGTTGAGAAAACAGGCTTGAAAGGTTCACTTCTGTGGTCTCTAACATTGCACCTATAGCTACATATTTAAGCATTTATTTCATATTTACATGCCAATTTCAGCTCTGAAGTCTCGTCTATCGCGAGACTTCGCGAGCTCCATGCAAGTGGATGGAACTCGCAAAGTCTCCGCAAAGTCTCGCGATAGACGAGACTTCATGCTTTACGGCTGGAACACAACAACGGGGGTTACTATGCAGTAAAGTGTCATGCTACACTATACTGTTGACATTATGAAGAGAGGATTTACACCACAAAAAAATGCAGACCTAACAATGACAACTAAAGGTAAGAAAGCCTTCTAGCACGAAACTTTCCTTTTTAGTACACGTGGATTACGCGCGTGCATGTGGGAAGTATTGGCTGATGAATGAATATCAACATCCTAATACATCCTGATACTGAAATACTGAAATTATGACAGGCAATTGACTGGGGGGTCAAAATATGACTCCCCAGTCAAAAAACACTTTGTTTGAAATAGTAAAAATCTGGAATTAATAATTTCAAAATTAAAAATGTACTAAAAGTATAGGCCTACTAATTATGAAGAATCTAGCAGATCTACAAGCTCACAATGCGGCAAATCACGACGCATTGTAAGCTTGTAAATCGACTTTTATAATGTATGTATGGGCTGAAATGGTTACTGTATGTTTTGTAATAATAATAGAAATCTACAAAGTAACTAAAGTTTTCAAATAATTGTAGTGGATTAAAAGTCCAATATTTGCCTCTGAGATGTAGTGGAGTAGAAGTAAAAGTACTTGAAATTGGAAATACTCAAGTAAGATGGAAATACCTCAAAACTGTACTTAAGTACAGTACTTAAGTAAATGTACTTAGTTACTTTCCACCATAGGCTCTATATATGATGTGGTTCCTTTGAGATCAACGCCAGTTTCTCCTCCGCAGAGAATTCTAACTTAATATCCGAAGCAGCCCTGTCTGGCGGCCATGCGTCACATATACTCGGCCTGGATTTGAACAGGTTTGCCCTTGCTGATATGCAGTCCCTCAGCTGGACATACCCTCAGGCAACAACAAATGCCTGTGTCATAATAATGGTTATGTGATTTCCTGATTGTCCACTAGACGAGACAGACAGCTACCCTCCTGGAGACAGCTTCTCTCTCTTCCCTTCACTTCACTTGCTTGCGCACTCACTGTTTGACACTTATGTTTGATAAAAAATGTAACAATAAATAAATTAGAAATAATTTGGTTTTCTTAATAAAAAAAATAGTGAAAATAGCCAATCAAGCTCACAACACACACACACACACACACACACACACACACACACACACACACACACACACACACACACACACACACACACACACACACACACACACACACACACACACACACACACACACACACACACACACACACACACACACACACACACACAGAGTTGAGGTCAATTAAATTAGTTTGTTTCAGATGTTTCTGAGCAGCCAACAGAGGATTGCTGGTACACACTACACAGTAACACCTATACGCCAGGGATTCTCAACGTTTTTGGCTGGGAACCGCCGGAAATGCTTTGGCCATGTCTCACGACAGATAGATTTCCAACCCCCTGCTGATTTCAGATGTTATAGAGGGTATGTGCATGCATAAAGTGAGTGGCAAATCGAGTGGCAAAGTGAGTTTAGCAGGCGGGAACCCCTTTTGGTGTTTTAAGCATTATGTTATACTTTAGCTATTGAAAAATAGCAGATCTACAAGCTCATAGCACGGCACTGAGTGCCGTGCTATGGCTCTTAGATTGAAAGCCGGTTTGGCCGGAAATCTCCTGCTGGGCGCAGAGCCAACTGCCGAGCCGATTTCAATGTAGCACACACTGGACTGACATCCTGTCTGGGGCATCCATCTTTAATGCTAAATAAATAGCGTCGATGCTAGCGAGCTAAAATCCTTGCTCTAGAAAGCGCCAATGTTTCCATCTAAACCACCGGATAATCAGCAAAGACCTCCGAACATCGTGCATTTTATCCAAACCATGGAGAGCTCCGTAGATTTCGAGTTATTCAGCTTTTTAGTCAGCCTGTATAATGGGAGGTGGACGGCAGCGCAGTTGCGCAATCTGGTCTAGGATCGCTAAAGAAGGAAAGGCCACGCCTGCACCCTCTATTTTCTCTACCTGGCAGAACCAGCTTAGTGGCCTTGTTGCCCTGAGACTGGGAGGTCGGGTAATACCAAAGTCTCTGAAAAATGGGACCCAGTGCCTCCCTGCACTCAGCACCAAGGGTTGGATTGGGGGGTAAGTCCCTGCGACATACTAGCATCATGTCCAGGGGGTGTACTTGTACATCATGTCCAGGGGGTGTACTTGTACATCATGTCCAGGGGGTGTACTTGTACATCAAGCTGCCTCACGCTACAGAAACATCATGGTTCTACAATAGTATGTTCAACCCTTTTCATATCAAGGCCCATTATTTATTCAACATTTGAGACACGAACCACCATTTCTTGAGCTTTAGCCTTGCAGACCCAAAACTAAATTATATTTTGTCATCGTTGGATAAGATTCTGTCTACGATTCCATGCTAGCTGTATTGATGTGGTACCATATAGAGATAACAAACAAATTATGCGGGCTGGCTCCCGTGGCGGGGCGGGGCGGGCGGGTTATGAAAAAAAGCCGGCCCGTGCATCACTACAACACGTGGTTTTGATTCATCCACACATGTCTGTCTGCCTGTCTGTCTCTCTCTCTCCCAGGCGTGCTGCGCCCTCGGCAGAGTTTTCGGTGGACAGGGCCCGTCACCTCATGTCGTTCCTGACCATGCTGGGGCCCAGTCCAGACTGGAACGTGGGCCTCTCTGCCGAGGACCTCTGCACCAAGGAGTGTGGCTGGGCGCAGAGGGTCGTGCAAGACATGATCCCCTGGGACGCAGGCACCGACAGTGGGGTTTCCTATGAGGTCAGTGACAGCATCGGCTGCCTTGCAAAAAACATTGTTTCATGAGTATAATACATGTGGGGTCAGAACACATCATTTAAAACAGTATTA